>NC_092092.1:66844998-67444998 GCF_045679555.1 Salvelinus alpinus
TCCAAGTAAATGTTGATGACATCCAAAATGCTCTTGTACTAGGTTCATTATCATCCATACAAATAACTGAATATGGAGCTAAAATAACATAGAATGTATTGCTCTAGTCACAGCCTTGTTAGGCATTTTATTTGACCTACCTAAACCCTGTATTGAGGGAGCTGACCAATATATGTGGTGACAGCCTCAGGAGGGGACACTAGAGTGTATCTGGACAGTTTCCTGTGTAGCGAGACAAATGACTCCAGGCAGGGTGATTCCAGGCAGGGTGACTCAAGGCTCAGGGTGATGGTAAAGGCTTGGTTCCGGGGAAACTCACTTTAACTTCATCCCCCCTTCTCTCTCTCCGTCTCTCTCTGTGAGTCTTGGCATCACTGCATAATCAAATGTTCCTGTTACTGACTTCCTGTCTGTCCAGTGAGTAGGCGAGCGAGCGAGGGAGGGAGAGGGTGAGGAAGACTGCTTCCACAGAAGAGAGATAAAGATTTCTGCCCCATGATACCAGGGGCTGGTCAGCATGGGACTTACTGTCTGTCTGAGAAAAGGACTCATCCAGTTACTGTTCCAGTCTTTCCATAACACAAGGCTGTCCCCAAAACACAGGCCTAAAAATACTGCCTCTGAAACATACCATTATTATTCCAAAATGTGATTTCAATAATATCTCAATACCATTTTTGTGGTCTCCATTTTTGCTCTGATGAGAGAATCCCTACCAGGCTGCAATGTGACGTATTACTGCTCTATAAAAGCAATCAGGGCTGTTATCATGTGCAGGCGGGGTGGGAGAGGAAACATGGCTAAACTGAGAACAGATCTGCTCTGGGCTCAGGGGTGGGAGAGGAAACATGGCAAAACTGAGGACAGATCTGCTCTGGGCTCAGGTATGGGAGAGGAAACATGGCAAAACTGAGGACAGATCTGCTCTGGGCTCAGGTATGGGAGAGGAAACATGGCTAAACTGAGGACAGATCTGCTCTGGGCTCAGGTATGGGAGAGGAAACATGTCTAAACTGAGGACAGATCTGCTCTGGGCTCAGGTATGGGAGAGGAAACATGGCAAACTGAGAACAAATCTGCTCTGGGCTCAGGTATGGGAGAGGAAACATGGCTAAACTGAGGACAGATCTGCTTTGGGCTCAGGTATGGGAGGGGAAACATGGCTAAACTGAGGACAGATCTGCTTTGGGCTCAGGTATGGGAGAGGAAACATGGCTAAACTGAGGACAGATCTGCTCTGGGCTCAGGTATGGGAGAGGAAACATGTCTAAACGGAGGACAGATCTGCTCTGGGCTCAGGTATGGGAGAGGAAACATGTCTAAACTGAGGACAAATCTGCTCTGGGCTCAGGTATGGGAGAGGAAACATGGCTAAACTGAGGACAGATCTGCTTTGGGCTCAGGTATGGGAGGGGAAACATGGCTAAACTGAGGACAGATCTGCTTTGGGCTCAGGTATGGGAGAGGAAACATGGCTAAACTGAGGACAGAATTGCTCTGGGCTCAGGTATGGGAGAGGAAACATGGCTAAACTGAGGACAGATCTGCTCTGGGCTCAGGTATGGGAGAGGAAACATGGCTAAACTGAGGACAGATCTGCTCTGGGCTCAGGTATGGGAGAGGAAACATGGCTAAACTGAGGACAAATCTGCTCTGGGCTCAGGTATGGGAGAGGAAACATGTCTAAACTGAGGACAGATCTGCTCTGGGCTCAGGTATGGGAGAGGAAACATGGCTAAACTGAGGACAGATCTGCTTTGGGCTCAGGTATGGGAGAGGAAACATGGCTAAACTGAGGACAAATCTGCTCTGGGCTCAGGTATGGGAGAGGAAACATGGCTAAACTGAGGACAGATCTGCTCTGGGCTCAGGTATGGGAGAGGAAACATGGCTAAACTGAGGACAAATCTGCTCTGGGCTCAAGGGTGGGAGAGGAAACATGGCTAAACTGAGGACAGATCTGCTCTGGGCTCAGGTATGGGAGAGGAAACATGGCTAAACTGAGGACAAATCTGCTCTGGGCTCAGGTATGGGAGAGGAAACATGTCTAAACTGAGGACAGATCTGCTCTGGGCTCAGGTATGGGAGAGGAAACATGTCTAAACTGAGGACAGATCTGCTTTGGGCTCAGGTATGGGAGAGGAAACATGGCTAAACTGAGGACAGATCTGCTCTGGGCTCAGGTATGGGAGAGGAAACATGTCTAAACTGAGGACAGATCTGCTCTGGGCTCAGGTATGGGAGAGGAAACATGGCTAAACTGAGTACAGATCTGCTTCTGTATGAATACTCTCCAATTATCAGTGTAATTAAAGTGAATCCCTGTCCCCACATGTAGCATACTGGATGAGACAAATGAAGGGCCCAAACACAGGGCCAGGGCCATGCAGTACACACACTGTCTCTCACAGGGCCATGCAGTACACACACTGTCTCTCACAGGGCCATGCAGTACACACACTGTCTCTCACAGGGCCATGCAGTACACACACTGTCTCTCACAGGGCCATGTAGTATACACACTGTCACTCACAGGGCCATGCAGTACACACACTGACTCTCACAGGGCCATGCAGTACACACACTGTCTCTTACAGGGCCATGCAGTACACACACTGTCTCTCACAGGGCCATGCAGTACACACACTGTCTCTCACAGGGCCATGCAGTACACACACTGTCTTTCACAGGGCCATGTATTACACACACTGTCTCTCACAGGGCCATGCAGTACACACAATGTCTCTCACAGGGCCATGTAGTACACACACTGTCTCTCACAGGGCCATGTAGTACACACACTGTCTCTCACAGGGCCATTCAGCACACACACCGTCTCTCACAGGGCCATGCAGTACACACACTGTCTCTCACAGGGCCATGCAGTACACTCTCACTCACACACTCAGTCTATCTGATGAGTCTGATGGGTGGCTGGCTGACAGACAGGAGTCTGGAGTCTGATGGGTGGCTGGCTGACAGACAGGAGTCTGGAGTCTGATGGGTGGCTGGCTGACAGACAGGAGTCTGGAGTCTGATGGGTGGCTGGCTGACAGACAGGGGTCTGGAGTCTGATGGGTGGCTGGCTGACAGACAGGAGTCTGGAGTCTGATGGGTGGCTGGCTGACAGACAGGAGTCTGGAGTCTGATGGGTGGCTGGCTGACAGACAGGAGTCTGGAGTCTGATTGGTGGCTGGCTGACAGACAGGAGTCTGGAGTCAAATGGGTAGCTGGCTGACATACCGGAGTCTGGAGTCTGATGGGTGGCTGGCTGACAGACAGGAGTCTGGAGTCTGATGGGTGGCTGGCTGACAGACAGGAGTCTGGAGTCTGATGGGTGGCTGGCTGACAGACAGGAGTCTGGAGTCTGATGGGTGGCTGGCTGACAGACAGGAGTCTGGAGTCTGATGGGTGGCTGGCTGACAGACAGGAGTCTGGAGTCTGATGGGTGGCTGGCTGACAGACAGGAGTCTGGAGTCTGATGGGTGGCTGGCTGACAGACAGGAGTCTGGAGTCTGATGGGTGGCTGGCTGACAGACAGGAGTCTGGAGTCTGATGGGTGGCTGGCTGACAGACAGGGGTCTGGAGTCTGATGGGTGGCTGGCTGACAGACAGGAGTCTGGAGTCTGATGGGTGGCTGGCTGACAGACAGGAGTCTGGAGTCTGATGGGTGGCTGGCTGACAGACAGGAGTCTGGAGTCTGATTGGTGGCTGGCTGACAGACAGGAGTCTGGAGTCAAATGGGTAGCTGGCTGACATACCGGAGTCTGGAGTCTGATGGGTGGCTGGCTGACAGACAGGAGTCTGGAGTCTGATGGGTGGCTGGCTGACAGACAGGAGTCTGGAGTCTGATGGGTGGCTGGCTGACAGACAGGAGTCTGGAGTCTGATGGGTGGCTGGCTGACAGACAGGAGTCTGGAGTCTGATGGGTGGCTGGCTGACAGACAGGAGTCTGGAGTCTGATTTGTGGCTGGCTGACAGACAGGAGTCTGGAGTCTGATGGGTGGCTGGCTGACAGACAGGAGTCTGGAGTCTGATGGGTGGCTGGCTGACAGACAGGAGTCTGGAGTCTGATGGGTGGCTGGCAGACAGACATTGGAGAAACAGACTCCTCCTCTGATTCACAGCCCCTATAAACTCATAGTCATTACATCATGATGCTCTAAACTAGACCATCAGCAACTTGTTTCACATTACAGGTCTATACAATATGCCTCTTCTTTTTCACTATTATCAATGCACACAATTCAGACTTTTCAACGTGCTTAAGTCCACTCAGGTAAGCTGAATATTCAAGCCTCAAGGCTTATACCACTCCAGAAATATTGAATGTCTCATGGGCTTTGAGAAAAAAAGAACAACAAATCCTCACTGCATAAAAAATGTTAATTAGTCTCTATCTCTTCCATAACCATCAAGAGGAGCACCTCCTTAACCTCTCATTGTCTCCTCAAATCTTCTGCTTAGCGGGGCTAGCAATAAGGTTATTCGATCTATAAAGCCTTTGTAATGCCTGGTGCAATAACTGTTTTTAGGAGGGATCAATAGGTGTTATCTGCTTGTCAATGTTTCATACTCCTCTCTGACACAGAGGCTGGCCAGGCCCTTTCTGACTTTGCAGTGAATGCAGCTAATCCACTAATCAATAGCCTCAGTGATAACAGGATGCTTCCAAAGCCATTTAGCACACCCTTATCACTCTGGGAGTAGACACTCAACCTGTCAAAATAGTTTTTCCAGTAGCAGAGCTGAGGATGAGAGGAACATTTCATGCCCGTGAAGGGGAACAAGTATCCTCTTCCACACCCGTTTGATTTAAAAGGGGGATGAACAGTGATATCTCTCTTCTCTTTTCAGAGGGTTGGGCTTGTAAAGGGAGAAGAGGAGGTTGTTAGATGGAGGATAAGATCATCTAATTAAGCTTTAAAACAACAACAACGGGTTGTGTAGTGTTAGGGATGGGCTCTAGCACACGGCCATGAGCGGGAGAGTAATTACCAAGAGTATGCATATTTCCACATTCACTAAAACACAGGCTATCCAGGTGGGACCTTGAAAACATCAGAAAGAACGCAGCCTGGGAGGATTTCACAGGCTTTAGTTATTCTACGCCTTGTTGAGAAAAATTGATAAAAAAAACTCAGAATAATAAGTAGCCAAAACAACAGCCAAACAGGAAGCTCCACAGAATCTACTCCTTTTAATAAACCAAAGCCAAGCAAAATCAAATCAATGTCCTTGAAGATGTTTTCTCTTCTCATGAGAGATGTGTTTAAAAGGAAGCTCCTCGTCTCTCTCTCTCTCTCTCTCTCTCTCTCTCTCTCTCTCTCTCTCTCTCTCTCTCTCTCTCTCTCTCTACCCCCTTCCCATGCTATTTCAGTCTGCCTGTCTCGCTCTGACTAACTCTGCGTGTCTCTCAATTTCAGTCACTCTCTCTCGCTCCCTTTTTATCTCCATCTTTCTCTTCCTCCCCGTCGCTTACCCAGTGACTCATCTGTCAGTGAGCGAGTGGAGATGGCGCTCATCTCTACCCCCTCCGCCCCCCCATCTTCTCTCCCCAGCTGGGCCCCGCTCTGCTCTACAGGGGGTCTCTCTCATCCCCTCCCAACCCTGCTTCCCTTCCCGCTCCAATAACAACATCCATCTCCATTTTCCTCTGAGCTGGCTGCATCCAGGGCACGACGAGCAGCTCTACAAATCCCCCAGGTCATCAGTCCGGCTATATGGTTAATTGTACGGTGTAACTGCGCCATATGCTTCCAAGATTCAAGATACCGCAGTTTGGAGCGGGGAATGGCCTTCGACTACACTATTAAAAGAAGCGAACATCTGGTTGGCTGCCCGTGTGTCAACCTGTTAAATCATATGTCAGTCTTGTTTATTGTTGCTTATCTACTTATTTCCTGGTTAGCTATATTGGGATATGGTGCATAGATGAGTAAGTCTCACAGAAGACACTGTATTTAAAGCCCTCCCAGCATCCTCCTGTACCAGGAAGAGTACTACAAACACAGTTCTTTGTTGGAGTGTATTGCCTGGCCTCCCACATGTCATATTCCTTATTTAACTAGGCAAGTTAGTTAAGAAAAAGTTATTATTTACAATGACTGCCTACCAGGGAACAGATTTTTACCTTGTCTGCTCGGGGATTCGATCCAGCAACCTTTCGTTTAGTGGCCCAACACTCTAACCACTATGCTACCTACCACCCCTTTATGGTGGCTCAATTAGTGAGGCTACCCAGATAGGATCTGGGGAAGGAGCGAGGCCAGAGGCTACAGGGGATTGATTGGTAAAGAGTAGGAACAGGAGAAATGAAGTCCAATTTCACAAAGAACAGCGTGTGCAGTTGCTTCACTGATCACTTGGTCACCAAACATCATTATTCAAATACTTTGAAAAACATGAATTTGGTTGAAATGAATGACCTAATTGAATAATTGAGGTAAATTAATCCTCATTACTGGTGAGCAGAGTGGGTGAGGTCTGTCTTAGTTCTGAGGCTCCATGAAGACCTTCATTCTTCCAGCCTTAGTCTTAGCCATGGCCTCCTCTGTCAACATCTTTGAGGATCTATAATATACCACCAGGTGCCCCAATGTATACTAAATTAGCACCCACTCTCATTTTGGACTGTTTGGGCTTATAATGGTAAGGGACAAATTGTGTTTGAATATTTAACATTGGATCATTCCCACGTAGCTATTTTCTTCCCATGCGCTGTTCTAAATGGAGAGGGAGAGAGGGGAGAGAGTGTGCTTCTTGGCTAATTATGTTCAGGATTAAATGGAGTGGATTCCAATCAGGTGGAAAGAGTTTTCTAAAATAATGAGTGAGTGACCTCAGGTGAGAACACATTAGGATGGCTATCATGTTAACCTGCAAAGCTTCCATTTTGTCTGGATCAAAAATATCCTCCAGCACGCAACTGGCTGAGAGCGGATACAAATGCCCCCGGCATTGAAATTAACATCTCTTGCCTCCCAACATTAGTACAAGATAAACAGTTGAGGCTAAAGCCGTCACAACAATAGACTCTCAGCCCTGCTTGTGTTGCGAACACACAAATGGAGTAACATGACAAGCCATCAGATCACAACTGACTTCAGACTAAAATGGTCTGACTGTGTCAAGCTAAGAGGCTACAAGGAGAGATAAATGTATTGTTGATGCTAATCAAACAAGACTCTGCCTGAACCTCCAGCAATTACAGACAAGTGTTACTTTATAGTGTCCAGAACTGTTCCCGAAATAATACCATTCATCATCTGTCCTGAACTGTTCTGAAATAATAACCATTCATCATCTGTCCTGAACTATTCCAAAATAATAACCATTCATCATCTGTCCAGAACTGTTCCCGAAATAATACCATTCATCATCTGTCCTGAACTGTTTCGAAATAATAACCATTCATCATCTGTCCAGCACTGTTCCCGAAATAATACCATTCATCATCTGTCCTGAACTGTTCTGAAATAATAACCATTCATCATCTGTCCTGAACTGTTCTGAAATAATAACCATTCATCATCTGTCCTGAACTGTTCCCGAAATAATAACCATTCATCATCTGTCCTGTACTGTTCTGAAATAATAACCATTCATCATCTGTCCTGAACTGTTTTGAATTAATAACCATTCATCATCTGTCCTGAACTGTTCTGAAATAATAACCATTCATCATCTGTCCTCAACTGTTCTGAAATAATAACCACTCATCATCTGTCCTGTACTGTTCTGAAATAATAACCATTCATCATCTGTCCTGAACTGTTCTGAAATAATAACCATTCATCATCTGTCCTCAACTGTTCTGAAATAATAACCACTCATCATCTGTCCTGTACTGTTCTGAAATAATAACCACTCATCATCTGTCCTGTACTGTTCTGAAATAATAATCATTCATCATCTGTCCTGTACTGTTCTGAAATAATAACCATTCATCATCTGTCCTGAACTGTTCTGAAATAATAACCATTCATCATCTGTCCTGAACTGTTCTGAAATAATAACCATTCATCATCTGTCCTGTACTGCATTCATCATATGCTGCTTGTATACATGAAAGGCCAAATAACTACAATACTGTGGGAGGAAACAAGCCAAATACCTACAATATTGTGGGAGGAAACAAGCCAAATACCTACAATATTGTGGGAGGAAACAAGCCAAATACCTACAATACTGTGGAAGGAAACAAGCCAAATACCTACAATATTGTGGGAGGGAACAAGGCAAATACCTACAATACTGTGGGAGGGAACAAGGCAAATACCTACAATATTGTGGGAGGAAACAAGCCAAATACCTACAATATTGTGGGAGGGAACAAGGCAAATACCTACAATACTGTGGGAGGGAACAAGGCAAATACCTACAATATTGTGGGAGGAAACAAGCCAAATACCTACAATATTGAGGGAGGAAACAAGCCAAATAACTACAATATTGAGGGAGGAAACAAGCCAAATAACTACAATATTGAGGGAGGAAACAAGCCAAATACCTACAATATTGTGGGAGGAAACAAGCCAAATAACTACAATATTGTGGGAGGGAACAAGGCAAATACCTACAATACTGTGGGAGGGAACAAGGCAAATACCTACAATATTGTGGGAGGAAACAAGCCAAATACCTACAATATTGAGGGAGGAAACAAGCCAAATAACTACAATATTGAGGGAGGAAACAAGCCAAATAACTACAATATTGAGGGAGGAAACAAGCCAAATACCTACAATATTGTGGGAGGAAACAAGCCAAATAACTACAATATTGTGGGAGGAAACAAGCCAAATACCTACAATATTGAGGGAGGAAACAAGCCAAATAACTACAATATTGAGGGAGGAAACAAGCCAAATAACTACAATATTGTGGGAGGAAACAAGCCAAATACCTACAATATTGAGGGAGGAAACAAGCCAAATACCTACAATATTGTGGGAAGGAACAAGCCAAAATCTGTAGGCTAAAACAAAAAAAACTATTACTTTAAGATGTCAGAACTGGTTACATGAATAAGTGAAACAAGCCCATGTGAATTAAAATGGCTATTAATCAGGAGTGATTTATTTTCGGAGATGAATATTTCATAGTAAGGGATTTTTAGTGCGTGGGTGTGTGTGTGTGTATGTCTGTGTGTGTGTGTGTGTGTGTGTGTGTGTGTGTGTGTGTGTGTGTGTGTGTGTGTGTGTGTGTGTGTGTGTGTGTGCGTGTGTGTGTGTGTATGTATGTATGGTGAACTAGATAATAGGAAGGAAGGCCCCTTAACCCTGTGGCCCCTCAGCTGGCTGGGTTCAGGAGCAGGCGCCCTGCCCGCCAGAGGAGGAAAAATCAACGGCTGATTATTAATGAGGCCTCTCTACTATGTCAAGCTCAGTCTCTGCCAGGACTCAATGAAAAACAGAGGGAAAGTCACAGACCAATCTTATCTGGCTGAACCTGTTTCCCTTTCCTACTGCCAGCCGATCTAACACAGAACAAATGGCCTTTCCCCAGCACTTAATATCTGTCTCCAAGCCAGTGTGTGTGTACTGTAGTGTCATGGGAATCATGCAGGTCCCTACCTCCCCAGTCTGTGTCAGGGTCAGCTTGGGCAGCTTGCTCTTGGAGCTGGTGATGGTGCTGCCAAAAGCTGGGTTGCTGTAGCCCACGTCCACCACCTCCAGAGGAGGCTTGAGCTCCGGGGAGTCCAGGGGCATCTGGTCCTGGCCGTCCATGGGCCGCACGTAGGCCGTAGGCTTCTGCTGCTGAACGGCGCTGGGCTTGACGTGCAGACCCTGCGGGAAGGTGGGCGTGGAGAGGCCACTGGGCAGCAAGGAGGTAGAGGCCACTGGGGAACTGGCCCCGTGGGAGCCCGGCTCCTGCTCCAGGGGAGACTTAACATGAGTGTTGCTGTCCTTGTAGCTGCCATGCTCGGCCGCCGACGGGGCCTTAGGGGCCTGCTGCTGCCCGCCCCCGTGCCTCCTGGAGAGAGTGGAGGTGGAGGAGGAGGAGGGGCTGCTGCTGGAGTCTCCCCTGTGGTCCACTACCTCGCCCTGTGAGATGAGCAGCTCCTCGTGTATTTGGGGCTGCTGCTGCTGCTCGTGGGTGAAGGAGTGTTTCCCCCTGCTGCAGGATGGGCCCCCCACCCCCTGGACCCCCAGGCCCCCCACCCCATGGACCCCCTGGCCCCCAACCCCCTGACCTCCCACCCCCTGGGTGCTGCAGTGGGCTCCCCGGGACCAGTCGGAGGACCAGGACTTCTTGGAGCTCTGATGGCCGTGCAGCAGGCTGGAGCTGGTCAGAGAAGAAGAGGAGGGAGGAGGGGGCATGGAGGTGGTATGGTTCCCTGTGCCCACCCTGTTGCTCCCCCTCTGGCCTCCCTTGGTTAAGAAGCTGGGCTGGTCTTGCTTCTCCATGGGGCCAGGGGTCTGGGGAACAAAGTTCTTGGGGATGCCCACCAGGTGGCTCTGGTTGGAGTGGCTGGTCAGGAGCTCCTTCATCTCATCGTAGTTCCCCAGAGTGTTCTGCACCCGGTTGGCCAGGGCGTCACCTTTGTTTGTCTACATTGACAGAGACAGAGAGAGTGATAGAGGAGAGACGGTGAGATGTATAGTTAGTTACAGCCTCTAGCCCTCTCCCCAAGGTTATCATTCCCCACTACTCCCCACAACTGACAGAGAGCAGCAGGTCATCAGAGATACACCTAATTACAGACAAACAGGAACTCTGCAGGCAGTGTGTGTGAAAGAGAGGTATGTGTGTGTGTGTGTGTGTGTGTGTGTGTGTGTGTGTGTGTGTGTGCGTGCGTGCGTGCGTGCGTGCGTGCGTGCGTTTGTGTGTGTGCGTGCGTGCGTACATAGAAAAGGGTGAAATCATGCCTTAGTGAGCAAGACGATTAGGCTGTACATTAAAAGCAACTCAGGAAAATGAAAAAGTAAGTAGCCCCTCTCTGAGTCTAATACAAACCTTACAAACTGTATTAAACTATAATCCTGTACAAAGCACGTTCAGAAATCCATCTTTAAGAGGGCACAGTTGGTGTATTAACATGTATTAAACAAGTGATTAAAACAAGCATTCTTAGTGTGGATCTATAGATAATAGATACCTTGTTTAGGTTGTTGGTCCCCCCCAAAGTGGATAGACTGGGCGCTTCTGTCTGTCAGTATAAAAAGACAGTAGTTTATAATCTAGTCACACTGGGGGATATAGTAGACCAATGGGATGACCTCTCTAAATGTATAATCTAGTCACACTGGGGGATATAGTAGACCAATGGGATGACCTCTCTAAATGTATAATCTAGTCACACTGGGGGATATAGTAGACCAATGGGATGACCTCACTAAATGTATAATCTAGTCACACTGGGGGATATAGTAGACCAATGGGATGACCTCTCTAAATGTATAATCCAGTCACACTGGGGGATATAGTAGACCAATAGGATGACCTCTCTAAATGTATACTCTAGTCACACTGGGGGATATAGTAGACCAATGGGATGACCTCTCTAAATGTATAATCTAGTCACACTGGGGGATATAGTAGACCAATGGGATGACCTCACTAAATGTATAATCTAGTTACACTGGGGGATATAGTAGACCAATGGGATGACCTCTCTAAATGTATAATCTAGTCACACTGGGGGATATAGTAGACCAATGGGATGATCTCACTAAGTGTATAATCTGCTCAACTGTATTGTTAATCAATAGTGGTATGCGACTGTTAACACACTACTCTCTTCTAGCTAATATCTCTCAGTGGTAAACCTTAATTTTTTGAAAATCTCCAATAAAAGCTAAAATCATGAGCCCTTTAAAAAAAGAAATTGTTGTAATAATTGTTTTATTTTGTTTTATTATTGTTTTGTTTTATTTATTTTGGTAGTTCAGCATAGAATGCAGTCACACAGTGATTTTCAGACAAAAGGCAGAACCACCCCCAAACTCATGACTTGCCTAAAAGGAAACATTCTATTTAATGTGCAACACATGACTGTTATATTCAGGCCAGGCCTTTTATGTGTAAGAACGCACAAAAATTGCACTAAAACATGCATTATGCTAAGATGCACCCTATATAAACAGAAATTATAACAGAAACACATCACTATCTATTTGAAAAGAACTGCAAATTAAGATTAATTTCAGTCATACAATAAAATTGCCAAGCTGTTTTCTGTATAGGGATATAATGAGGCTATTGAAAAGCAACAAAGGGGAAAGATACATGCGTACAGTGTAGCAGCGTTTGGTATCACAGAGGACTGTGGTGATAGTAATAGTACAACACTACGTCAGACTCAGGAAGCATAAGCCGGTGTATTTGCACAACTCAATGTTAACAGCATAAAAGTAAATAAACAAATAATGGTTGATGGTCCGGGGAAGGGATGGTGTAGAGCATGAAGAGACATGCTGCTGTGAGGGGGAATCATCTTCTGGGTGGTTAACCTTTGACCTGTCAACCGAAGAGGATGCTAGCTAGGGCTAAAATTCTCTCTGCATGCCAAGCATCACCCCTGACCACCCTTGTCTCCCATAAAACTCTAATGGCTGTGCGGTTGTTGTTCCAAAAATAATTGCATTTTAGCTCACCCAAATGGATAACTATCCCCAGTTACTGTCATTGGAGTGGTTGCTGAGCAGTGATGGCAGAGGTTGACATATGGGCTGAAATGGGGCAGTTTATTAGGACACAGGGGCACAGAGAGAGAGGGAGGGATTCACCAAGTGTTTGGGATATCTAACCGGACAACTGGATGGCTTTCAACGGGTCTTTCAAAGTCCTGGATGTGTCCAAATGTTTGTCTCAAATGAGGAGTGACCCCTGTATCAGGTCAGTCATCATTTCAGGAGCCAGAGATGGAAAAGCCTCAAACAGACCAGGTAGCATAGACCGAACCCTACTGTAACAGCAGTCTGTGTTTGACCAACCAGCAACCAGCCCAAAGCAGTAGTCTGTTTTCCACCGTCAGCATGTCCTCCAAAGGGGAGCCTAAGCACACACAGGTTATTTAAGCCATGCGGTGAGGGCTCAGTATTTTTAGTGAGTGTGATGTTGAAGGGGCACTTGTAGACCTCCCAGACGCTGTCGTTCTCAGTGAATGCAAAGACAGGGCACAAAGAGCTCTTGTGTAAAGAAGGAATGAGCCCTGGGCTGCTGGGGTTGGAGCAGGGCTGTCCTTCAGTGCACTGACTGCAGTCTGACTGCTCTGGATAGAGACTAACTACAGCTGATGAAAGGAGTAACTTCACTAGGCCGTAGAAGTATAACAATCTCACTTTATCTGGCTATCTACTATAGATTTTATTCACAGATAAGTTACACTGCTGTAAATTTATGTTTTTATACAGTACCAGTCAAAAGGTTGGACACACCTACTCATTCAAGGGTTTTTATTTATTTTTACTATTTTTTACTTTGTAGAATAATAGTGAAGACATCAAAACAACGAAATAACACATATGGAATAATGTAGTAACCAAAAACGTGTTAAACAAATTTATATACATTTTAGATTGATGACAGCTTTGCACACTCTTGGCATTCTCTCAACCAGCTTCATGAGGAATGCTTTTCCAACAGTCTTGAAGGAGTTCCCACATATGCTGAGCTGCTTTTCTTCCACTCTGCGGTCCAACTCATCCCAAACCCAAACCTCATTTGGGTTGAGATCGGGTGATTGTGGAGGCAAGGTCTTCTGATGCAGCACTCCATCACTCTCATTCTTGGTCAAATAGCCCTTATACAGCATGGAGGTGTGTTGGGTCGTTGTCCGGTTGAAAAACAAATGATAGTCCCACGAAGCACAAACCAGATGGGATGGCGTATCGTTGCAGAATTCTGTGGTAGCCATGCTGGTTAAGTGTGCCTTGTTTTCTAAATAAATCACAGACAGTGTCACCAGAAAAGCACCCCCACACCATAACACCTCCTCCTCCATGCTTCACAGTGGGAACCACACATACGAACATTATCCGTTCACCTACTCTCCGTCTCACAAATCTCAAATTTGGACTCATCAGACCAAAGGACAGATTTCCACTGGTCTAATGTCCATTGCTCGTGTTTCTTGGCCAAAACAAGTCTCGTATTCTTATTGGTGTCCTTTAGTAGTGGTTTACCTGCAGCAATTCAACCATGAGGGCCCGATTCACGCAGTCTCCTCTGAACAGTTGATGTTGAGAAGTGTCTGTTACTTGATCTCTGTGAAGCATTTATTTGGTCTGCAATCTAAGGTGCAGTTAACTCTAATGAACTTATCCTCTGCAGCAGAGGTAACTCTGGGTCTTCTTTTCCTGTGGTGGTCCTCATGAGAGCCAGGTACATCCTAGCGCTTGATGGTTTTTGCGACTGCACTTGAAGAAACTTTCAAAGTTCTTGAAATGTTCAGGATTGACTGACTTTAAATTCTTAAAGTAATTATAGACTGTTGTTTCTCTGTGCTTATTTTAGCTGTTCTTGCCATAATATGGACTTTTTCTTTTACCAAAAGACACACAAAAACACAACTGATTGGCTCAAACGTATTAAGAAGGAAAGAAATTCCACAAATGTACGTTTAAGTAGGCACACCTGTTAATGGAAAAGCATTCCAGCTGACTACCTCATGAAGTTGGTTGAGAGAATGCCAAGAGTGTGCAAAGCTGTTGTCACGACTTCCACCGAAGTCGGCTCCCCTCCTTGTTCGGGCGGCGTTCGGCGGTCGACGTCATCGGCCTTCTAGCCATCGCCACTCCATTTTTCATTGTTCCATTTGTTTTGTCTTGTTCCCCCCATGTCTTTGTGTGGGATTGTTTTGCCTAGCTGGTATTTCCCCGGGTACTATGTTTCAAAATCCCTGCTGTAGTGTGTGCAAACCTGGTCAAGAACTACAGCAAACGTATGATCGCTGTAATTGCAAACAAAGGTTTCTGTACCAAATATTAAGTTCTGCTTTTCTGATGTATCAAATACTTATGTCATGCAATAAAATGCAAATTAATTACTTAAAAATCATACAATGTGATTTTCTGGATTTTTTTAGATTCCGTCTCTCACAGTTGAAGTGTACCTATGATAAAAAATTACAGACCTCTACATGCTTTGTAAGTTGGAAAACCTGCAAAATCGGCAGTGTATCAAATACTTGTTCTCCCCACTGTATATAAAAACATGACCAGAGGAAAGGGTGCCTCCTACTGGCCTTCCAACACCCCTTCCAGCAGCATCTGGTCTCCCATACAGGGACAAACCTTGCTTAGCTTCAGAAACAAGCCAGCAGTGGGATGCAGAGTGGTATGCTGCTGGCAGGAGATGATTGAGGGTGAACAAGCAAAACTTCAGCTATGTTGAGAGTATTGCTTGGACTTGGGGGTCAATGAATGTTATCGCTGGTATGCAAGGTTTTAATGTCTTGTCTATTTTTCTCTGTTTTCCTCCTTTACAGCTTTAATTGTCTGGAGCCTGGTGTTGTTGTTGCCAATGAGCTTCCACAAAGATGGAACCAGGTTTCAGCTGCTGTACAATGTTGATGTCCTTCCTCCCAGAGATGAAAGCATCCCCCAGACTGGACACAACCCGGCAAACATAGATTTTTGAGAAGATCAGGACTTTTGCAATGAAAAGGCCATGGACATTACATGTCCTGCTCCAAAGGGCTCTCAGGCTAGATTCCTTTGTACGTGTAATAACATGACCTGAAGCAAAGTTACTCAAAGGCCTAGGTCATTGGCGTTATAAGCCTAGGTCATTGGCGTCTCCTCAGAGGAAGGGGAGGACCATCCTTAGTGAATTTTATACAAATAAAAATAGTGAAACATTTAAAATGTTGAATTATTTAAAATGACCCTTTTTAGATATAACTATACTAAATATATTCATTAAAACACACTGTTTTGCATCAAAAGCAGTCTGTAGGGTAGCACCATGGTGTAGACAGAGGACAGCTAGTTTCCGTCCTCCTCTGGGTACATTGACATCAATACAAAACCTAGGAGGCTTGTGGTTCTCACCCCATTCCATAGACTTACACATTAATTATGACAACTTCCGCAGTAAGCACAACAGGGATACGGTACAGGGATGCACAACAGGGTTATGCTACACGGCTACGATACAGGGATACACTACATGGATACGCTACAACGATATGCTACATGGATACGCTACAGGGATACAGGGATACACTACATGGATACGCTACAACGATATGCTACATGGATACGCTACAAGGATACAGGGATACGCTACAGGGACACGCTACAGGGACACACTACAGGGACACGCTACAGGGATATGCTACAGGGACACGCTACAGGGTTACGCTAGAGGGATGCACTACAGGGATACGCTACAGGGACATGCTACAGGGACATGCTATAGGGTTACACTAGAGGGATGCACTACAGGGATACAAGGATACGCTACAGGGATATGCTACAGGGATACAGGGACACGCTACAGGGACATGCTACAGGGATACGCTACAGGGACACGCTACAGGGACATGCTACAGGGATATGCTAGAGGGACACGCTACAGGGTTACGCTAGAGGCTACAGGGATACGCTACAGGGACACGCTACAGGGATATACTAGAGGGACACGCTACAGGGTTACACTAGAGGCTACAGGGATACGCTACAGGGACATGCTACAGGGTTACACTAGAGGGATGCACTACAGGGATACGCTACAGGGACATGCTACAGGGACACGCTACAGTGTTACGCTAGAGGGATGCACTACGGGGATATGCTACAGGGATACGCTACAGGGACATGCTACAGGGACACGCTACAGGGTTACGCTAGAGGCTACAGGGATACGCTACAGGGACACGCTACAGGGATATACTAGAGGGACACGCTACAGGGTTACACTAGAGGCTACAGGGATACGCTACAGGGACATGCTACAGGGTTACACTAGAGGGATGCACTACAGGGATACGCTACAGGGACATGCTACAGGGACACGCTACAGTGTTACGCTAGAGGGATGCACTACGGGGATATGCTACAGGGATACGCTACAGGGACATGCTACAGGGACACGCTACAGGGTTACGCTAGAGGCTACAGGGATACGCTACAGGGACACGCTACAGGGACATGCTACAGGGACATGCTACAGGGTTACGCTAGAGGCTACAGGGATACGCTACAGGGACAAGCTACAGGGACACGCTACAGGGTTACGCTAGAGGCTACAGGGATACGCTACAGGGACAAGCTACAGGGACACGCTACAGGGTTACGCTAGAGGCTACAGGGATATGCTACAGGGACATGCTACAGGGACACGCTACAGGGTTACACTAGAGGGATGCACTACGGGGATATGCTACAGGGACAAGCTACAGGGTTACGCTAGAGGGATGCAAAACAGGGACACGCTACAGGGACAAGCTACAGGGTTACGCTAGAGGGATGCACTACAGGGACAAGCTACAGGGACAAGCTACAGGGTTACAGTAGAGGTATGCAATACAGTGACAAGCTACAGGGTTACGCTAGAGGGATACACTACAGGGATATGCTACAGGGACATGGTACAGGGTTAAAATAGGAAGCAGCTCCGTTGAAGTGTGTGTGTGTGTTTATGTGTGTACGTATGTGTTTGTGCGTATATGTGCAGAGAGGATCTGAAAAAGCATTTGAATAGGAGAATACTAAAGAGACAGACTTTGAATGGTGGCAGGCAGCAGTAGTGATGTGCTGGGTCGGGGCACTAGGGCAATAAAACTCTGTACAGGCCAACAGTCTCTCAATGGGAGGCTTTGTTTGCTCTCTAAATCAGTGTCAGATCCCACAGTTCAAACCCAGCGTGCCATCACAACCCTACCACCCCACCACAGCCCTGTTACCCCACCACAGCCCTGCCACTCCAACACAATTCTGCAACCCCACCACAGCTCTGCCATCATGACTTTGCCAAGCAATGGTTCAGGATTAAAGCACATCGGTGGGATCATGGCTTAATGCTAGCCTTTATGATTGAACTGAGATGAGATCTGAGAAACAAAGAGTATAATTAAAAGCGAATTTGACTGAGCTGATTCATACTGTATGACAAGGGGAAAGTAGGTTTTATCCACAGCTAGTTGTTGTTGTAGTGACATCACAGTATAGTAGAGAATTCCAAAGGATCCCAAGGATATCTGTGAATGTGTAGAAGACATTGACACATCTTCCATATAATGTCTGTGGGGGAGTATGCTTTGAGGATGTTAAGTAATACACAGGCAACAGGGATACGCTGCAGGGATACAGGGATACGCTGCAGGGATACAGGGATACGCTGCAGGGATACAGGGATACGATACAGGGATACAGGGATACGATACAGGGATACGCTGCAGGGATACAGGGCTCTGCTACAGGGATACGCTACAGGGATACGATACAGGGATACGCTGCAGGGATACAGGGATACGCTACAGGGATACGATACAGGGATACGCTACAAGGGTACGCTACAGGGATACGCTACAGGGATACGCTACAGGGATACGATACAGGGATACGCTACAGAGATACGATACAGTGATATGCTACAGGGCTACTCTACAGGGATACGATACAAGGATACGATACAGGGATACGCTACAGGGACACAGGTATACGCTACAGGGATACGCTACAGGGATACGCTACAGGGATACGCTACAGAGATACGATATAGGGATACGCTACAGGGACACAGGTATACGCTACAGGGATACGCTACAGGGATACGCTACAGGGACAAAAGTATACGCTGCAGGGATAAGCTACAGGGATACGCTACAGGGACACAGGTATACCCTACAGGGACACAGGTATACTCTAAGTAATACGCTACAAGGACACAGGTATAAGCTACAGGGATACAGTACAGGGACACAGGTATACGCTACAGGGACACAGGTATACGATACAGGGATACGCTACAGGGACCCAGGTATACACTACAGGGACACAGGTAACAACTACAAGGATATGCTACAGGGATACGCTACAGGGATACGTTACAGGGATACGCTACAGGGACACAGGTATACGATACAGGGATAAGCTACAGGGACACAGGTACACACTACAGGGATACGCTACAGGGATACAGGGATACGCTACAGGGATACGGTACAGGGACACAGGTATATGCTACAGGGATACGCTACAGGTATACGGTACAGGGACACAGGTATATGCTACAGGGATACGCTACAGGTATACGGTACAGGGACACAGGTATATGCTACAGGGATACGCTACAGGTATACGGTACAGGGACACAGGTATATGCTACAGGGATACGCTACAGGTATACACTACAGGGATACGCTACAGGTATACGCTACAGGGACACAGGTATACGATACAGGGATAAGCTACAGGGACACAGGTACACACTACAGGGATACGCTACAGGGATACAGGGATACGCTACAGGGATACGGTACAGGGACACAGGTATATGCTACAGGGATACGCTACAGGTATACGGTACAGGGACACAGGTATATGCTACAGGGATACGCTACAGGTATACGGTACAGGGACACAGGTATATGCTACAGGGATACGCTACAGGTATACGGTACAGGGACACAGGTATATGCTACAGGGATACGCTACAGGTATACACTACAGGGATACGCTACAGGTATACGCTACAGGGACACAGGTATACGCCACAAGGACACAGGTATACGCTATAGGATATGCTACAGGGAAACAGGGATATGCTACAGGGATACAGAGATACGCTACAGAGTTATGCTACAGGGATATGCTACAGGGATACGTTACAGGTATAAACTACAGGGATATGCTACAGGCATATGCTACAGGGATACAGGGAAACACTACAGGTATAAACTACAGGGATACGCTATAGGGATACGCTACAGGGATACGCTACAGGGATACACTACAGATATAAACTACAGGGATACGCTACAGGGATATGCTTCAGGGATAAGCTACAGGGATACGCTACAAATATAAACTACAGGGATATGCTACAGGGATACGCTACAGGGATATGCTACAGGGATACAGAGATACACAACAGCGATATGCTACAGGGATATGGTACAGGGAAATGCTACAGGGATAAACTACAGGGATACGCTACAGGTATAAACTACAGAGATATGCTACAGGGACAAGCTATAGGGATACTCTACAGAGATACGCTACAGGGATACAGGGATACACTACAGGTATAAACTACAGGGATACGCTACAAGGATACACTACAGATATACGCTACAAGGATAAGCCATATGGATATGCTACAGGGATACACTACAGAGATAAACTACAGGGATAAGCTATAGGGATACGCTCTCGGGATACTCTACAGGGATACACCACAGGTATAAACTAGAGGGATACACCACAGGTATAAACTAGAGGGATACACCACAGGTATAAACTAGAGGGATACACCACAGGTATAAACTAGAGGGATACACCACAGGTATAAACTAGAGGGATACACTACAGGGATAAACAACAGGATACGCTACAGGGATAAACCACAGGTATAAACTACAGGGAAAAACTACAGGTGTACTCTACAGGGATAAACTACAGGGATATGCTACAGAGATAAACTACAGGGATATGCTACAGAGATAAACTACAAGGATATGCTACAGAGATAAACTACAAGGATATGCTACAGAGATAAACTACAGGGATATGCTACAAGGATACGTTACAGAGATAAACTACAGGGATATGCTACAAGGATACGTTACAGAGATAAACTACAGGGATATGCTACAAGGATACGTTACAGGGATACACTACAGATATAAACTACAGCGATACGCTACAGGGATGCACGACAGGTATATGCTACAGGGATACGCTACAGGGATACGCTACAGGGATACGCTACAGGGATACGCTACAGAGATAACCTACTGGGATACGCTTCAGGGATACAGGTATATGCTACAGGGATATGGTACAGGGATACACTCCAGGGATACGCTACAGGGATATGCTACAGGGATATGCTTCAGGGATACAGGGATACGCTACAGGGATATGCTACAGGGATACACTACAGGGATACGCTAAAGGGACACGCTACATGGTTACGCTAGAGGGATGCACTACAGGGACACGCTAAAGGGAAACGCTACAGGGACACACTACAGGGACACGCTTCAGGGATACGATAATACATAACTACCCTGGACTGAGACTGTAACTACCCTGGACTGAGACTGATGATAGATACTGTACCTACCCTGGACTGAGACTGATGATATGTACTGTAACTACCCTGGACTGAGACTGATGAAATGATGTGTATTCTTCTCTCTCACTGCTTGTCATGGGATTGGCAATGTTCACAATTGCGATTATCATTTTACAGTAATGTAATTTGCCTTCAATATGGAAATGAACAAAAATATGAAAAATAACAAAAAAAGAATGAGTGAAAGACGCAGAGCAAAGACTCATCCAGCAATTGTTATCTGTTAAATGGTCTCTCTCCTTTGTAAACCAGTCTGGTTATCTTTGCCTGTAAAAGCCTTCCCTCCTCACTGGTGCATGGGCAGAATGCCTCAGCAGTTTGCATAATATCCATTAGTGGTTCCCAATAAAGAGCATCAATATGGGTCCACATGAGTAAACACCTAGCACGAATCGTCTTAAATCAATAGAGCACTAACAACAGCAGGGGATCCAGGAGCTAGCAGATGTAAGGGAGACTCAGCTATGAACCACAATACAATTCTGAAAGAAACTGGGAATGTAAATGAAAAACAATTTGATATGTCGCAATCCTACTTTTAAAACCTATTGATAATATCTGACAGCGAAGAAGATTAGGGGAAAATACAATTGCATTTAAAAAAAGAAAAGTATTTTATATTACATCTTTTACATTGCATACACCCCTGGAGAGCCAAATTAGCATAGAATTAATTAATGTATCTCCTTCTCTATCTCTAGGGGTCTGCTCCTCAATGGTAACGCTGGTGCCATGACTAAAACATCCAGTACCGGGGCTGACCACTGGGGTACCAGGGAGAAGGAGGGACCGGGGGTCTGGGGGACCATGAGGGGCAGGGGAACCAGGGAGACTAGGAGCCAGGAGGGGGCCAGGGGGCTTCTGAAGGTACAGCCAGCTCTCCTCTGCTCTGGGGCGTCTCTCTGGGTGCCAGTGGAAAGCAGTAAATCAGTCCCAAATAGCTGCTAACAGCATAGTTCCATTAAACAGGATTAAAGCGGGATTAACTAATAGCGGCCTGAGATGAAGAGAGGAAAGAGGAGAGGAAAGTATTGCTATTACTCTCTACTGAGCACTGGGCTGGGAGAGGGAGAGAGAGAGAAAGAAGTAGAGAGAGAGAGGGCTAAAGAGAAAGCATCGCTGAACCAGTCAAGCACTAACAGCACACATTGGTTTCTAAACACACATCATTTCACCGGCCCTTAAATCCCCCAGTTTACATGCCCGGACACTGAAGCCTGGAGTGGAGTGTCCATTCTCCTGCAGATGTGATGACATCAATGACTATTAAGCAGCTGAGTCAATGACACTGTAGGAGTCTGGAGCATAGATATGTCTCAGGCTCTAAACCTCTAACTACAGTATAGCCTGATTAAAGCCATCTTTCTATTTTTAGGACAATGCAGTTCCATTGCTGACACTACATCAAGTTCATATGTAACATTACATTTACATTTAAGTCATTTAGCAGACGCTCTTATCCAGAGCGACTTACAAGTTGGTGCATTCACCTTATGATATCCAGTGGAACAACCACTTTACAATAGTGCATCTAACTCTTTTAAGGGGGGGGGGGGTTAGAAGGATTACTTTATCCTATCCTAGGTATTCCTTAAAGAGGTGGGGTTTCAGGTGTTTCCGGAAGGTGGTGATTGACTCCGCTGACCTGGCGTCGCGGGGGAGTTTGTTCCACCATTGGGGTGACAGAGCAGCGAACAGTTTGTAGTACAGTAACCTTACTGTACTACAACTGTTGTTTTGTATTTATTTATTTTATATTTGATTTGATTATTATTATCATATTTTTGGGGGAATATCCGAAACATACAATATACTTGCAGTGAAGCCCTCAACAACTACATCATACCAGTCATCCAACAGACTCCCATTCAGAGCGACACACAGAAGCATCCAGGGTCAATGGCCTGCTCAAGGGCACGTTGACAGATCTCAGACCAGGCCAAAAAACGTGAACCCGAACCCTCCAAGATCCCCCCCACAGTTCCCCAAAAGCTGTCCCTCAACCATCAGAGACCACTCCCACAGCCCCCCCCAAGAAGAAAAAATGTAATAAAAATACTACTAATTCCATTCCCCACCCCCAAGAACCCCCCAATGCACCAACAACCAAGAAAATGAACTAAAGAGAAAAAAAGACAGAAGACAAACAGCAAACAATGCAAAAAATACAAAATATTTTTTTTAAACAAAGGACATCATGGACAACTAAAATCATAACAGCAATGCCAACTATATATGTTTGAGTGCATGTCTGGCACTATTACATGTGTGTGTGTCAGTGTGTATATGAATAAGAGTGTGTGTACATGCATTTGTACAAACACCTGCATGGCATCAACCTCAGGCAAACCGGCATTAGCTGTAAAACACTGCCCCTCAATGTCATTGAACCTTACTTTTTATTATTTTCATTTTTTACTTTAATCTGTGACCATTATTCTATCTCCTGCACAGGAACTCTACTCCCACTTGTCTCAAATTCCACATCCCAACCCTCAGCCCATCCCACCTATCTCTGCTGGCCACCCTCTTTGGATTTCTACACAACATATATCTTTCAACTATGCTGTGATGTTTAACATACAATTTCAATCTATCTAATCGAATAGAATCCACAGATTGCGAGTTGAAGATAAATACTTTTACTAAGAGTATTAGTATATTAGTAATTGACTGACCCGGTCTCTCCAGATCTCCTAACAGTACTATTTCTAGGGTCAATTTTAGATCAATGCTATGCATTTTCAGCCATTCCTGAACCTGAGACCAGAAACAGGCTACCTGAGGGCAATACCAAAAAAAATGGTCTATTGATTCTGTATCCTCACAACAAAATCTGCAGAGCTTCGATGATTTTATGCCACAAATATTCAACATTTTGTTGGTGGCAAGAATTCTATATAATAATTTTAACTGAAAAGCACGAAGTCTTGAATCTTGCGTCGTTTTATGTATAAACTCATACATCCTGTACCATGGAATCCGTACATCAAAAATCTCTTCCCAACTATTTTGCAATCTGTATGGCACAGTTGCCAACATCTTGGTCCTTCAACTGTTGTTAATGTAAATTAAAGTGAACCAACATGAGGATGTTCCCTCATGATACAGTAAAATCAGTAGCTATGAAAGGTTAAACGTCAAATTGCAAACAATATTTGGGGAGATTTACTGAAAGGCTAACAAGTTGCTCTTTGTCTGATTGTGGGGTTGTACCAGTCCATCCACCCAGACTGAGAGAGTTCCTTTCTCCATTACCCCTGCTGTCTGTCTGCTTGCTCACTAGAGGAATGCTGGGCCAGTGCATTCCTCTTCCTCTTCCTCCTCCTCTACACACACACACACACACACACACACACACACACACACACACACACACACACACACACACACACACAACGTTTTTCTATCCTCATGGGTACCTCAGAAGAGTTTCCATAAAAATCATATTTTCCCTAACCCTTAAACCATCACCCTTAGCCATACCCTAAACCTAACTCCTAACCCTAACACTAACCCCTTACCCTAACCCTAACCCCTAAGCTTAAATAGCCTTTGTCCTCATGGGAAATGTTCCTTGTTTTACTATCCTTGTGAGGACCTTTGGGGATTTTAGGTCCCCACAAGGATAGAATAACCAACCCCCACCCACCAACACACTCACACATGCTAGGACTGTTACGGTGACCGAAAACCTAACCTTAACCCTAAAACGTTATTTCATTTTTTATTTAACTAGCAAAGTCAGTTAAGAGCACAATCTTATTTACTATGACAGCCTACCCCAGCCAAACCCTAATGCAGACAACACTGGGCCAATTGTGCGCCACCCTATGGGACTCCCAATCACAGCCAGTTGTTATACAGCCTGAAATTGAACTAGGATCTGTAGTGATGCCTCAACCACCGAGATGCAGTGCCTTAGACTACTGTGCCACTCGGGAACCCTAACTAACACTAGTTCTTAACCATAAACCTAATTCTAACCCTAACACTAAATTCTAACCTGATGAGGACCAGGGGGTGCTATTTTCACTTTTGGGGAAAATCGTATGATATTTAAACGGCCTCGTACTCAATTCTTGCTCGTACAATATGCATATTATTATTACTAATGGATAGAAAACAGTCTCTAGTTTCTAAAAACGTTTGAATTATTTCTCTAAGTGAAACAGAACTCTTTTTACAGACCATTTCCTAACCGGAAGTGAGATTTCCAAAAGCGAAGTCTCTCTTCAAGAGCTTGTCTATAAAAGGGCATGTCACTTATGAATGTAGAAACACGTCATACGCCTTCCCCTGGGTGTCATGCGGAAGTGAGAGAAGAAATGACTTGATTATCTCGTCCTGGGATTGAACACAACCTCTTGGACTGAGACGTGCGCACTTTATATTTTTTCCTGGGCGCGAAGTTGGACCTGTACTCGGCTCATGGAAGAACCTTGTTAAAGGTGAATATGATCTCTGGCTTCGATTTTATTTGATACATGTCACAATATCATCCTAAAGTATGTTTTTTCAATATAGTTTAATTATATTATTGAAATTTATTCTGGACTTTAGAGGTGATGCGTCGCAAGAATTGGTTCAAGAAGGAGAGGTTAGCACCGGTTAGCACCGTGTGCTTGCTAATTCAAGAGGGAAATCGTTCGTTCTGGATCGAAATAAAGACGTTTCTGAACAAAGGACCCCTTGGAGAACATTCTGATGGAAGATCAACAAAGATAAGGACCCAATTTGGGATGCTTTTTCATATATCTGTCGAACTGTGCTATCGCTACCGTTTGACTAGAATCATTGCTGCTGTGTGCTCATCACGGTTGACAACTCCATTGTGTCCTCCTCCCAGAGCGCTAAGAACCTTGGCATGATCCTGGACAACACCCTGTCGTTCTCAACTAACATCAAGGCGGTGGCCCGTTCCTGTAGGTTCATGCTCTACAACATCCGCAGAGTACGACCCTGCCTCACACAGGAAGCGGCGCAGGTCCTAATCCAGGCACTTGTCATCTCCCGTCTGGATTACTGCAACTCGCTGTTGGCTGGGCTCCCTGCCTGTGCCATTAAACCCCTACAACTCATCCAGAACGCCGCAGCCCGTCTGGTGTTCAACCTCCCCAAGTTCTCTCACGTCACCCCACTCCTCCGCTCTCTCCACTGGCTTCCAGTTGAAGCTCGCATCCGCTACAAGACCATGGTGCTTGCCCACGGAGCTGTGAGGGGAACGGCACCTCAGTACCTCCAGGCTCTGATCAGGCCCTACACCCAAACAAGGGCACTGCGTTCATCCACCTCTGGCCTGCTCGCCTCCCTACCACTGAGGAAGTTCAGTTCCCGCTCAGCCCAGTCACAACTGTTCGCTGCTCTGGCCCCCCAATGGTGGAACAAACTCCCTCACGACGCCAGGACAGCGGAGTCAATCACCACCTTCCGGAGACACCTGAAACCCCACCTCTTTAAGGAATACCTAGGATAGGATAAAGTAATCCTTCTCACCCCTCCCCCCCCTTAAAAGATTTAGATGCACTATTGTAAAGTGGCTGTTCCACTGGATGTCATAAGGTGAATGCACCAATTTGTAAGTCGCTCTGGATAAGAGCGTCTGCTAAATGACTTAAATGTAAATGTAAATGTAAATGCTAGCTATTGTAGTAAGCTAATATAACGATATATTGTGTTTTCGCTGTAAAACACTTCAAAAATCGGAAATATTGGCTCTATTCACAAGATCTTTCTCTTTCATTAGCTATCCACCATATATTGTTCTGAAATGTTTTATGATGTGTAATTAGTAGTTGACGTTGGTGTCTGTATTTTCTCTGGCTACTCCCCGTGTGATTTCTGACTGTAGCTGTGATGGTGGCTGTGATGGTAGCAGTAATGTAAAACTGATTTATAGCTAAAATATGCACATTTTTCGAACAAAACATAGATTTATTGTGTAACATGTTATAGGACTGTCATCTGAGGGAGTTTTTTCTAGGTTATTTAGGTTGGTTCTAGGTTAGTTAGGTTAGCTTTGTGCATGCTACTTGCATGCTACCATTGCTGTGAAAAATGTCTGTCTGTCTTTTGTATTTGGTGGTGAACTAACATAAATATATGTGGTGTTTTCGCTGTAAAACACTTCAAAAATCGGAAATATTGGCTCTATTCACAAGATCTTTCTCTTTCATTAGCTATCCACCATATATTGTTCTGAAATGTTTTATGATGAGTATTTCGGTATGTCACGTTGGTGTCTGTAATTATTCTGGCTGCTTTCGGTGCAATTTCTGATTGTAGCCGCAATGTAAACTATGATTTATACCTGAAATATGCACATTTTTCGAACAAAACATAGATTTATTGTATAACATGTTATAAGACTGTCATCTGATTAAGTTGTTTCTTGGTTTCTTTGGTTTGTTCTAGGTTAGTTTGGTTGATTTTGATTTTGCTACCTGTGCTGTGAAAAATGTCTGTGCTTTTTTCTATTTGTTGGTGAGCTAACATAAATATATATTGTGTTTTCCCTGTAAAACATTTAAAAAATCGGACATGTTGGCTGGATTCACAAGATCTGTATCTTTCATTAGCTGTATTGGACTTGTTAATGTGTGAAAGTTAAATATTTCAAAAAAAATATTTTTTGAATTTCGCGCTCTGCCTTTTCAGTGGAATGTGGGAGGAGTTCCGCTAGCGGAACGGGGGAGTGAGACAACCCTAAACGCCCTAGAAATAGCATTTGACCTTGTGGGGACTAACAAAACGTCCCCAGTTGGTGCCCACAAGTATAGTTACACACGTTCACACACACAAAACATGCCCGTTCATCTTCATCTGAGCGCCCGCTCCTCCTACTTCTTTCAGTCAGGGAAATTAGGTTCCAGAACACATGACTGTCCTCTTTACTGAGTCTCGAATCTGTCCAGTTAGTTAGCTGAGAGATCTCAGGCTTGGCTAGGGAACAGTGGCCTGACTGCCCTCACACCTTAGCCTCCCATTGATCCTGCTCTCACAACACATCCACAGGAGAATCCCTCTCTATTGACACTGCTTAGCACACACACACACACACACACACACACACACACACACACACACACACACACACACACACACACACACACACACACACACACACACACACACACACACACACACACACACACACACACACACACACTCTCTTCTCTAGTATCTGTCTGCAGTCAGTCAGCCAATGGATACATCATACTGAGAGCAGGGGATACATGAAGGACTGAGACTGCTTGGCACCTCCATGACTTATAGGAGAAAGGTGTAATCGTCTTTCACATTTATCATTACTCTACTGTACATCATTCATATGGACAATATGGGACCTAAGGGATGTGTTTGATGCACAATGTAATACATGCTACAGCAAAACATAATATCATCATGGCATGTAAAGAAAAGCATTAAAAAATATATAGAGAAGCAGATCATTTGGAACACTTCAAAGTCTGCGATATCTTATCCTGTCCACACTAGCTGTCTATGCCTGTAGCCCCCATACGGACAGTAATCTGCTTGGATGCAGTCAGTGGTCTCCAATCCCTTTAATTAATATAACATAAAGTCATAGCACATATCGGTAGGCATAGAACAAGCTGCTATTCACCCGCTATAGAAATACTGTTTTGACCATCTGTGGCATCTCATTCATCTAGTAACACACAAAGAGAACACACACAGATCTGGCAGGCGGTGAAAACGGTGCATTTGGAGACTGGCAGACTGGCAGACACTGATGGAGCCCAACGACTGGAGGAGCCACAGTAGACTGGAGACAGACTGACGAGACCGGTCAGGAAAAGAGAATTAACTACTCGCCCAATGACTGGAATAGCCAGAGTAGACTGGAGAAAGACTGATGTGACTGGTCAGGAACAGGATATTAACTACTAGCCCAACGACTGGAGGAGCCAGAGTAGACTGGAGACAGACTGACGAGACCGGTCAGGAACAGGGAATTAACTACTTGGATGTGTTCTCTACATCTATACATTGGGGGGGGGGGGGGGTATAGGTGGTATAATGGAAGGGGTTGAAGCTGGGGGTATAATGGGGGGTGTAGAAGTTGGAGGAATAATGGGGGAGTAGAAGCTGGAGTAAAATGGGCGGGGGTGTAGAAGCTGGGGGTATAATGGGGGTAGAAGCTGGGGGTATAATGGGGGTAGAAGCTGGGGGAATAATGGGGGGGTAGAAGCTGGTGGAATAATAGGGAGTGGTAGAAGCTGGGGGAACAATGGGGGAGTAGAAGCTGGGGGAATAATGGGGAGCAGAAGCTGAGTTATAATGGGGTGGTGTAGGTGGTATAATGGGAGGGGTTGAAGCTGGGAGTATAATGGGGGGTAGAAGTTTGAGGAATAATGGGGGGTTGAAGTTTGAGGAATAATGGGGGGTAGAAGCTTGGGGAATAATGGGGGGTAGAAGCTGGGGGAATAATGGGGGGTAGAAGCTGGAGTATAATGTGGGGGTGTAGAAGCTGGGGGAATAATGGGGGTAGAAGCTGGGGTATAATGGGGGTAAAAGCTGGAGGATTAATAGGGGGTGGCAGAAGCTAGGTGAATAATGGGGGGGTTAGAAGCTGGTGGAATTATAGGGGGTGGTAGAAGCTGGGGGAATAATGGGAGTAGAAGCTGGGGGAATGAAGGGGGAGTAGAAGCTTTGGGAATAACGGTGGAGCAGAAGCTGGGGTATAATGAGGGGTAGAAGCTGGTGGAATAATAGGGGGTGGTAGAAGCTGGGGGAATAACGAGGGAGGTAGAAGCTGGGGGAATAATGGGGGAGTAGAAGCTGGGGTATAATGGGGGGTGTAGGTGTTATAATGGGATGGGTTGAAGATGGGGGTATAATGGGGTAGAAGCTGGGGGAATAATGAGGTGGTTGAAGCTGGGGTATAATGGGGTGTAGAAGCTGGAGGAAGAATAGGGGGTGGTAGAAGCTAGGGGAATAATGGGGGGCTAGAAGTTGGAGGAATAATGGGGGAGGTAGAACTTGGGGATATAAAGATAGTAGAAGCTGGGGTATAATGGGGTGTAGAAGCTGGGGGAATAATGGGGGAGGAAGAAGCTGGGGGAATAATGGGGGAATAGAAGCTGGGGAATAATGGGGGGCAGAAGATGGGGTATAATGGGGCGGGGTGTAGGTGGTATAATGGGAGGGGTTGAAGCTTGGGGTATAATAGGGGGGTGGAAGTTGGAGGAATAATGGGGGGTAGAAGTTGGAGGAATAATTGGGGGTAGAAGCTGGGGGAATAATGGGGGGGTAAAAGCTGGAGTATAATGTGGGGTGTCGAAGCTGGGGGTATAATGGGGTAGAAGCTGGGGGAATAATTGGAAGGTAGAAGCTGGGGGAATAATTGGAAGGTAGAAGCTGGGTGAAGCTGGAGGAATAATGTGAGGTAGAAGCTTGGGGTATAATGAGGGTGTAGAAGCTGGGGGGTAGAATGGGGAGGTAGAAGCTTGAGGAATAATGGGGGGGTAGAAGCTGGTGGTATAATGGGGGGTCAACGCTGGATGTATAATGGGGGGGTGTAAAACTTGGGGGTATAAAGGTAGTAGAAGCTGGGGTATAATGGGGTGTAGAAGCTGGAGGAATAATAGGGCGTGGTAGAAGCTGGGGGAATAATGGGGGAGGTAGAAGCTGGGGGAATAATGGGGGAATAGAAGCTGGGGAATAATGGGGGAGCAGAAGATGGGGTATAATGGGGCGGGGTGCAGGTGGTATAATGGGAGGGGTTGAAGCTTGGGGTATAATGGGGGGTGGAAGTTGGAGGAATAATGGGGGGTAGAAGTTGGAGGAATAATTGGGAGTAGAAGCTGGGGGAATAATGGGGGGTAAAAGCTGGAGTATAATGGGGGGTGTAGAAGCTGGGGGTATAATGGGGTAGATGCTGGGGGAATAATTGGGGAATAGAAGCTGGGGAATAATGGGGGAGCAGAAGATGGGGTATAATGGGGTGGGGTGTAGGTGGTATAATGGGAGGGGTTGAAGCTTGGGGTATAATAGGGGGGTGGAAGTTGGAGGAATAATTGGGGGTGGAAGCTGGGGTATATTAGGGAGGGGTGTAGAAGCTGGGAGTATAAACTTATTTTATCAAGCAACTTACATCATGCTTGCTGCCAGGCGATGCCCTAGGAAAAGTGATGGGAGATGGGATGCTGCATGCTGATTGACCTCCTTCCCAACTCCTCACGCCCTTCCTTCCTTCCTTTCTTCCTTCCCAGGCCCTTACCTTGTATGGCTCCCCAAAGAGATTAAACCCAGAGGAGAAGAGATCTTCGTCCTGCTGCACCTCCTGAGTCCGCCGCTCCCACTCCCTCTTCTTGAGCGCATTGCGGTCCTGCTCATAATGACTGCATGGGGAGAGAAGGAGGAGAAGACAACACCATGTCCGTCAGAGTAATCACAGCTGTCATGATAGACTGCAGGGCTCTCCAACCCTGTTCCTGGAGAGCTACCATCCTGTAACTCATTAATAATTATCTTGTTCAATAAACTGAAAGAGTTTTTTTATTTTTTATTTTAGGGGTGGATCAGCTTAATATTGCGGAAAGAATGTTGCTTCCAATGTAATTGTCTGCATCAAACCCCCATATTTTTGGCGTAAATATATATATCCATACACATATGCATACATATACACATATATACATACACATACCTATATAGACATACATACTTTTTTAAAGAATATACCTCTATTATTATTCCCCGCAAACCCTACCACTGATCCCCAATTGGAGTAAACTAATAAACACTTCTGCTTTTACCTTCAATTTATACATCTTATACACATTTTACAGACAGTCTACTTTACAATAGTTCTCTCTTGTTTGTTCTTAGTCCTTCCTCTATTTCTGATGTCCATCCAGTTTGATTTCCACTTGTAACTGTGCTATTTCACAAAAGCTCCGAACCTATACACATTTCACAGATCCCGTATGCCATACATTGTTTATCTTGTTATTAGTCCCACCCTTCAGCTCCACTCAACCCTTCCCATCTATCTTCCAACATCATCCATTTCGGATTTTTATTTGCCATATATTTTTCAACTGTGCTGTGATGCTTCACAAAAGATTTGAACCTTCCTATTCTCATAGCTTCTACAGATTGTAAATTAAAAATAAACATTTTGCTAAAATAATTATTATATTATTGATTGATTGACTATGGCTTTTCAAATCCCCCAGTATTGCTATCTGTAGCGTTAGTTCTAGGCAAATGTTGCAATTCTTCAACCATTCCTGGACCTGTGACCAAAAACGAGCTACATATGGACAATACCAAAATAAATGATCTAATGACTCTGCCTCCTCACAGCAGAATCTGCAGAGCTGGGAAGATTGTATCCCCCATATATATATATATATAACATTCTATTAGTTGCAAGAATTTTGTATAGTAATTTAAATAGAAAAATTCGAAGTTTTGAATCCGGCGTTGTTTTGCGTATCAATTCATAAACCATGTACCATGGAATGGGTACATCGAAAATCTCTTCCCAACTATTTTGCAATTTATATGGCACAGCTGTCCGTTTTTGGTCCTTAAATGAAATTGGTATATGTTTTTATTTATCACACTTTTCTTTAACCATTTATGTTCTTTAATACATGGCCGACATACAAGTTCCTTACTTTTTTCCCCTTCTACTTGCCTCTTCCATTTTTGTGGTAATGCTGCAATTAATTGGTTGTAATTTTGGGTAGAGCAGACATTTCCATATGTCTGTGTTAGCTGCATGTTTGACATAACTCCACCAGTCCTATTTATGATATCATTCACTAAAACTATACCTTTTTTTTAAATGTATTCGATAAATAGTTTTTTTTTTATCAATTACTATATTTGAATTTAACCACAATATTTGTTGTACTATTTGTTCCGTCCTTACAGGTGGATTGAACTGAAATTGCAACCAACTTTCTAAGGCTTGTTTAAAAAATAAAGATATTTTGGAGATGATTACCTTTTCAAACAACTGAAAGTGAGCAGGTGTAATCTGAATAAAGGGAAAAAGGCCCTTCTTGAACATAGGATGAGACATTCGTACCAATTTACTAGAGAACCAGTTTGGATTTAAGTATAACTTTTGTATGACTGATGCCTTTAGTGAGAGGTCTAATGCTTTAATATTTAATCATTTCTGCCCTCCGAATTCATATTCGTTATATAAATAGGCCCTTTAAATTTTATCGGGCTTGCCGTTCCAAATAAAATTGAATATTTTTTGTTCATATAATTTAAAAAGCAGGTCACTAGGTGTAGGCAAAACCATAAGCAAATAGGTAAACTGTGATATGACTAAAGAGTTAATCAGGGTGATTTTTCCACAAATAGACAGGTATATTCCTCTCCATGGTAGCAAGATCTTATCTATTTTTGCTAATTTTCTATAAAAATGTGGAGAGACTGGTTTTAAAAGAAAACATGAATCATCAGCGTACAATGACACCTTAGTTTTTAACCTTTTGTCAATAGGGGGTGCTGTTAGCACTTAATTTTTTTTGACATTGCCAAATTAAACTGCCTAGTAGTCAATTCTTGCTCGTACAATATGCATATTATTGTTATTATTGGATAGAAAACACTCTCTAGTTTCTATAACCGTTGGAATTATGTCTCTGAGTGGAACAGAACTCTATCTACAGCACTTTTCCTGACAGGGAGTGAGATTTCAGAAATCTTGGCCTCTGGTCCCAGGTCAGTTTTAATGTCCCTGTGAATGCTATGAGGATACAAACACTGCCTACACCTTCCTCTAGATGTCAGTAAGTGGTGACAATTTGAATGGAGTCGATTGCGCAATCAGGGCCCGTATAAAACACAAAAGACCGGAAGTAGCTTTCCTTTGGACCCTGCGCTCGACGCGAGAAGGACGTTGGACCGACCTCTTTCCAAGCCTTGGTTTAGCCAGTAATATATCGCCGGTCATGTTTTTACTTGTTATAGGTGTTAAAAACATCATAAGGTAGTTAGTTTAAACCGTTTTATAGCAATTTATATCCGTTTAGTGCGATTTTGAGGCATTTATTTGTGACACCCTTCCATGAGCTGGGCACGTTTCCTGTACATACCGAACGTTATTGGCCATTTCGACGGGACAAGAGGACATCTTTCGACCAAAAGACGATTAGACCCAAGAAAGGATACATTGCCCAAGATACTGATGGAAGAACAGCTCACAGTAAGAACTATTTATGATGATAAATCGCTGTTCTGTTGAAAAATTTTAAACGCATATGTCGCCATTTTGTTATGTGTAGCTTCGCTTGGCGGACCCGGTATTGCACAGTAAGGATAATTTTACTAATGTAAGTCAGCGATTGCATTAAGAACTAATTTGTCTTTCGATTCCTGTCAACCCTGTATTTTTTAGTCAAGTTTATGATTAGCTATCGATTAGACTAGATCACTCTCAAATATAGCGCCCGACATTTTCAGGCGAGTTTTGCTACTATTCTCATTGTATAACCACGTTTTTTTGTGGCTAAATATGCACATTTTCAAACAAACTCTATATGTATGTTGTAATTTGATGTTACAGGACTGTCATCGGAAGAAATCTGAGAAGTCTGAGAATTAATATATTTTGGTGATCATAACGTTATCGCTCCCCTTGCCTTGGATTCATGCTGGGGTAACGTTTGCACATGTGGTATGCTAATATAACGATTTATTGTGTTTTCGCTGTAAAACGCTTAGAAAATCTGAAATATTGTCTGAATTCACAAGATCTGTGTCTTTCCATTGCTATGCTTTGTCTATTTTTATTAAATGTTTTATGATGAGTAAATTGGTAATACACGTTGCTCTCTATTTATTCTAGTCGAGTTGTGATGGTGGGTGCAATTGTAAACTATGATTTCTACCTGAAATATGCAAATTTTTCTAACAAAAACTATCCTATACAATAAATATGTTATCAGACTGTCATCTGATGAGGTTTTTTCTTGGTTAGTGGCTATCAATATCTTTATTTGGCCGAATTGGTGATAGCTACTGGTGGAGAGAAAAAATGGTGGACAAAGAAAAATTGTGTCTTTTGCTAACGTGGTTAGCTAATAGATTTACATATTGTGTCTTCCCTGTAAAACATTTTAAAAATCAGAAATGATTGCTGGATTCACAAGAAGTGGATCTTTCATCTGGTATCTTGGACTTGTGATTGAATGATATTTAGATGCTACTATTTACTTGTGACGCTATGCTAGCTATGCTATTCAGCTTTTTTACTGGTGGGGGGTGGGGGGTGCTCCCGGATCCGGGTTTCTGACTCGGTAGAAGCCACGGATTTCTAATCCCTTAATATTAATGTTTGATCTAATTTTAACAGCTAACATTTCGATGGCAATAATAAATAGATATGCCGATGAAAACAGGCCACAAATGCACATTTGTGGCCTGCTGGAGGTCATTTTGCAGGGCTCTGGCAGTGCTCCCCCTTGCACAAAGGCGGAGGTAGCGGTCCTGCTGCTGGGTTGTTGCCCTCCTACGGCCTCCTCCACGTCTCCTGATGTACTGGCCTGTCTCCTGGTAGCGCCTCCATGCTCTGGACACTACGCTGACAGACACAGCAAACCTTCTTGCCACAGCTCGCATTGATGTGCCATCCTGGATGAACTGCACTACCTGAGCCACTTGTGTGGGTTGTAGACTCCGTCTCATGCTACCACTAGAGTGAGAGCACCGCCAGCATTCAAAAGTGACCAAAACATCAGCCAGGAAGCATAGGAACTGAGAAGTGGTCTGTGGTCACCACCTGCAGAATCACTCCTTTATTGGGGGTGTCTTGCTAATTGCCTATAATTTCCACCTTTTGTCTATTCCATTTGCACAACAGCATGTGAAATGTATTGTCAATCAGTGTTGCTTCCTAAGTGGACAGTTTGATTTCACAGAAGTGTGATTGACTTGGAGTTACATTGTGTTGTTTAAGTGTTCCCTTTATTTTTTTGAGCAGTGTATATATGCCAATTATGTGATGATCCGACCGCATTCTGTCCCCTCCCCTATCAACACTTTTTAAACTTTTGGTGCCAGAGAGAATGTTATAAGAAAGTAGTCAAGACGACTAGCTTGATTAAGCCTCCGCCATGTAAATCTCACTAGGTCAGGGTATTTAAGTCTTCATATATCCACTAATTCCAATATATCCATGACATTCATGATTTCCTTAAGTGCCCGAGGGTGAGAGTTTGTAGTGTGATTTCCTTTCCGGTCCATAGATGTATTTAAGACCGTATTCAAATCTCCCACTATAATAATAGAGTCTAGTGTTGCTTGTAGAGTTGATAAATTCGTATATATATTTTCAAAGAAGCTTGGATCATCATTATTCGGACCGTATAGGTTAATAAGCCATATCTGTTTATTGTCCAATAACATATTTTAAATAATCCATCTACCTTGAGGATCTGTTTGGACAATTTGCACATTTGGATCAAAATTATTGTTAATTAAAACCATCACCCCTTTTGAATTTCTTTGCCCATGGGAGAAATATATTTCGCCCCCCCAGTTCTTTTTCCACAAAACTTCATCTAAAACTGTTGAATGGGTTTCCTGTAAACAATAGATATTATAATCCTTCTCTTTTAGCCAGGTAAATACTGATCGTCTTTTCTTATTATCTGCTAAGCCATTACAATTGTAACTGGCTATATTTATTTCACCACTTACCATAATGAGACACAACTTTCAATTCTTTTTATCAAAATATATGTTTGTAAACGTACGATTAAAAAGTAACATGATGATTGAGTGTCTATATAGCTGTACCATGATATTTGCATTGCTACTAAGTAAACCTCCAATTGGTCCCTACTATTCCTCCCGCTAAAAGCCCTCCTCATCCCGAGTTGGGTTGTCATCCCAATGCCCGGCAGACCACCCTCAACCCCCTGTATCCCATAGCCCTGAACCGACTGGGATCCATCCTTTGAAAAGAGCACACAGTGCCATTTACCGAATTGAAGTAGATCAACTGCCAAATGCATTTCCATCGCCCTCACCTCGATTTGTATTATATATAGCTGTGGATCATCCTCTATTGTCCCTAACATCTTTTACTCCTTCGCAACAGTTGTGGGATACACACATACACCCACACACACTCAACCCTTACCCCCACACAACCATAAGCTCAGTTTCTCAACAATTGCACCATCCCAGAGCCCAACTCAAGATAGGTCATGATTTACAAATGCACTTGCAGTTGCAGCTGCATGAGAAGGCCTGCAAGACCGCGCAAAAAATTGGTAAAAATTGGGAGATTTTATTTACCATTGTCACATCCTAGATGATGGAGGTCAAATGTACACCTTCTTCCTGAAACACCCACAATACGGTCACCCGTAATGACCATTTTCCCAAGCATCTCCATGCAGTCCGACTTTGATTTTGTGCCACCAGGGTCACAATAATATACCCCCTCTCTGAATGTCCGAGTGTGACCCAAACCCCATGGGTTACTGCAGCTAGTGTTGCCAGCACTGCCACTGCCTGGGTGGGGGCACCCCACCGGAATCCCCACCGGTTAGGTACAAGGTCGTCAAGGTTCTCATTAGCAGCTTTGAGAATTTCCTTGTATATTATGCTCTCCCTTTAGGGGGCTTTGGCTTTGCAGGACCAACCCTGCCAAGCAGGCTCAGAATCTTGAGGGGGCATTGCTGCTCTTGGTCTCTGACCTCATTTTAGCTGCATACAGACTGCTTACAGCAGGCACATAAAACAGTTAGGGACTTCTCCTTAGTATCTGGGTCATTCAGGTGGGTGTCTAGGGTATAGGGCCATGGACCTTACCATTAAAATAGGATAATAAATAATTAGAAATAATTTATTTTAAAAATGTAGTTCCCCATGATAGGACAATAAATAAATAAGACGTATAATTCATTATAAAAGTATATCCATCATCTGAACAACATTGAAAGCCCTCTCATACCCCGGCTCACAGCAATACATTGGCTCTGGGATATGCAACCATTTCATTACTCACTCACTCAACTTTCCAAACATAACAAATAAAATAAAAAATAAACACACACCACACCATCCACACATACTGTGTCTTCTGTTTACTTAGTTTTTATCTTCACTATGTTGAATTAGTGCTTGTGTGTTCAATTAGTTTACTTACTTTTTATCTTCACTATGTTGAATTAGTGCTTGTGTGTTCAATATGTGAAGATATATAGAAAAGCTATATTTTTTATTGTATTGTTACAATCCATAACCGGGCTAGAATTGTGTTTATTTTCCTCAATTATGAGAACTTTGTAATTTAAATAACCATGGAGTAGTCTTTGTGTCTCTGAACAACTGGTTATCAATATATAGTTTATCAACGACGAGAGCTACTCGTTTCGCTTTGAATCTATTTTCTTTGAAATGTGGATACAGAACTTTGCGCCGTTCTGCAATTTCCTTCGGAAACTGATCATTCATGCCAATTTTGGTCCCAGCAAGTCTTTTACCCAGGCTTTTAACCATTATTTTATCTTTAAATGAAGCAAATTTGGCAACGATTGGGCGTTCATACCTTTGCCCTCTCTGTCCGAAGCGGTGTACAAGTTCAAGTTGGATTTTGTCGATAACTTCGCGTGGAATCTGAAGCGCTGTAAGGAGGAACTCTCTAACTACAGATTCAGGAACTTCCCCTTCTTTCTCCTGGATACCTGTAAGTACCAGATTCTCTCTCATGGATCTAGTTTGTATGTCCAGTAAGGCTTCCCTCAGAACGGTGTTCTCCTTTTTAATTTCATTCATTTCGGTTTCAATCTTATTGACTGTCCCTTTTAGCTTGTGTGTTTCCTTCTCCAATGTCGCAGCTTTTTCATCACTCATCTCTAGGCTTGCCTTCAACTCTTTTATATCCTTACTAACTAATTCAAGTATATCCAGTTTGTCATTTATTGATTTTAACAGATCGGTTTCGACCTTTACCATTCCCGGTGGTGAAAATATTAAATCATCAGTGTCTGTAGAAGAGTCACGTTTTCGTTTTGAAATCGGTTCCCCTGTCTTACTCTCCATCATGTTTGGGTGTTGCTTGTTTTCGTAATATTTGTCGATAAATGTCTCTAGTCTTAAGATTTGTTTTGTGTTATTATCCAGATTGAAGGTTATCACCCACCAGATTATGTAATGCTAATATTTTAGTCTAACTTGCAGATATTGAATATTACGTTTTATCTTGAGGTGCTCTACATAACTTCGTTCAGTCCGCCATTACCTTTACGTCCGCCACTTAAACTGAATGAGGTTAGTTACAACTGGGGTTGTAGCAAAACCTACAGGAGGGTAGCTCTCTAGACACAGGGTTAGAGAGCCCTGCCACAGAGAAACATTGAAATCCCTTTCCCTGAAAAGATGTGAGGGAAGCCCTATCTGTCTAATAGGCACAAGCTGACACTAAGCTGATGAAGGATAGGCAGCCCCGGAGAGAAAGGAAGTGGATTGTCACACAAATACTGAATACAGAACACTGTCAAGGCAAGGCACTGTCGGAAAGAAAGGGCATGCTTACCCAAGAGGAGAAAGAAAGGGAATGGTTACCCAACACGGAGTGGAAGGGCCAGCCACAGTTTATTAAGCAACACGGAAAGGAAGGGCCAGCCACAGTTTATTAACCAACAAGGAACGGACGGGCCAGCCACAGTTTATTAACCAACAAGGAGCGGAAGGGCCAGCCACAGTTTATTAAGCAACACGGAAAGGAAGGGCCAGCCACAGTTTATTAACCAACAAGGAGCGGACGGGCCAGCCACAGTTTATTAACCAACAAGGAGCGGAAGGGCCAGCCACAGTTTATTAACCAACAAGAAGCGGAAGGGCCAGCCACAGTTTATTAACCTACAAGGAGAGTGGAAGGGCCAGCCACAGTTTATTAAGCAACACGGAGTGGAAGGGCCAGCCACAGTTTATTTACAAACACGGAGCGGAAGGGCAATCACAGTTTATTAAGCAACACGGAGCGGAAGGGCCAGCCACAGTTTATTAAGCAACACGGAGCGGAAGGGCCGGCCACAGTTCATTAACCTACAAGGAGAGTGGAAGGGCCAGCCACAGTTTATTAAGCAACACAGAGCGGAAGGGCCAGCCACAGTTTATTTACAAACACGGAGCGGAAGGGCAATCACAGTTTATTTACCAACACGGAGTGGAAAGGCCAGCCACAGTTCATTAACCAACACTGAGTAGAAGGTCAAGAGCAGTTCATTAACCAACATGAAGTAGAAGGTCAAGAACAGTTCATTAACCAACAAGAAGTAGAAGGTCAAGAACAGTTCATTAACCAACACGGAGCGGAAAGGCCAGCCACAGTTTATTAACCAACACGGAGCGGAAGCACCAGCCGCAGTTTATTAACCAACACGGAGCAGAAGGGCCAGCCACAGTTTATTAACCAAAACGGAGCGGAAGGGCCAGCCACAGTTTATTAAGCAACAGGGAGCGGAAGGCCCAGCCACAGTTTATTAACCAACATGGAGCGGAAGTGCCAGCCACAGTTCACCAACCAACATGGAGTAGAAGGGCCAGCCACAGTTTATTAAGCAACATGGAGCAAAAAGTCAATCACAATTTATTTTCCAACACAGACCGGAAAGGCCAGCCACAGTTTATTAACCAACACGGAGCAGAAAGGCCAGCCACAGTTCATTAACCAACACGGAGCGGAAGCACCAGCCGCAGTTTATTAACCAACACGGAGCAGAAGGGCCAGCCACAGTTTATTAACCAACACGGAGCAGAAGGGCCAGCCACAGTTTATTAAGCAACACGGAGTGGAAGGGCCAGCCACAGTTTATTTACCAACACGGAGCGGAAGGGCCAGCGGGTGTAAAAGTGTAGGCCTTTTGAATTCTAGGCTCTTTAGTCTATGTTGATTCTTTTTTACACCCTTGTATGTTTTACAATGAAGAGCATACTAAAACCAATATGACTTTTTCCCAATATTCCAATTTAGTAAATACATTCCCAATATATGTTTGCGATAACTGAACATAAAAGTTGTCCTAGACAGACAGGGAGGTTTCCCCGTCTTCATTAAGGTTTGTTAGGCCTGTTTGGTGAGCAGAGCAGCCATGTCGGCAGCGAAATAAATCCACAGTGTAACATTCGTCTGCTTTCTCCTTTGTCAGCTGATGTAAAAGTTGTGCCTAGCTGTCCTATGGCTGTCCGACCACTACCAACACTTGATTAAAAACCCTGCTCTAAGTCCTCTCATTAGCATAACGTCCCATGCTCCTCCACCTCCGCTGCTGCTGCTCTTTCCAAAGAGGTGGGAGTCGAACTAGCGTAGCGACATAGCAGCATTAGCATCCTGGCCCCGGGCTATCACCAGGCCCCCTGGGGTGCGCTGGGAAGCAGGGCATTAAGACAGGCAGCAGAAGGACCAGCCAGGGCTGAGGACGTGATAGCAATGTGGTAGTGTTCTGTGGTAGTGTAGACTAGAGGGTGGTATAGGGTGAGAAGGACAACCCTAAGAGAGACATGCAACTAGAACAGAGCAGAGCAGAGCTGACTGAACAGAGCAGTGCAGTGATGCTCAGGTCCCACAGCAGTGATGCACTGACAAGGGTAATGGAAAGCCTGAGTACCTGCTCTGCTGTCCATCTAGAAATACCAGATGGTACTGCATGTTAGCACTCTAGATAGACAGCATATTAAACAATACCCAGCACTGTGTGATCATCTAAATGTTTCAGCCATTTTGTTTACCATTTCTTCGTTATTATGATTTCAATTAAATTAGTAATTTGAAGTTGATTGACGCTGATATAAATGAAAGTGACAAAATGGCTACATGCTGGTGATAATAACATAGTAGGAAATCCCATCACACACAAATACCTGAATACAGTACCCCTAGAATTATGAACTAAGATTTCCCAGCTTTCTCAAACCAAATCAACACATTTCCCATCTCAAACTCTGTTGCTTTGAAGAACACCGCAGGAGAATCCCAGACTTGGGAAGCACAAGCAATTGGCAGTGAAAGATAGGAGACAGAGTTGGAATCAGTTTGCCTTCAATCTGCCCTTGCTCTGCTCCGGGTTCTATGGCTTTTCCAAAGCATTTAATCAATCAGCAAATTATTTTGAAAAGGGAGGCCTGGGGAAAGAAAAACGAGGCCCTGTTTCAGGGCGACAGGCGATTGTTTTAATGGAAAGAAGAAATAACACAGGAAGAGAAAGAAGGGGAGGAATGCGGCAGGGAGAGATTGACGGCCGGGCCCATACAGTAATGACAGCAAGATGTCAGTTATCTTTACTCTGGGCCTGCTCAAACCTGCCAGTGCGCCCTGCCAGTCTTATAGATCAAATTTACAGCTGTCATTGGCTCCCGTGCACCGGCAGTCCCCTGCCACTAAGTCCTGTGTCTAATGCACCAGTGTTGTTATGAGGTGTGGGGTCAAGACTGATCATTAACTCACTACTGTAGAGAGCCAGCTATCCTCTAAGGGAAGAGTGATCGAGGCATGATGTTTCAGTGATAACAGATATGAGTCTGCAGAGGAGATGACAGTGCTGCTTCAGCCCTTTTTACTCCTATGGGAAATGTGATATATATATAAAAAAGATTTCCAGAATTGATTTTATTTTTTCTCATTCCGGCAATGTTTTTAATAGCAGAGAGAGGGTTTTTATAATGATGATGGTGATGTCGATGATGATGTTGTCTGTAAATTGTAGCATTGGCAGCTCTCTTCTCTTCCCCCTGCAGACTGCCGGCCTCCCACCCCTGGTTCTTTCCAACATAACATAAAAAAGCTAATACTGATATCCACTGTAAACCCAATAAATTTAATCTCGGCTGAGCTATGCTGCACTTGGAAGATAACCAAATAGACCCAGGTTTTTTCCCCCTCCCTGGCCCAGTGTGCAAGCAGCACAGTGAAGAGAACACATAAAGAGATGTAAAAAGCAGCCTATCCCCCCACCATTATTCCAATATAGCAGCCTAAACAACAGTCACTGATTTCTGATTTAGAAAGTGGCAATTATTAATTTCAAGCACCGGCTAATTAAAACTACAGCTAGGCATTTAGCCTCTTGTTACAATTATTTCATTGCTTTATAATTATATGGATCTACTTATCTACTCTATTAGCGCTGGAGCGGGGAAGGAGAAATCTGGCAACCCTTGTCATTCTGATTCCTCAAAGAGAGACACTGTGGTGAAGATCAGAAGATTGGGAGGGTTTATCAGCGGTAGTTCCTGTGGTTGCCAGGTCCAGTGGTATCTGGAGTCTCTATAGAAAGATGTGCTTTGGGGATTGAGACAAGACGGAGAGGGATGAGGAGGGGATGGGTTTGGGAGGAGAGCTAACTGCCTGCCACAGAAAGCTTTGTTTGATGTGCGAGCACAAGGGAATCCAGTATTCTTCATGCCGAATTCTCTGATATAATTTAATGACAAATAGACATCTGAAAATAACAAGCATTCCTCTGAAGGTATGAAGCAAAATACAAAAACACCTCCAATGATGAAAAGCTAGTGTCTGTCTTTAATGGAACATATTGAACGATATGCTGTTGTCAAAGCCACTGTGCTATGTCTAAGAATGCAGAAATAACAAGACAATAGCTGTCATGCTTTTTACCGTTTTCCTTTCTCTTCCACATGGCACATGCATGAACTTTGCTCCCTATTTCTTAAGTGGGCACAGCCGTAATTACCATGTTGAATATAGTAGGATGTAATGACAGGATACAACAGAGGCCTCTTAAGGAGAACCCTACCATAGTCCAGAAATACTCTCTTATCCACCTCTCTGCAGCGAACCCAGTGAGGAAACATTTTCACCCCAGGTTCCAGGGCTGTAGCCTGATGACAGCTGTGAGGATAGGTTTTTACCCCAGGTCCCAGGGCTGTAGCCTGATGACAGCTGTGAGGATAAGTTTTTACGGAAGGTTCCAGGGCTGTAGCCTAATGACAGCTGTGAGGAAAGGTTTTTACAGCAGGTTCCAGGGCTGTAGCCTGATGACAGCTGTGAGGATAAGTTTATACGGAAGGTTCCAGGGCTGTAGCCTAATGACAGCTGTGAGGAAAGGTTTTTACAGCAGGTTCCAGGGCTGTAGCCTGATGACAGCTGTGAGGATAAGTTTATACGGCAGGTTCCAGGGCTGTAGCCTGATGACAGCTGTGAGGATAGGTTTTTACCCCAGGTCCCAGGGCTGTAGCCTGATGACAGCTGTGAGGATAAGTTTTTACGGAAGGTTCCAGGGCTGTAGCCTAATGACAGCTGTGAGGATAGGTTTTTACAGCAGGTTCCAGGGCTGTAGCCTGATGACAGCTGTGAGGATAGGTTTTTACAGCAGGTTCCAGGGCTGTAGCCTGATGACAGCTGTGAGGATAGGTTTTTACCCCAGGTCCCAGGGCTGTAGCCTGATGACAGCTATGAGGATAGGTTTTTACAGCAGGTTCCAGGGCTGTAGCCTGATGACAGCTGTGAGGATAGGTATTTACCCCAGGTTCCAGGGCTGTAGCCTGATGACAGCTGTGAGGATAGGTTTTTACGGCAGGTTCCAGGGCTGTAGCCTGATGACAGCTGTGAGGATAGGTTTTTACGGCAGGTTCCAGGGCTGTAGCCTGATGACAGCTGTGAGGAAAGGTTTTTACGGCAGGTTCCAGGGCTGTAGCCTGATGACAGCTGTGAGGATAGGTATTTACCCCAAGTTCCAGGGCTGTAGCCTGATGACAGCTGTGAGGATAGGTTTTTACGGCAGGTTCCAGGGCTGTAGCCTAATGACAGCTGTGAGGAAAGGTTTTTACGGCAGGTTCCAGGGCTGTAGCCTGATGACAGCTGTGAGGATAGGTTTTTACGGCAGGTTCCAGGGCTGTAGCCTGATGACAGCTGTGAGGAAAGGTTTTTACGGCAGGTTCCAGGGCTGTAGCCTGATGACAGCTGTGAGGATAGGTTTTTACGGCAGGTTCCAGGGCTGTAGCCTGATGACAGCTGTGAGGAAATGTTTTTACGGCAGATTCCAGGGCTGTAGCCTAATGACAGCTGTGAGGATAGGTTTTTACTCCAGGTCCCAAGGCTGTAGCCTGATGACAGCTGTGAGGATAGGATATTACCTCAGGTTCCAGGGCTGTAGCCTGATGACAGCTGTGAGGATAGGTTTTTACCTCAGGTTCCAGGGCTGTAGCCTGATGACAGCTGTGAGGATAGGTTTTTACGGCAGGTTCCAGGGCTGTAGCCTGATGACAGCTGTGAGGATAGGTTTTTACGGCAGGTTCCAGGGCTGTAGCCTAATGACAGCTGTGAGGAAATGTTTTTACGGCAGGTTCCAGGGCTGTAGCCTAATGACAGCTGTGAGGATAGGTTTTTACTCCAGGTCCCAAGGCTGTAGCCTGATGACAGCTGTGAGGATAGGATTTTACCTCAGGTTCCAGGGCTGTAGCCTGATGACAGCTGTGAGGATAGGTTTTTACCTCAGGTTCCAGGGCTGTAGCCTGATGACAGCTGTGAGGATAGGTATTTACCCCAGGTTCCAGGGCTGTAGCCTGATGACAGCTGTGAGGATAGGTTTTTACGGCAGGTTCCAGGGCTGTAGCCTGATGACAGCTGTGAGGATAGGTTTTTACGGCAGGTTCCAGGGCTGTAGCCTGATGACAGCTGTGAGGAAAGGTTTTTACGGCAGGTTCCAGGGCTGTAGCCTGATGACAGCTGTGAGGAAAGGTTTTTACGGCAGGTTCCAGGGCTGTACCCTGATGACAGCTGTGAGGATAGGTTTTAACCCCAGGTCCCAAGGCTGTAGCCTGATGACAGCTGTGAGGAAAGGATTTTACCTCAGGTTCCAGGGCTGTAGCCTGATGACAGCTGTGAGGATAGGATTTTACCTCAGGTTCCAGGGCTGTAGCCTGATGACTAAGTGTCTGCAGTTGCAGTGTGTAGAGGAAAGCAGGGCTCCCTCCTGTCACCACAGTCAACAGCTGTGACATGTTAGCCGTGTTCGTGCCAGTGTCGACACACAGCCCAGCTGTGACACACGGCAGCCGTGCCAGTGTCCTATCTGTCCTCCTCCACTTCACGTGGGCATCTGAAAACACATTCCAGCTGTCATCATCCACACCCACATCTACACCCACACACACAGCTTCCATGTGAGGTGAGGCATTACATTACATGTAGCCTAGTGGTTAGAGCGGTGGACTAGTATCCGGAAGGTTGCAAGATCGAATCCCCGAGCTGACAAGGTAAAATCTGTTGTTCTGAACAAGACAGTTGACCCACTGTTCCTAGGCTGTCATTCAAAATAAGAATTTGTTTTTAACTGACTTGCCTAGTTAAATAAAGGTAAAATAAATCAAAACAGAGACAGAACAGACACATAGGTACACAGAGTGTATCACATCTTCTCCACAGATGATCACATTTGAATCAGCACTGTCAAACACTGTGAATTCTCCGAGAGTCAAACTCTGCAGGTCTTTAAGGATCAGCCAATGCAGGCTATTCATAAACACAGGACATTATGGAATGTCACAGGTATCATAAACACAGGACATTAAGGTGTGTCACAGGTATCATAAACACAGCACATTAAGGTGTGTCACAGGTATCATAAACACAGCACATTAAGGTGTGTCACAGGTGTCATAAACACAGCACATTAAGGTGTGTCACAGGTGTCATAAACACAGCACATTAAGGTGTGTCACAGGTGTCATAAACACAGCACATTAAGGTGTGTCACAGGTATCATAAACACAGCACATTAAGGTGTGTCACAGGTATCATTAACACAGCACATTAAGGTGTGTCACAGGTATCATAAACACAGCACATTAAGGTGTGTCACAGGTATCATAAACACACCACATTAAGGTGTGTCACAGGTATCATAAACACAGCACATTAAGGTGTGTCACAGGTATCATAAACACAGCACATTAAGGTGTGTCACAGGTATCATAAACACAGCACATTAAGGTGTGTCGCAGGTGTCATAAACACAGTACATTAAGGTGTGTCACAGGTATCATAAACACAGGACATTAAGGTGTGTCACAGGTATCATAAACACAGCACATTAAGGTGTGTCACGGGTGTCATAAACACAGCACATTAAGGTGTGTCACAGGTGTCATAAACACAGCACATTAAGGTGTGTCACAGGTGTCATAAACACAGCACATTAAGGTGTGTCACAGGTATCATAAACACAGGACATTAAGGTGTGTCACAGGTATCATAAACACAGCACATTAAGGTGTGTCACAGGTATCATAAACACAGGACATTAAGGTGTGTCACAGGTGTCATAAACACAGCACATTAAGGTGTGTCACAGGTGTCATAAACACAGCACATTAAGGTGTGTCACAGGTATCATAAACACAGCACATTAAGGTGTGTCACAGGTATCATAAACACAGCACATTAAGGTGTGTCACAGGTATCATAAACACAGCACATTAAGGTGTGTCACAGGTATCATAAACACAGCACATTAAGGTGTGTCACAGGTATCATAAACACACCACATTAAGGTGTGTCACAGGTATCATAAACACAGCACATTAAGGTGTGTCACAGGTATCATAAACACAGCACATTAAGGTGTGTCACAGGTGTCATAAACACAGCACATTAAGGTGTGTCGCAGGTGTCATAAACACAGCACATTAAGGTGTGTCACAGGTATCATAAACACTGCACATTAAGGTGTGTCACAGGTGTCATAAACACAGCACATTAAGGTGTGTCACAGGTATCATAAACACAGCACATTAAGGTGTGTCACAGGTATCGTAAACACAGCACATTAAGGTGTGTCACAAGTATCATAAACACAGCACATTAAGGTGTGTCACAAGTATCGTAAACACAGCACATTAAGGTGTGTCACAGGTGTCATAAACACAGCACATTAAGGTGTGTCACAGGTATCATAAACACAGGACATTAAGGTGTGTCACAGGTATCATAAACACAGCACATTAAGGTGTGTCACGGGTGTCATAAACACAGCACATTAAGGTGTGTCACAGGTGTCATAAACACAGCACATTAAGGTGTGTCACAGGTGTCATAAACACAGCACATTAAGGTGTGTCACAGGTATCATAAACACAGGACATTAAGGTGTGTCACAGGTATCATAAACACAGCACATTAAGGTGTGTCACAGGTATCATAAACACAGGACATTAAGGTGTGTCACAGGTATCATAAACACAGCACATTAAGGTGTGTCACAGGTGTCATAAACACAGCACATTAAGGTGTGTCACAGGTGTCATAAACACAGCACATTAAGGTGTGTCACAGGTATCATAAACACAGCACATTAAGGTGTGTCACAGGTATCATAAACACAGCACATTAAGGTGTGTCACAGGTATCATAAACACAGCACATTAAGGTGTGTCACAGGTATCATAAACACACCACATTAAGGTGTGTCACAGGTATCATAAACACAGCACATTAAGGTGTGTCACAGGTATCATAAACACAGCACATTAAGGTGTGTCACAGGTATCATAAACACAGCACATTAAGGTGTGTCGCAGGTGTCATAAACACAGCACATTAAGGTGTGTCACAGGTATCATAAACACAGCACATTAAGGTGTGTCACAGGTGTCATAAACACAGCACATTAAGGTGTGTCACAGGTATCATAAACACAGCACATTAAGGTGTGTCACAGGTATCATAAACACAGCACATTAAGGTGTGTCACAAGTATCATAAACACAGCACATTAAGGTGTGTCACAAGTATCATAAACACAGCACATTAAGGTGTGTCACAGGTATCATAAACACAGCACATTAAGGTGTGTCACAGGTATCATAAACACAGCACATTAAGGTGTGTCGCGGCCTCCGAGGTTGGTCAGAGCAGGAGACTGAGAGCCTCTTCGATTAATTGCCAGATGCCAGGTTATCAACCTCTTCATTTACATTTTTTTTTTTTACATTTAAGTCATTTAGCAGACGCTCTTATCCAGAGCGACTTACAAATTGGAAAGTTCATACATATTCATCCTGGTCCCCCCGTGGGGAATGAACCCACAACCCTGGCGTTGCAAGCGCCATGCTCTACCAACTGAGCCACACGGGACCACGAATCCCTCTTCCTCAGGGATTTGTTTCATTTTCGACAAGGAGGCCATAATTTGCACTTGCACTACCAGTGATCCTGTGTTACTATGGAGGTGCCCTGCCTGCCTCCTTCCCTGCCTCCTTCCCTGCCTGCCTCCCTCCCCCACACACAGCCAAGAGAGAGCCACCCCCTCAGTTCATACCATGTGGGTAAATGTCCTGTTTTCCTCTCTCTTTCTCCCTCTTTTCCCCCTCTCTTTTTCCCTCTTCTCTCTCTGTATCTACTTCTCCCTCTCTGTATCTCTTTCCCTCTCTCTCTCTGTTTCTCTCTCCCTCGCTCTCTGTTTCTCTCTCTCTCTCTGTTTCTATCTCTCTCTGTTTCTCTCTCCCCCTCCCTTTATTAACAATACGGTACAAGAGCCCATGATTAAATGCACTGGCCAATTAGGGAGTACTGTCTGGGGCTGCTCTACATCTGAATGTCATGTTATGAATATTTGAAGAGGAGCAAGGGGCTCATTTCCAGTTTTGACCCAATTTAGCAAACAGAGCTAATGATGTGCTATAACATAATTTCAGTGTCCAGAAACAACACAATCAATGTCAACCTCCCAGTAGATAGGGGCAAGTCGCAACTGACCACTTCCCCAATCACCATCAATTTGACAGACAAAGAGAGGAAGAAGTGGCCATCTACACTGTCATCAAATGGTGAGGACTGATCCACGTGAGTAATTTTTAAACATGGAATACTGGAGATATCTTTATACAGGATATGACATCAGCCTTTGATATTAATATAATGTAGATAGGTTTTATATCACATTCACATCAACAATGTACTTGCTGATATTAGATCTACAGCTGAATATGATTGCTTGTCCAATTTATCCAAAGTGTGTGTTCTCTATATAAAAAATGGACTAATAAGTATAATTCAGCCCATATTGTGTTATCTTTATGAAGAGGCCTTCTGGTCGGCTTGGGTCAAGTCATTTAGCCTCACAGCGGTGTGTGATATCTACCCTGGGGCTTTGACTACCTTCATTTATGTATGATTCATTGAGATCTAGAGAGAGAGATCATTTCAAACAATTAAATGGCTATGAGCATAGCAGGGCAGACAGATTGATTAAATCACAATGGATCTTGTTCAGTTTAAAGAATTCTGAAACGTGAAGACTTCAAATGCTGCTGTTAAGGATATACAGCTATCTATTTAAAAAATAGTTTTATTCATAATAGGATGAGTCCAAGTCAACAAAACCATCTGAATGTTGCTGTCTCTTATAAAAGTAGTGAATATTTGGCATAAATGGTACAATGATTCAGTATCCTATTCTCTTGAAGTGTAGATCATTGAGAGAGGCCCATCTCCATTCCCGGACCATAATAAAGAGATGCCAGTTTGATGCCGTGCAACACGACATACAGCACCTTGTTTAAGTCACATACAGTTGACATTTGCATTGCAATAAAACCGTCCCTGATAGGCTACAAATTGCATTGACTGTCGAGGAACCATGATAATCACTTTGTCTTCTCAACAGGACCCCCGCTAGTCCGATTAGTGGTTGTCCTTGTAAATGGAACTTCAACATGGCACACAGACGATCATGCTACACACGTCAGCAGATGTGGATGTGTGAGGTGTCAGGGGATATAGTGTGCTGTGAATGCCATTACAGAGCTGTACCATTATTAATGGCTACAGGCCCACACTCCATGATGTGACAAGTGACCACTCTCATTAGATTTACCAACTTTGGAGATCATCAGTAATCTATTTTGTTTCAGATCCCAATGCATAATCTATCAATATGACAGTAGACAATAGTGATTTTATTTCTACACGCAGCGCACAATTGGCAATGCACAGCACTCTATCCATGGCTGTCTGTCTCTTAGTGGGTAGGAGTGTTAACACTAGTCTGCCTAGCACACACAGTGCCATCATCCAACGTAAACAAACAGACAACTGAGAATATTCAGTCATGTCTAGACAGCCTCAGTGACATCATCATACTCCTCTCCACAAGCCCCCACATACACTCAACACATTGATATGGTAACTTTTCCTCTCACTTCGAAAAGACAGACACCTGGATTAATCTGCCTCAGAGGAGAGAGGAGAGGAAGAGAGGAGAGGAGGAGGAGAGGAGAGGAGGAGGAGAGGAGAGGAGGAGAGGGTAGAGGAGAGGAGAGGAGGAGAGGAGGAGAGGGTAGAGGAGAGGAGAGGAGGAGAGGGTCGAGGAGAGGAGGAGAGGAGGAGGAGAGGAGAGGAGGAGAGGGTAGAGGAGAGGAGTAGAGGAGGAGAGGAGAGGAGGAGAGGGTAGAGGAGAGGAGGAGAGGACCAGAGGAGGAGAGGAGAGGAGGAGAGGGTAGAGGAGAGGAGGAGAGGAGAGGAGAGGAGAGGAGAGGAGGAGAGGGTAGAGGACATTAATGTTGGGCTGTAAGGAGACAGGCAACAGCCTTCCTTTGATCTCACATCCACACACTGACAAGAGGAAATGGGACCAGTATGCCCTACAGTCACATTTTCTCTTACATATGAAAACATAAAATATGTGCAGATTCAAATGAATCAAGAATATTATGAACTTTTTGAGCCATTTACACATGCACAGCGCACCGAGATTTTCAATTCCTTTCACAGGCCTATAGGCTGTTAATGTTGCTAGGGGGGAAAATATCATTGCTTTATGATTTATGGATTCAATTATTCTGAAATAATAATAATCGGAAAGCATTTTCTTGGAAGTAAGAAAATACAACCAGCACTCTTATTAAATATCAAACATAGGACCAATAAACCATTGCACATATAAAGAAAAGGAGGGATGTATAGGATCATTCACATCAATGTGATATACAGTACCAGTCAAAAGTTTGGACACAACAACTCATTCAAGGGTTTTTCTATATTTTTTCTATTTTCTATATTGTAGAATAATAGTGAAGACATTAAAACTATGAAATAACACATATGGAACCATGTAGTAACCAAAAAAGTGTTAAACAAATCAAAATTCTTAAAAGTAGCCACCCTTCGCCTTGATGACAGCTTTGCACACACTTGGCATTCTCTCAACCAGCATCATGAGGTAGTCACCTGGAATGCATTTCAAATAACAGGTGTGCCTTGTTCAAAGTTAATTTGTGGAATTTCTTTCCTTCTTAATGCATTTGAGCCACTCAGTTGTATTGTGACAAGGTAGGGTGGTATACAGAAGATTAGAGGTCGACCGATTATGATTTTTCAACGCCGATACCGATACCGATTATTGGAGGACCAAAAAATGCCGATACCAATTAATCGGCCGATTTTTTACATTTATTTGTAGTAATGACAATTACAACAATACTGAATGAACACTTATTTTAACTTAATATAATACATCAATAAAATCAATTTAGCCACAAACAAATAATGAAACATGTTCAATTTGGTTTAAATAATGCAAAAACAATGTGTTGGAGAAGAAAGTAAAAGTGCAATATGTGCCATGTAAGAAAGCTAACGTTTAAGTTCCTTGCTCAGAACATGAGAACATATGAAAGCTGGTGGTTCCTTTTAACATGAGTCTTCAATATTCCCAGGTAAGAAGTTTTAGGTTGTAGTTATTATAGGAATTATAGGACTATTTCTCTCTATACGATTTGTATTTCATATACCTTTGACTATTGGATGTTCTTATAGGCACTTTAGTATTGCCAGTGTAACAGTATAGCTTCCTTCCCTCTCCTCGCCCCTACCTGGGCTCGAACCAGGAACACATCGACAACAGCCACCCTCGAAGCAGCGTTACCCATGCAGAGCAAGGGGAACAACTACTCCAAGTCTCAGAGCGAGTGACATTTGAAACGCTATTAGCGCGCACCCCGCTAACTAGCTAGCCATTTCACATCGGTTACACCAGCCTAATCTCGGGAGTTGATAGGCTTGAAGTCATAAACAGTGCAATGCTTGAAGCATTGCGAAGAGCTGCTGGCAAAACGCACGAAAGTGCTGTTTGAATGAATGCTTACGAGCCTGCTGGTGCCTACCATCACTCTATCAAATCCTAGACTTAATTATAATATAATAACACACAGAAATACGAGCCTTAGGTCATTAATATGGTCGAATCCGGAAACTATCATCTCGAAAACAAAACGTTTATTCTTTCAGTGAAATACGGAACCGTTCCGTATTTTATCTAACGGGTGGCATCCATAAGTCTAAATATTCCTGTTACATTGCACAACCTTCAATGTTATGTCGTAATTACGTAAAATTCTGGCAAATTAATTCGCAACGAGGCAGGTGGCCCAAACTGTTGCATATACCCTGATTCTGCGTGCAATGAACGCAAGAGAAGTGACACAATTTCACCTGGTTAATATTGCCTGCTAACCTGGATTTCTTTTAGCTAAATATGCAGGTTTAAAAATATATAATTCTGTGTATTGATTTTAAGAAAGGCATTGATGTTTATGGTTAGGTACAGTCGTGCAACGATTGTGCTCTTTTCGCAAATGCGCTTTTGTTAAATCATCCCCCGTTTGGCGAAGTTGGCTATCTCTGTTAGGAAGAAATAGTCTTCACACAGTTCACAACGAGCCAGGCGGCCCGAACTGCTGCATATACCCTAACTCTGTTGCAAGAGAAGTGACACAATTTTCCTAGTTAAAATAAATTCATGTTAGCAGGCAATATTAACAAAATATGCAGGTTTAAAAATATATACTTGTGTATTGATTTTAAGAAAGGCATTGATGTTTATGGTTAGGTACACATTGGAGCAACGACAGTCCTTTTTCGCGAATGCGCACCGCACCGATTATATGCAACGCAGGACACGCTAGATAAACTAGTAATATCATCAACCATGTGTAGTTAACTAGTGATTATGATTGATCGATTGATTGTTTTTTATAAGTTAAGTTTAATGCTAGCTAGCAACTTACCTTGGCTTCTTACTGCATTCGCGTAACAGGCAGGCTCCTCGTGGAGTGCAATGTAAGGCAGGTGGTTAGAGCGTTGGACTAGTTAACCGTAAGGTTGCAAGATTGAATCCCCGAGCTGACAAGGTAAAAATCTGTCGTTCTGCGCATGAACAAGGCAGTTAACCCACCGTTCCTAGGCCGTCATTGAAAATAATAATGTGTTCTTAACTGACTTGCCTAGTTAAATAAAGGTGTAAAAAATCGGCCATATCAGTGTCCAAAAATACCGATTTCCGATTGTTATGAAAACTTGAAATCGGCCATAATTAATTGGCCATTCCAATTAATCGGTCGACCTCTACAGAAGATAGCTCTATCATGTAAAAGACCAAGTCCATATTATGGCAAGAACAGCTCAAATAAGCAAAGAGAAACTATAATCCATCATTATCTTAAGACATGAAGGTCAGTCAATGCGGAAAATTTCAAGAACTTTGAAAGCTTTGAAAGTGCAGTCGCAAAAACCATCAAGCACTATGATGAAACTGGCTTTCATGAGTACCGCTACAGGAAAGGAAGACCCAGAGTTAGCTCTGCTGCAGAGGATAAGTTAATTAGAGTGTATCAGATGACCTGGCCTCCACAATCATCCAACCTCAACCTAATTGAGATGGCTTGGGATGAGTTGGACCGCAAAGTGAAGGAAAAGCAGCCAAAAATTGCGCAGCATATGTGTGAACTTCTTCAAGACTGTTGGAAAAGCATTCCAGGTGAAGCTGGTTGAGAGACTGCCAAGAGTGTGCAAAGCTGTCATCAAGGGTGGCTACTTTGAAAAATTTCAAATATAAAATATATTTTGATTTGTTTAACACTTTTTTGGTTACTACACGATTACATATACAGTGGGGAGAACAAGTATTTGATACACTGACGATTTTGCAGGTTTTCCTACTTACAAAGCATGTAGAGGTCTGTCATTTTTATCATAGGTACACTTCAAATGTGAAAGACGGAATCTAAAACAAAAATCCAGAAAATCACATTGTATGATTTTAAAGTAATTAATTTGCATTTTATTGCATGACATAAGTATTTGATCACCTACCAACCAGTAAGAATTCCGGCTCTCACAGACCTGTTAGTTTTTCTTTAAGAAGCCCTCCTGTTCTCCACTCATTACCTGTATTAACTGCACCTGTTTGAACTCGTTACCTGTATAAAAGACACCTGTCCACACACTCAATCAAACAGACTCCAACCTCTCCACAATGGTCAAGACCAGAGAGCTGTGTAAGGACATCAGGGATAAAATTGTAGACCTGCACAAGGCTGGGATGGGCTACAGGACAATAGGCAAGCAGCTTGGTGAGAAGGCAACAACTGTTGGCGCAATTATTAGAAAATGGAAGAAGTTCAAGATGACGGTCAATCACCCTCGGTCTGGGGCTCCATGCAAGATCTCACCTCGTGGGGCATCAATGATCATGAGGAAGGTGAGGGATCAGCCCAGAAATACACGGCAGGACCTGGTCAATGACCTGAAGAGAGCTGGGACCACAGTCTCAAAGAAAACCATTAGTAACACACTACGCAGTCATGGATTAAAATCCTGCAGCGCACGCAAGGTCCCCCTGCTCAAGCCAGCGCATGTCCAGTCCCGTCTGAAGTTTGCCAATGACCATCTGGATGATCCAGAGGAGGAATGGGAGAAGGTCATGTGGTCTGATGAGACAAAAATAGAGCTTTTTGGTCTAAACTCCACTCGCCGTGTTTGGAGGAAGAAGAAGGATGAGTACAACCCCAAGAACACCATCCCAACCGTGAAGCATGGATGTGGAAACATCATTCTTTGGGGAAGCTTTTCTGCAAAGGGGACAGGACGACTGCACCGTATTGAGGGGAGGATGGATGGGGCCATGTATCGCGAGATCTTGGCCAACAACCTCCTTCCCTCAGTAAGAGCATTGAAGATGGGTCGTGGCTGGGTCTTCCAGCATGACAACGACCCGAAACACACAGCCAGGGCAACTAAGGAGTAGCTCCGTAAGAAGCATCTCAAGGTCCTGGAGTGGCCTAGCCAGTCTCCAGACCTGAACCCAATAGAAAATCTTTGGAGGGAGCTGAAAGTCCGTATTGCCCAGCGACAGCCCCGAAACCTGAAGGATCCGGAGAAGGTCTGTATGGAGGAGTGGGCCAAAATCCCTGCTGCAGTGTGTGCAAACCTGGTCAAGAACTACAGGAAACGTATGATCTCTGTAATTGCAAACAAAGGGTTCTGTACCAAATATTATGTTCTGCTTTTCTGATGTATCAAATACTTATGTCATGCAATAAAATGCAAATTAATTACTTAAAAATCATACAATGTGATTTTCTGGATTTTTGTTTTAGATTCCGTCTCTCACAGTTGAAGTGTACCTATGATAAAAATGACAGACCTCTACATGCTTTGTAAGTAGGAAAACCTGCAAAATCGTCAGTGTATCAAATACTTGTTCTCCCCACTGTATGTTATTTTATAGTATTCAAATAAAATAAAATAAAATTTTATTTGTCACATACACATGGTTAGCAGATGTTAACGCGAGTGTAGCGAAATGCTTGTGCTTCTAGTTCCGACAATGCAGTAATAACCAACGAGTAATCTAACCTAACAATTCCACAACTACTACCTTATACACACACAAGTGTAAAGGGATAAAGAATATGTACATAAAGATATATGAATGAGTGATGGTACAGAACGGCATAGGCAAGATGCAGTAGATGGTATAGAGTACAGTATATACATATGAGATGAGTAATGTAGGGTATATAAACATAAAGTGGCATAGTTTAAAGTGGCTAGTGATACATGTATTACATAAAGATGGCAAGATGCAGTAGATGATATAGAGTACAGTATATACATATACATATGAGATGAGTAATGTAGGGTATGTAAACATTACATTAAGTGGCATTGTTTAAAGTGGCTAGTGATACATTTTTACATAAATTCCCATTATTAAAGTGGCTGGAGTTGAGTCAGTATGTTGGCAGCAGCCACTAAATGTTAGTGGTGGCTGTTTAACAGTCTGATGGCCTTGAGATAGAAGCTGTTTTTCAGTCTCTCGGTCCCTGCTTTGATGCACCTGTACTGACCTCGCCTTCTGGATGATAGCGGGGTGAACAGGCAGTGGCTCGGGTGGTTGTTGTCCTTGATGATCTTTATGGCCTTCTTGTGACATCAGGTGGTGTAGGTGTCCTGGAGGGCAGGTAGTTTGCCCCCGGTGATGCGTTGTGCAGACCTCACTACCCTCTGGAGAGCCTTACGGTTGTGGGCGGAGCAGTTGCCGTACCAGGCGGTGATACAGCCCGAAAGGATGCTCTCGATTGTGCATCTGTAGAAGTTTGTGAGTGCTTTTGGTGACAAGCCGAATTTCTTCAGCCTCCTGAGGTTGAAGAGGCGCTGCTGCGCCTTTTTCACAACGCTGTCTGTATGGGTGGACCAATTCAGTTTGTCCGTGATGTGTACGCCGAGGAACTTAAAACTTACTTCCTTCTCCACTACTGTCCCGTCGATGTGGATAGGGGGGTGCTCCCTCTGCTGTTTCCTGAAGTCCACAATCATCTCCTTTGTTTTGTTGACGTTGAGTGTGAGGTTATTTTCCTGACACCACACTCCGAGGGCCCTCACCTCCTCCCTGTAGGCCGTCAGGGAGTACAGGAACAGGGAGTACAGGAGAGGGCTCAGAACGCACCCTTGTGGGGCCCCAGTGTTGAGGATCAGCGGGGTGGAGATGTTGTTACCTACCCTCACCACCTGGGGACGGCCCGTCAGAAAGTCCAGTACCCAGTTGCACAGGGCGGGGTCGAGACCCAGGGTCTCGAGCTTGATGACGAGTTTGGAGGGTACTACGGTGTTAAATGCTGAGCTGTAGTCGATGAACAGCATTCTCACATAGGTATTCCTCTTATCCAGATGGGTTAGGGCAGTGTGCAGTGTGGTTGCGATTGCGTCGTCTGTGGACCTATTGGGTCGGTAAGCAAATTGGAGTGGGTCTAGGGTGTCAGGTAGGGTAGAGGTGATATGGTCCTTGACTAGTCTCTCAAAGCACTTCATGATGACGGAAGTGAGTGCTACGGGGCGGTAGTCGTTTAGCTCAGTTACCTTAGGTTTCTTAGGAACAGGAACAATGGTGGCCCTCTTGAAGCATGTGGGAACAGCAGACAGGGATAAGGATTGATTGAATATGTCCGTAAACACACCAGCCAGCTGTTCTGCGCATGCTCTGAGGAAGCGGCTGGGAATGCCATCTGGGCCTGCAGCCTTGCGAGGGTTAACACGTTTAAATGTTTTACTCACCTCGGCTGCAGTGAAGGAGAGCCCGCAGGTTTTGGTAGCGGGCCGTGTCAGTGGCACTGTATTGTCCTCAAAGCGTGCAAAAAAGTTATTTAGTCTGTCTGGGAGCAAGACATCCTGGTCCGCGACGGGTCTGGTTTTCTTTTTGTAATCCGTGATTGACTGTAGACCCTGCCACATACCTCTTGTGTCTGAGCTGTTGAATTGCGACTCTACTTTGTCTCTATACTGGCACTTAGCTTGTTTGATTGCCTTGCGGAGGGAATTGCTACACTGTTTTGTATTCGGTCATGTTTCCGGTCACCTTGCCCTGGTTAAAAGCAGTGGTTCGCGCTTTCGGTTTCGCGCGAATGCTGCCATCAATCCACGGTTTCTGGTTTGGTTGGGAATGTTTTAATCATTGCTGTGGGTATAACGTCGCCGATGCACTTTCTAATGAACTCACTCACCGAATCAGCGTATTCGTCAATGTTGTTGTTGGACGCAATGCGGAACATATCCCAATCCACGTGATCGAAGCAGTCTTGAAGCGTGGAATCAGATTGGTCGGACCAGCGTTGAATAGACCTGAGCGCGGGAGCTTCTTGTTTTAGTTTCTGTTTGTAGGCTGGAAGCAACAAAATGGAGTCGTGGTCAGCTTTTCCGAAAGGAGGGCGGGGGAGGGCCTTATATGCGTCGCGGAAGTTAGAATAACAATGATCAAGGGTTTTACCAGCCCTGGTAGCACAATCGATATGCTGATATAATTTAGGGAGTTTTGTTTTCAGATTAGCCTTGTTAAAATCCCCGGCTACAATGAATACAATGAATGCAGACTACAATGAATGCAGTATTGATGTCTTCACTATTATTCTACAATGTAGAAATTAGTTTAAAAAATTAAACAACCCTGGAATGAGTAGGTGTGTCCAAACTTTTGACTGGTATTGTACATCTGAAAAGGAGAAACTCTTGAGACAGACCGCCTTCCTGCGACACCCTCTGATCCCCACACACACTACCAACCCCTCTTAATCCGTCTCAGGAAATAGGAAAAAAATCTGCCAAAAGCAAAGCATTGTTAGTGTCATGCAAAACGCTACAAGTTGTGACGCATTTGATATGGCTCGCTGTATACCATTTCACTACTGTGTGAATGAAAGCACAAGCGGAATGCTGCAAAGTGTAACAAAGACCCATGCAGAGGGACCGCAGTACGAGTCTCGAGGGCGACAGAATAACAGGGTGTGATTAGAATATCTCTGTTCATGAAGGAGATAAACCAAACCCTACTTTGAAAACAACAAAGTCTCCGTTGACAGTTTCTGCGATATGAGCAAACCAGAATGGGTCTTAAGTTGTGCCTCCATTACTGCGGGGAAAGGTGCTGTACCTCTGTAGCTTTCTCAACAAATGAAATCTGCTGCTCTGACCTCAGAACCAAGGTGATCCTGCCGCTTCCTCATCAATCAGGTGCTGCCAGGCCTCAGATAATGGATGGAGAGACACAGGGGAAGAGTGGAGGCTCAGGAAGAACAGCCACTCTCATTCACACTCTGTTATTGTTCATTTCACCCCCCTTCTCACAGACCCACAGGGGTCTAATAGAGGGATAGAGGACTGGAACAGACATCAACAGCGACAACACTAACTTTTCTACAGGCCACATTGTGTATCGACTAATACAGACCCTATATGCTTTACATCAGACATATGCTAATGCACACATGCACAGCACACACCATTTCTGTAAATCCCTGTACATATCACACTACCTTCCTTCCCCTCCTTTCCCCCTCACACACTATCCTCTTCATCTCTCCACTTTCTCTCTCTCTCTCTCTCTTTCTCTCTCTCTCTCTCTCTTTCTCTCTCTCTCTCTGTGTATAATATATCATTTTCTCCTGGCCGCCCATGGCTGAATGTGCTTACATTAAGGAGGAGCTGAGGTAATCAGGGGCTTTGAGAGGGAGATAGCCACTGCAGCGGCAGGCGGCTGCACTCATTTTTTTCTGTCCTTTTAAAAGCCTTCCCCAGGGAGAGGCCAATACCAGAGATTGCCTCGCCACCATCAGGACGCCGTGTCCTCCTCTTATTGGTCTAAAAGACTCCTATCTGCCGAAATAAATATGCTGACCCTCAGAGTCAGCCGAGCCACATAAAGACCCCACCATGTGGTGTAGTCGACACCGACCCCACAGCAGGCTGCTGAGCCAGCCTTTCAAAATAGAAACATAAACAACACCGGCGTACCTCATTAAACCACAAGTGAAGGCCCTCGACAGTCATAATTATAAACAGCCTATTTGAGAATCAGAAAGAGGCATTGTGTTTATTTTGGTCCATTAACACAAGGTGCCAGTACTCCAGACACACCACCGATACCCTCTCTGGGTTTCATGAGAGGAGAGCTGCCGTGCCATAGAGTGCCTCGGTATTAAGCCGGGAATAACCACTTGACCATATTTCAATATGCAAACAACATAATCGGCAGAGCAAACACAGTGTGGCAGAGTGGAATCCCCACGTGGCCCTGTCTGGCCTGGCTACTCTCTAATAAAGCTCTATATGAACCCTCCAGTGACGGGTTGGACACTCAGACAATGATCCTTCCAGAGAGGGGTCACCACAGGACATTTAACACTGACCGACCAACGTTTAGGTGGCTTTATTTCAAGCATACACTGACTGACCGGTGTTCACGTGGCTTTATTTCAATCATACACTGACTGACCGGAGTTCACGTGGCTTTATTTCAATCATACACTGACTGACCGGAGTTCACGTGGCTTTATTTCAATCATACACTGACTGACCGGAGTTCACGTGGCTTTATTTCAATCATACACTGACTGACCGGAGTTCACGTGGCTTTATTTCAATCATACACTGACTGACCGGTGTTCACGTGGCTTTATTTCAATCATACACTGACTGACCGGAGTTCACGTGGCTTTATTTCAATCAAACACTGACTGACCGGTGTTCACGTGGCTTTATTTCAATCATACATTGACTGACCGGAGTTCACGTGGCTTTATTTCAATCATACACTGACTGACCGGTGTTCACGTGGCTTTATTTCAATCATACACTGACTGACCGGAGTTCACGTGGCTTTATTTCAATCACAATAAGGATGATTCAAAATATGCCCTGTGCTAATCTCACAGCAGCAATGACGGGGGAATCTGGAGTGGGCTTAATGCAGGGACTCCTCGCGCACACGCGCTCACACACGCTCACACACACAGACACAGACACAGACACAGACACAGACACACACACACACAGAGGCTCCAGGGCTAGTGTGTCTCCAGGCATTGGCAGCTCGAAGGGGTGAGAGTAGGGCATCAATCAACGTCCCCCACCCTGGTGTGTGCTCTCCGCGAGGGAGAGAGGGTAGTGGCAGGGCTGGAGTGCCTACCGCTCATTATGATGAAGAGATCGTTTTTCAGCTGAGTTTTAGGTTTGTTTGGTTTTTCTGGGGAGGGAGGTTTCCTCTAACAGGGTGTGAGATAAGATCACTGTGACTCCTCTGCTCTGCTAGCCTGGCTCCTCTCTGCTCTTTGTTTTCACAGGCTGTGTCCCAAATAACACTCTATTCCCTATTTAGTGCACTAATTCTGACCAGGGCCCATAGGTAGTGCACTATAGGGAAAGGGTGCTATTTGGGATGCTGGCACAGTCTGGTAAGATGTGGGGAGGCCTAGATATGGCTTAGATCCACTGTGATGCTAACAAGATGGCGCCGACAGACATGACTGTTCTTTTTTCTAGCGCCTCTTCAACCTCAGGAGGCTGACGAAATTCGTCTTGGCCCCTGAGACCCTCACAAACTTCTATAGACGCACAATTGAGAGCATCCTGTCGGGCTGTATCACCGCCTGGTATGGCAATTCCACCTCCAGCAACCACAGGGCTCTCCAGAGGGTTGTGCGGTCTGCCCAATGCATCACCAGGTGCCCTCCAGGACATCTACAGCACCCGGTGTCACAGGAAGGCCAAGAAGATCATCAAGGACCTCAGCCAACTGAGCCACGGCCTGTTCACCCTGCTACCATCTAGAAGGCGGAGACAGTACAGGTATCAAAGCTGGGATGGAGAGACCAAAAAACAGCTTCTATCTTCAGGCCAGACCCTAAAATAGTCACCACTAGCCGGCCTCCACCCAGTACCCTGCCCAGAACATTAGCCGGCTACCACCCGGCACCTTAGAGACCGATGAAAAAACTGGTCACTTTAATAATATTTAAATACTATTTTACCCACTTCATAGTTACAGTATTCTAATTAGGGCACACCCTATATAACTAGTGCTGTACACACCTTTTCTATTCATATACTGTCTATACTGCCAATACACACCATTATATATACATATATATAAATAAATATATGGGATTTATTAGGATTTGTGTGTATTGTTTTTATTGCTTGGTATTACTGCACTGTTGGAGCTAGAAACACAAGCATTTCGCTGCATCTGCGATAACATATGCAAATGTGTACGCGACTAATAAAATGTGTTTTGATGCTGCTGGTCCAAGGGGACATATTCTGTACAGATATCACATGCCACGGGATTCACATTACACTGTGTGGGGACTACAGTAAATGTGTGCAAACATCCCAATAACAGGCAGATATTTTAGGTTATTTCCATGATTAATTATCTCACATGTACTGAGTCAATCTGATCCTGGTGCGAGAGGTCATAAGTCAACAGTTCACCAAACAGAAATCTTACACAGCCTTTCCAAGCTAAGAAGTTTAGCTTCGAAATGAGTGTAATGGGAGTTACAGCAATGTCACAGTAATTAAAATGGCAATCAGCAGTTGAAACAATCAAGTGTACTCCCCACCCCTATTTCGGTAAAAAGCTGAGGGATAGGGCTGGAATTCATAGACAGAACTATGGATGCTAGCACTGACCATCCATGATATCAAAATGATGGTTTTAACCATGTTTTGAGGATACACTGCATTCAGAAAGTATTCAGACCCATTTTACCACAGTTTGTTATGTTACAGCCTTATTCTAGAATGGATTTAATATATATATATTTTCATCAATCTACACACAATACCCAAAAATGACAAAATGAAAACAGTTTATTTTTTATTTTATCAAATGTATTAAAAATGTAAAACATAAATACATTGTTTACATAGGTATTCAGACCCTTTGCTATGAGACTTGAAATTGGGCTCATGTGCATCCTGTTTCCATTGATCATCCTTGAGATGTTTCTACAACTTGATTAGAGTCCACCCGTGATAAATTCAGTTGAATGGAAATTATTTGGAAAGGCACACACCTGTCTAACTAAGGTCCCACAGCTGACAGTGCATATCAGAGCAAAAACCAAGTCATGAGGTCAAAGGAATTTTCTATAGAGCTGTTCAGGGAGAGCTGTTCAGGGAACCAACACATTTATGCAGCATTGAAGGTCCCAAAGAACACAGTGGCATCCATCAGTCTTAAATGGAAGAAGTTTGGAACCACCAAGACTCTTCCTAGGGCTGGCCGCCAGTCCAAACTGAGCAATCGGGGAAGAAGGGCCTTGGTCAGGGAGGTGACCAAGAACCCGATGGTCACGCTGACAGAGAGAACCTTCCAGAAGGACAGCCATCTCTGCAGCACTCCAAAAATCAGGCCTTTATAGCAGAGTGGCCAGACGGAAGCCACTCCTCAGTAAAAGGCACATGACAGCCTGCTTGGAGTTTGCTAAAAGGCACCTAAAGATCTCTTAGACCATGAGAAACAGGATTCTCTGGTCTGATGAAACCAAGTTTGAACACTTTGGCCTAAATGCCAAGCCTCACGTCCTGAAGCATGGTGGTGGCAACATCATGCTGTGGGGATGCTTTCAGCGGCAGGGACTGGGAGACTAATCAGGATCGAGGGAAAGATGAATGGAGCAAAGTACAGAGACATCCTTGATGAAAACCTGCTCCAGAGCGCTCAGGACCTCAGACTGGGGCGAACATTCACCTTCCAACAGGACAACGACCCTAAGCACACAGCCAAGACAACGCAGGAGTTGCAGGAGTTCGGGACGCAGGAGTTCGGGACAAGCCTCTGAATGTCCTTGAGTGGCCCTGCCAGAGCCCGGACTAGAAATTGATCGAACATCTTTGGAGAGACCTGAAAATAGCTGTGCAGCGACGCTCCCCATCCAACCTGACAGAGCCTGAGAGGATCTGCAGAAAAGAATGGGAGAAACTCCCCAAATACAGGTGTGCTTGTAGCGTCATACCCAAGAAGACTCAGTTTTGTAGTCGCTGCTAAAGGTGCTTCAACAAAGTACTGAGTAAAGGGTCTGAATAGTTATGTAAATGTTATTTGAGTTTTTTTTTTATTAATACATTTGCAAAAATTTCTAAAAACCTGTCTTTCCTTTGTCATTATGAGATATTGTGTGTAGATTGATGAGGATTTTTAAAAAAACATCTATTTTAGAATAAGGCTGTAACGTAACAAAATGTTGAAAAAGTCAAGGGGTCTGTATACTTTCCGAATGCACTGTATATAGTGTTTGTTTACATTTACTTTGTTCACAAATATTGGAGTGAAACAAGCTTACATTTTGGGTTCTGGTGTGGTACGACAGTTGAACTAAGCTCATGAGGTTTTTTAAAGTTATATTTTTCAAGGACCAATGGGTACATTTCATTAATTCCGAAGTGTAAAAGTGGATGAAGCAACTGCAGATTGCCCCTTTAATGCTGCAAGAGGTAGCTATAAAAGTCTTTGGTGAGGGAAACATTAGGCAGACCCTCTGCCAAGCAGTTTGAACTCTCTGCATGCTTTCACAGACTGATGGGCAGCTCAGTTAGAGGCAGGGAGTTAGAGACTCTAACCAGGACATCTGAGGACCTCTACCTCTTGACACGTGTTTATATAAGGGATACATAACATTTTCATACAAATGTTCCCTTTGGTGTGAAATTACATTGTTCCACCATGCAGTCGATGAATCATGGAGCATTCCATTTGGTAGACACACTGTTCTAGTTTAAAAATCACCAGTAAAAACGAATGAGAGGCAATTATGAAGTTAATGCAAGTTTAGAATAATGACAGTTTGTTTGAACTGCAGAGATGGTCATAAACTTGAATAACTATAAGCTGTCAGTTTGAATCAACCCTTTCTGAGGAAGACATTGAACAGTCCTGTAGTATATTCAGCCAGGGTGGTGATCACTGGTTCAGCTTACTCTGGCCTCAACTTTTATGTAGAGAGGCTGACAACTATGTTAAATGTGCTCACCAGACCTGGTTTAAAATACATGTGTATTTGAGTATTTGGTATTTGAAATGCTGTGTTTGAGTATTTTCAAATACACAGCCCAAAACATGTTTGGGCTGTGTACTTTTACTTGAGTATTTAAATGGTTCTTTGTAAAAACCAAATAGTCTACCAAATTGTATTTGAGAGTATTTTCAAATACTTATTTCAAATACTATTTTCAAATACCTGAGTTAAAAACATGGGAGCGTATTTTAGTCAGTGTATGAGAATTTTGAAATACTTTCCAATTGTGTTTTCCCGAATACATTAACATATTAAAATACTTGTATTTTCAAATAAAACATATCTGAATACTTACTTTGAATGTATGTGAAAGTAATTGAGATATTTGAAATAGTATTTGAACCCAGGTCTGGTGGTCACCCTTAGCACCCTGTACATGTCAATCCCTGAGTTTGCTCAGTTAATGAAAGGAGCTCAGTGGATGTTGCTTTACTAAAGTCCTTTTTTTATCTATGAGGTTATTCATATCACGGCCCCTTTGACTGAGAATTGCTCCTAAGAACTGTCATAACTTAGGGCTTTCCACCTGCTTCCACCAAGCTTTCCCTTTCCCTCCGCTGAACTGAACTGGCTCACAAGAAGGTCTTAAAAGCTGATTCAGTTGATACCATGTGGGCAAGGCAATACAAAGACCCATTATACTTCAGAAATTCCTCCATTGACATATTCATTGACTGAGGCTTGGCCCGGACTCCAGAAACAACAGTTAGCTATATCCTGGGCTCACGCTCTTCTGGATGAGTGAAATTAACACTGATTTGTTTACTTAATCACCTAATTCTCTCCTGATACACTCTTCAGCTGTCCCCATAGGAGAACCCTTTTTGGTTCCAGGTAGAACCCTTTTTGGTTCCATGTAGAACCCTCTGTAGAAAGGTTTCTACAAGGAACCCAAAAGAGTTCGACCTGAACCAAAAAGGGATCTTCAAAGGATTATCCTATGGGGACAGCTAAAAAAAACTTTTAGGTTCTAGATATAGCACCTTTTTTTTCTAAGAGTGTAGGTAGGAATTAACACTTAATCAAGGGATCTGACTTTCTGACCATATTAATTAACTAATGTATATACAGTATCCATTGGACAGATAGATAGTAACACTAAACATAAGGAAGGGATTATTAAATGGTTTAAGCATGACTTCACATGGTTTATTCTTCAAATACAATTCCTCAGAGGCCAGACCAGTGAGAGAGAGAGAGAGAGAGAGAGAGAGAGAGAGAGAGAGAGAGAGAGAGAGAGAGAGAGAGAGAGAGAGAGAGAGAGAGAGAGAGAGAGAGAGAGAGAGAGAGAGAGAGAGAGAGAGAGAGAGAGAGAGAGAGAGAGAGAGAGAGAGAGAGAGAGAGAGAGAGAGAGAGAGAGAGAGAGAGACAGAGAGAGAGAGAGACAGAGACAGAGACAAAGAGGTGGACTCATTAAGATGAGTACGAGACTGATATGTTAAAAGGTGTTGGAGCTGTTACACATAGTGCTCTGAGCACATAATCACCCAGCTTTAAAATCAACTAGAAAGGTGAAATGACCCACCAGCTGAATATTCAGTATGCCTCCGGTACTACAGACATCTCCTGCTACACACACAGCCTTTATGCGTCAGTGCTCCATGCAGATTGAGTCTTAACCCAGACTGTGTGCTTCAGACTCTGAAAAGCCATGCAGTGACATTGGAGAGAGATGCACACAGGCATACCTCCCTTCTGATTAGAAAAGAGGACATGAAAAACGATCCCACCGTTCTGCTCTGACTTCATTACAACACAATCTGTCCTGTGAATGGATCGGAAGAGAAAAGGCAGATTGTAGGATGCTATAGAGCAAAGAGACAGATAGGAGGAGGAGGAGGAGGAGGAGGAGGAGAAAAGGAAGATTGTAGGATGCTATAGAGCAAAGAGACAGATAGGAGGAGGAGGAGGAGGAGGAGGAGGAGGAGGAGGAGAAAAGGAAGATTGTATGATGCTATAGAGCAAAGAGACAGATAGGAGGAGGAGGAGGAGGAGGAGGAGGAGGAGGAGGAGGAGGAGGAGGAGGGGGAGGAGGAGGAGGAGGAGGAGGAGAAAAGAGGGTGTGTACATAATCTACATGAAGAGGAGAGAGGGAGAGAGGGATATACAGACATATAGGGCTGGATTATTAGATCATCTGAGGTAGATGGAGTCCAGACTATGGAGACAGAGAGAGAGGCCGTGATAAACCTTCACTTCTCTCAGTGCTAATCTGGTGTAAAGCCATGTGGTGCTCAAGGGTCGTCTCTTCTCCTCCTCCGCCCAGTAGAGCTCCCTTCTTCCCCACTCATCCACACAGCCCCAGAAGAAACACAGCCAAGGCCCCCTGACCTCAGGGGCAACCACTGCCAGCATCTGATACTGTCACTAATCTTTAGATAATGACTCTCTAAGTCACTTCATTCTTTCCTAAGGAAGAAAGACTGGTGTTACTCTGGGAACTTTTGTTTGAGGAGTCCATCCCTAAGACATCCAAACATCACACAGCAATGTCATTATCATGGAAGTATCCAAGTAAATGCCAATTGTAAACATTAGTCCTACAAGACATGTCTTTCCATAGGCACTATCCTACATTATAAAATGGGTTGTTTGGATCTTGGATGCTGATTGGACAAGCAGCGTTCCAAGACATGCTGTATTGACCGTCACCGGCACACTATGCATGCTAACAGTTCCAATTGGATTATCACTGCGCCTCCATAAGAATATTACGTAAATATTGCTGTCCAAGAAATCTATTGTATTGTATCAACTCGCACATTTTTTTCCTCTTGCTTCCAGCCTAGCATTTAGTTTGGCACTGTGGGGGTTAACATTAGTCTCGCTGTCTGCCTGTCTGACCTCGGAAACAACGCTTCACTTTAGAATGTCTATCTCTGTAGTACCATACATAGTGTGAACGGTGTTCAGACGGGACAACTTTTTCTGAGCCAGTTGAAATCACGCATCAACATCATTATCATGGACATATCCAGGTAAATACCAATAGAAAAAAAGCTCAAACAAACGAAAATGCAGCTAGTGTCCTGTCATACAAGGTTCAATGTTTGGCGTGACTAGTTGGCTAGCTAGCAAGTGACAAGAACGTTATCCAGCCCACATAACAACCATTTTGTTTAGAATTAATGACCAGTCCTTTTGCATAGCAACTATGCAAAAATAATTAATGACTGGGTTGAGTCCATAGCAAAATGACCAAAATAACTAACAACCCGATATTTGTAACGACTATATCTTCTGGTGGAAAAATGAAATTGTATTAATTTACTTATAAAAATAAAGTTAATGAAAAAATGCAATTCATTGTTATTGTAATATGTTGGTAACGGTTTATAAAAGCAATAAGGCATGCGAGGCAGTGCTATATCATGAATACAGTCACAGGTAAATGGGTTGACTGGCCCTCCACTATCACGTTAAGCCGAACAATGCCATTTACCTGTGACTGTCTTCATGATATAGCACTGCCTCTTGTGCCTTATTGGTTAACTAAAATATATTATCTGTCTAGTGTATCTCCTCCTTGTGGGCTATGTCTCAGGATAGGGTGATGGCAAAACAGCACCCTGTAAATATATTATTGGCCATTTGTTTCCATAAGACAATCCATTCAAAATAATTGCAATGTTCACATGTGTCACTAAATAAATTGGAGCATGCTGAATGAGGGTGCTGTAAACTGTCATGTCAGCACTTCATGAGGTAAAGCCTCAGAAAGGTAAGAAGGAAGCTGTAGCAGCTGTCTGTTAAACAAGGTAAGGAGGAATCTGTAGCAGCTGTCTGTTAAACAAGGTAAGGAGGAAGCTGTAGCAGCTGTCTGTTAAACAAGGTAAGGAGGAAGCTGTAGCAGCTGTCTGTTAAACAAGGTAAGGAGGAAGCTGTAGCAGCTGTCTGTTAAACAAGGTAAGGAGGAAGCTGTAGCAGCTGTCTGTTAAACAAGGTAAGGAGGAAGCTGTAGCAGCTGTCTGTTAAACAAGGTAAGGAGGAAGCTGCAGCAGCTGTCTGTTAAACAAGATAAGGAGGAGGCTGCAGCAGCTGTCTGTTAAACAAGGTAAGGAGGAAGCTGCAGCAGCTGTCTGTTAAACAATATAAGGAGGAAGCTGCAGCAGCTGGCGTTATGTATCCTACAGTATGCAGATAAACCCAGAGGTATGCAGACCAGTAAAGACCCGGTAACAAGGTATGGAAATACTGTAGAACTTAGCCCTAAACCCCATGGCATTGTTAGGGCCAGCCTGTTTTTTATTTTTAGACGGCCATATTGTAAAGCTCTTGACTTGATGTTATTGAGCCCTTTGACCTGACCACACAGTTAGCTAATACTTTCACTGCTGAGAGTTGAAGGCTAACATCCTGTACCACCATTTTATGATAATTGCTCCAACAGGTCCATCCTACCATCCCTTCATCATGAAATAAGAGTGAGAGAGAGAGAGAGAGAGAGAGAGAGAGAGAGAGAGAGAGATAGAGAGAGAGAGAGAGAGAGAGAGAGCACAATCTTTCTCTATTGCAGCCCTCTTATTTTCCATGAATGTTATCCAATTTATTAACCTAGAAAGTCTTCTCAAATAAAAACACAGATCAGCAATGATTTATTCTCAGTGAAGGCTTGACTGTATTGTTTATTGGCAATATTAACACACGCCTTGTTGGCAGCCAACACGTTTCTTTCCCTTTAGTTTTCCTCTCTCTTTCATGACCTTATTAAGTGTGGCTCTCCGTTTGTTGGGCCGGGCCATTGAGAGGTACTAATAACACTCAGCTGGCTGGCCTGGCACCACACACTGTGAGGAGAGAGATGTCGGAAACAGGAGAAGACGTTGGAGGGAAAGGGGGGGGGGGGGGGATTAATGGTCACCACATGGGGTAAGTAAGGGGAGCTGCTGGGGAGGAAAGAGTGTGTCACTGGTGGGAGTCTGAGGCCCGGTGGGGGTGCACGTCTGAGGCCCGGTGGGAGCCAACATCTGAGGCCTGGTGGGGGCCCACGTCTGAGGCCCGATGGGGGCCCACATCTGAGGCCCGATGGGGGCCCATGACTGAGGCCCGGTGGGGGCCCACGTCGAAGCCAAGCAAACAAACACTCGGTGGAGGAACATTGGATTGTTCTCCTACTGGCAGAGGGAAGCAGGCTCTGGAGCACCAAACATAACACACGCCAAGCGTGTGAGTTTATAAACAGCAGATCACTCACAAGGGAGGAGGGGCTTTATTGCACTTGAATACCGTACATCATTCACTGAGTTACTAATGCTGAACATGGTATCTGACTGGCTGTGTACCCTCTAACCAGTATGCAGTTACAGTATAGAGAGCCAGGAACTCCTCCTGATAATTATTGTCATAGAAAAGCTTTATTGGATAAGGAAACATATTTTAGGAATGTTATATTCTTTGTAATCTGAATGCATTTATATAAAACAACACCAGTAATGAAGATGTGGTTGATATACTTTATCTATAAAGAATAACCATCAAAATAATTAGGCTACTTACTAAATTGACTTATCTATTACTCTGGATCATCATTCATGTATAATGTGTTAGCTTTAAAATTTCAACCTAGCATATGAATGGTAATATATAAGAATAAACACATGAGGAAAATGTGAAAGATTTACAAATATCTCTTAATTGAATACAGTAGGAACAGTAGCCTATAGTCCTATAAGCCTATGTTTCTCATAAGGCTGATTTCTAAGAAGGAATTCCAGTCAAGGGAGGGATTATCAACTCCCAACATATAGGATTTCTCCAATGAACAAGGCTGCCCAGAATTGGGTGATGTAGGTTTCATATCTGCTAAAATGACAATCTCATGCACCAACACACACACTACATTTTACACACACTACATCTGGAAGACAGGCAAAGGGCCTCAAACTAAAGTGTTCATGATGTTGTAGTCTGCATCACAACTGGGTGGACTCGAACTGTGCTGACACACACACACACACACACACACACACACACACACACACACACACACACACACACACACACACACACACACACACACACACACACACACACACACACACACACACACACACACACACACACACACACACACACGGCCGCTGATCCCTGAAAACAAAGAATAACAACAGACAGCTACTTTATCTAGGGGGAGTAAGAGGACAAAAAGGAGATTAGGATGATGGGCGAGCCCCTCCACCTTCCTCTGCACAGGCACAGATAAATCTCACACAAAGCAGCTGGGGCCTGGGGGCCGGGGCAGGGGTCTGGGTGGACGTGCATGCCTGCGTCACTCCCCTCTACAGGACACCGCGAAAAGCAAGCACTCACAAATTAATCAACAATTACCTCTGGGAGGAAAGGGTTCACCACCACGGCCTACAAGATCAACACATCATTTTAACCCCCCTCATTCTCTCTCTACAGAGCTGGTAAAGGAGGAGAGGAGAAGAGCCATATCAAATTATATTATATTTGCTAATATCTGTGAGGCATAATCCATGTATTTCACTCTGTGTCTGTAATGTATCTGTAATATCCACAACAAATGCCCTGATCAAAATGTATGCTAAATATATGGCAGTTCTCATTAAACCTAATGTATTACTAATGTAATTAGGCCCATTTTCATGTATGTCAATGCATCAGAACAATGCCTATTTAAGTAGTCTACTGTTTAAATAAGTCATTACAGATTGATAATTTCCTGCCCTCATGACATTCCATCTGCAGTGTTTATTTCCACACTAATCCAGCCTCCCTCTGACCACATAACTACCAGGATTACACAGGGGTTAATACAAGGATTAATGGAAAATCTAGAGCACTAAGGGGTCCTGAATTTAGCCCTGTCTAATGCCTGGTGAGGAACATACAATAATAACCCAAGTTGTGGCAAACACATTTTGGACAGATATCAAAACAAGCAGATCTTCAACAATCCTTTGTTAAATTTTTTCACAAATGTTGTTAAAAACACTGAACATGAAGGATAACATGCAAAAGCCACGGATCAGATAACCATTTTCGTAATGGGATCACTGGTTTTCATCCCAAATTTGGATTTGATTATCTGTGGTCAACAAATATCAAATGTAAAAATTATAAAAAATATATAAAAACAAATCTGCTGGCCTATGAAACCAAATCTAGTATGGCGACCTCACTTTTACAACTTCGATAATCCCCCCCCCCCCCCCCCCCGTGTGAAAACAGCTCCACACATTTTGGAAGATGGTTATTTCAATTAGCATATGAGCATAAGCAGGTTTTCTAACCGCTTGACTCACCATGAAAAATAAAAAAAGATACTGTAATACCATTTGGAGCCCGGACTGCATTAACTCTTCCCCGGTTTCCATGGTAACCCGCTCCTGGACCAGACAGTGTGATGAGGAGGAGAGGCCGCCAAGGACACACACACACACACACACACGCTGGAGCTGCAGCTTCCAAAGCCTCGCACACTCGCACACACAAAGCCGGGGCCAATTACCCTGCTCACAGTAAGGCAAGGGTTAAGGCCTTCATGTCTTGACCAGAATGCAGATGAGCTTATATCACTCTTCCCAGAGACCAGGCCAAACACACAAGCATTCATAAATGGGAAAACAATACTCCTAAAAAAAATCCCAGAGATGTCAAAACAGTGCAGGGCTGGAGAGAAGAGAGGAGACGGCATGTCATTACATAGATGGTCTACAGCCTTAAATCCAAGTCGAATGGGAAAATGGCTGGTGTACAGCCTTTATTCCCAGTCTAAAGGGGAAATGGCTGGTGTACAGCCTTTAATCCCAGTCTAAAGGGGAAATGTTTGAAGATATCAGTGTGGTGTGAATTAACTCCACTCCACTCCTCTCAACCTCATATGTTCTAAAATTGATAAATTTAAATTTTTCCTTCATCAATCTACACACAAAAAAACACATAACGACAAAGCCAACAGATTTTTTTTACATTTTAGCAAATTTATTTAAATAACTATCTGAAATACCATATTTGCGTATTTGCTATGAGACTCGAAATTGAGCTCAGGTGCATCCTGTTTCCATTGATCATCCTTGAGATGTTTCTACAACTTGATTGGAGTCCACCTGTGGTAAATTAAATTGATTGTACATGATTTAGAAAAGGCACACACCTGTCTATATAAGGTCCCAAAGTTGACAGTGCATTTCAGGGCAAAAACCAAGCCATGAGGTCAAAGGAATTGTCTGTAGAGCTCCGAGACAGGCTTGTGTCGAGGCACAGATCTGGGGTAGGGTACCAAAAAATGTATGCAGCATTAAAGGTCCCCAAGAACATCGTGGCCTCCAACATTCTTACATGGAAGAAGTTTGGAACCACCAAGACTCTTCCTAGAGCTGGCACCCGGACAAACTGAGCAATCCGGGGAGAAGAGCCTTGGTCAGGGAGGTGACCAAGAACCCGATGGTCACTCTGACAGAGCTCCAGAGTTCCTCTGTGGAGATGAGTGAACCTTCCAGGAGGACAACCATTATGCAGCACTCCACCAATCAGGCCTTTATGGTAGAGTGGCCAGACGGAAGCCACTCCTCATTAAAAGGCACTTGACAACCCGCTTGGAGTTTGTCAAAAGGCACCTAAAGGACTCTCAGACCATGAGAAACAAGATTGTCTAGTCTGATGAAATCAAGATCGAACTCTTTGGCCTGAATGGATAGAGGGAAAGATGAACAGAGCAAATTACACAGAGATCCTTGATGAAAACCTGCTCCAGAACCTACTCTCAATAACTCAGACTTGGGCGAAGGTTCACCTTCCAACAGGACAACGACCCTAAGCACACAGCCAAGACAACGCAGATGTAGCTTCAGGACAAGTCCCTGAATGTCCTTGAGTGGACCAGCCAGAGCACGGACTTGAACCTAATCGAACATCTCTGGAGAGACCTGAAAATAGCTGTGCAGAGAAGCTCCCCATCCAACCTGACAGAGCTTGAGAGGATCTGCAGAGAATAATGGGAGGAACTCCCCAAATACAGGTGTGCCAAGCTTGTAGCGTCATAGCCAAGAAGACTCGAGGCTGTAATCGCTGCCAAAGGTCCTTCAACAAAGTACTGAGTAAAATGTCTGAATACTTATGTGAATGTTCTTTCTAAAAACCTGTTTTTGCTTTGTCATTATGGGGTACTGTGTGTAGATTGATGAGTAAGGCTGTAACATAACAAAATCTGGACACTTTCCGAATGCACTGTATTACTGTACTACCAGACATTACTGAACACAGGCTAGCTAGACAGTCTTTTATCACGAGGGAACAATCCACTCGTAATTACAGCAGAATAAACAATCCTCTGGTAATAAAAGCAGAATAAACAATCCAAGAAAATTTAAATAAAGAGCTCACAAAAGTCAGATTCTTCTGGATATGTGAAAAGAATTTGAGATTAAAAGAAAACAAGCTGTTTATTGTTGACTTTCCCGTCAGAAACGTTTAATCAATAATTGCCCATAAAAGAAACTAATTGTGAAAAAACTAAAACATTCTATGATTCCAGAATAAAAATCCCTATTGGCTCTGAGTCATCAAAATCCCTCATAGTTTTGAAGAGGAAATCCTCCTTTATGACAAAACCTTAGAGAGATTCTCTTGATCAAAACCTTTTCACTTGATCACCAAACCACCTATCCACCAAACCACTTTTCAAGAGACAACAATATTTTCCTTTGATCATAATCAGAATAAAGTCTATTATTAAACCACTATCCAGTATCATTAAACCACAATCATTAAAACATAATCATTAAACCACTATCATTAAACCACTATCATTAAACCACTATCATTAAAATACTATCATTAAACCACTATCATTAAAACACTATCATTAAAACATTATCATTAAACCGCTATCCACTATCATTAAACCACTATCATTAAAACGCTATCATTAAATTGCTATCCACTATTATTAAACCACTATCATTAAAACACTATCATTAAACCACAAAATAAAATGATATTATTTGCCCGACGTAGTGAAGTGACCTGCTTTATTCACAATGTATCCAGAGGATAACAACAACATCAAAGAGTTTACTGGCACAGATAGGACATGAGAAGGTAAATAGAGATTTCATCATAATCAGCGTGGTGGATGAGGAGCTCTAGCTCTCAGTGCGGCGTCTCTTTGTTACACTGGAGTTATGTATCTAGAGGACAAAGGATGGTGTGTAGTGAATCTGTACCACGTCACCTGTAAATCTGTCAGCCCGTGGTTTTGAAACGCGTCACCTTCTGTGATGATGGCTAACTCCTGCTCTCTACAGCCTCTGGACCCCAGCAGCTGAGTGTTTTTTTTTTCAGACCCATCAGAGAGACATTAACGCAGAGCTGGCTGAGTCATCAAGGTGACTCTGTCTTTGGGCCCATTAAAAGACTTGGACAGGGACCAAATAACAAGAGCCGTGAGTGAGTGAATTAGTCTCACTCACTCACTCACTCACTCACTCACTCACTCACTCACTCACTCACTCACTCACGCTATTTATAGCGAGCAGGCCAACAGACTTAACATTGTATTGAGCAACTGCATATTTAGCAGGAGCAGAATTAGACCCGGGTCACGGGCTGTACAGCATCTACCTCACTAAGATCATGTGGTGTGGCACAGACACAGAAGACAAATATCAAGAGCCCTGCGCTGAGCTGAGCCTCTAGTCGTGACCTTCCTCTGCTCTGCTCTAGCAATAAGGGAGAAGAGAGGCTCATCCCTGGAGGAAGAACAAAAGCAGGGTGGAGATTACAGCAGCAGCACAATTCAACATTTCTACAGAGTTGAACACCACCCTCCTGGATACAAAAGGTAGAGTTGAACACCACCTCCTGGATACAAATGGTAGAGTTGAACACCACCCTCCTGGATACAAATGGTAGAGATGAACACCACCCTCCTGGATACAAATGGTAGAGTTGAACACCACCCTCCTGGATACAAATGGTAGAGTTGAACACCACCCTCCTGGATACAAATGGTAGAGATGAACACCACCCTCCTGGATACAAATGGTAGAGTTGAACACCACCCTCCTGGATACAAATGGTAGAGTTGAACACCACCCTCCTGGATACAAATGGTAGAGTTGAACACCACCCTCCTGGATACAAATGGTAGAGTTGAACACCACCCTCCTGGATACAAATGGTAGAGTTGAACACCACCCTCCTGGATACAAATGGTAGAGTTGAACACTCCCCTCCTGGCTACAAATGGTAGAGTTGAACACCACCCTCCTGGATACAAATGGTAGAGTTGAACACCACCCTCCTGGATACAAATGGTAGAGATGAACACCACCCTCCTGGATACAAATGGTAGAGTTGAACACCACCCTCCTGGATACAAATGGTAGAGTTGAACACCCCCCTCCTGGATACAAATGGTAGAGTTGAACACCCCCCTCCTGGATACAAATGGTAGAGTTGAACACCACCCTCCTGGATACAAATGGTAGAGTTGAACACCACCCTCCTGGATACAAATGGTAGAGTTGAACACCACCCTCCTGGATACAAATGGTAGAGTTGAACACCCCCCTCCTGGATACAAATGGTAGAGTTGAACACCCCCCTCCTGGATACAAATGGTAGAGTTGAACACCACCCTCCTGGATACAAATGGTAGAGATGAACACCCCCCTCCTGGATACAAATGGTAGAGTTGAAAACCACCCTCCTGGATACAAATGGTAGAGTTGAACACCACCCTCCTGGATACAAATGGTAGAGTTGAACACCACCCTCCTGGATACAAATGGTAGAGTTGAAAACCACCCTCCTAGATAAAAATGGTAGAGTTGAACACCACCCTCCTGGATACAAATGGTAGAGTTGAACACCACCCTCCTGGATACAAATGGTAGAGTTGAACACCACCCTCCTGGATACAAATGGTAGAGATGAACACCACCCTCCTGGATACAAATGGTAGAGTTGAACACCACCTCCTGGATACAAATGGTAGAGTTGAAAACCACCCTCCTGGATACAAATGGTAGAGTTGAACACCACCCTCCTGGATACAAATGGTAGAGTTGAACACCACCCTCCTGGATACAAATGGTAGAGTTGAACACCCCCCTTCTGGATACAAATGGTAGAGTTGAACACCACCCTCCTGGATACAAATGGTAGAGTTGAACACCACCCTCCTGGATACAAATGGTAGAGTTGAACACCACCCTCCTGGATACAAATGGTAGAGTTGAACACCACCCTCCTGGATACAAATGGTAGAGTTGAACACCACCCTCCTGGATACAAATGGTAGAGTTGAACACCACCCTCCTGGATACAAATGGTAGAGTTGAACACCACCCTCCTGGATACAAATGGTAGAGTTGAACACCACCCTCCTGGATACAAATGGTAGAGTTGAACACTCCCCTCCTGGCTACAAATGGTAGAGTTGAACACCACCCTCCTGGATACAAATGGTAGAGTTGAACACCACCCTCCTGGATACAAATGGTAGAGATGAACACCACCCTCCTGGATACAAATGGTAGAGTTGAACACCACCCTCCTGGATACAAATGGTAGAGTTGAACACCCCCCTCCTGGATACAAATGGTAGAGTTGAACACCCCCCTCCGGGATACAAATGGTAGAGTTGAACACCACCCTCCTGGATACAAATGGTAGAGTTGAACACCACCCTCCTGGATACAAATGGTAGAGTTGAACACCACCCTCCTGGATACAAATGGTAGAGTTGAACACCACCCTCCTGGATACAAATGGTAGAGTTGAACACCCCCCTCCTGGATACAAATGGTAGAGTTGAACACCCCCCTCCTGGATACAAATGGTAGAGTTGAACACCACCCTCCTGGATACAAATGGTAGAGATGAACACCCCCCTCCTGGATACAAATGGTAGAGTTGAAAACCACCCTCCTGGATACAAATGGTAGAGTTGAACACCACCCTCCTGGATACAAATGGTAGAGTTGAACACCACCCTCCTGGATACAAATGGTAGAGTTGAAAACCACCCTCCTAGATAAAAATGGTAGAGTTGAACACCACCCTCCTGGATACAAATGGTAGAGTTGAACACCACCCTCCTGGATACAAATGGTAGAGTTGAACACCACCCTCCTGGATACAAATGGTAGAGTTGAACACCCCCCTTCTGGATACAAATGGTAGAGTTGAACACCACCCTCCTGGATACAAATGGTAGAGTTGAACACCACCCTCCTGGATACAAATGGTAGAGTTGAACACCACCCTCCTGGATACAAATGGTAGAGTTGAACACCACCCTCCTGGATACAAATGGTAGAGTTGAACACCACCCTCCTGGATACAAATGGTAGAGTTGAACACCACCCTCATGGATACAAATGGTAGAGTTGAACACCACCCTCCTGGATACAAATGGTAGAGTTGAACACCACCCTCCTGGATACAAATGGTAGAGTTGAACACTCCCCTCCTGGCTACAAATGGTAGAGTTGAACACCACCCTCCTGGATACAAATGGTAGAGTTGAACACCACCCTCCTGGATACAAATGGTAGAGATGAACACCACCCTCCTGGATACAAATGGTAGAGTTGAACACCACCCTCCTGGATACAAATGGTAGAGTTGAACACCCCCCTCCTGGATACAAATGGTAGAGTTGAACACCCCCCTCCTGGATACAAATGGTAGAGTTGAACACCACCCTCCTGGATACAAATGGTAGGTTGAACACCACCCTCCTGGATACAAATGGTAGAGTTGAACACCACCCTCCTGGATACAAATGGTAGAGTTGAACACCCCCCTCCTGGATACAAATGGTAGAGTTGAACACCCCCCTCCTGGATACAAATGGTAGAGTTGAACACCACCCTCCTGGATACAAATGGTAGAGATGAACACCCCCCTCCTGGATACAAATGGTAGAGTTGAAAACCACCCTCCTGGATACAAATGGTAGAGTTGAACACCACCCTCCTGGATACAAATGGTAGAGTTGAACACCACCCTCCTGGATACAAATGGTAGAGTTGAAAACCACCCTCCTAGATAAAAATGGTAGAGTTGAACACCACCCTCCTGGATACAAATGGTAGAGTTGAACACCACCCTCCTGGATACAAATGGTAGAGTTGAACACCACCCTCCTGGATACAAATGGTAGAGATGAACACCACCCTCCTGGATACAAATGGTAGAGTTGAACACCACCTCCTGGATACAAATGGTAGAGTTGAAAACCACCCTCCTGGATACAAATGGTAGAGTTGAACACCACCCTCCTGGATACAAATGGTAGAGTTGAACACCACCCTCCTGGATACAAATGGTAGAGTTGAACACCCCCCTTCTGGATACAAATGGTAGAGTTGAACACCACCCTCCTGGATACAAATGGTAGAGTTGAACACCACCCTCCTGGATACAAATGGTAGAGTTGAACACCACCCTCCTGGATACAAATGGTAGAGTTGAACACCACCTCCTGGATACAAATGGTAGAGTTGAAAACCACCCTCCTGGATACAAATGGTAGAGTTGAACACCACCCTCCTGGATACAAATGGTAGAGTTGAACACCACCCTCCTGGATACAAATGGTAGAGTTGAACACCCCCCTTCTGGATACAAATGGTAGAGTTGAACACCACCCTCCTGGATACAAATGGTAGAGTTGAACACCACCCTCCTGGATACAAATGGTAGAGTTGAACACCACCCTCCTGGATACAAATGGTAGAGTTGAACACCACCCTCCTGGATACAAATGGTAGAGTTGAACACCACCCTCCTGGATACAAATGGTAGAGTTGAACACCACCCTCCTGGATACAAATGGTAGAGTTGAACACCACCCTCCTGGATACAAATGGTAGAGTTGAACACCACCCTCCTGGATACAAATGGTAGAGTTGAACACTCCCCTCCTGGCTACAAATGGTAGAGTTGAACACCACCCTCCTGGATACAAATGGTAGAGTTGAACACCACCCTCCTGGATACAAATGGTAGAGATGAACACCACCCTCCTGGATACAAATGGTAGAGTTGAACACCACCCTCCTGGATACAAATGGTAGAGTTGAACACCCCCCTCCTGGATACAAATGGTAGAGTTGAACACCCCCCTCCTGGATACAAATGGTAGAGTTGAACACCACCCTCCTGGATACAAATGGTAGAGTTGAACACCACCCTCCTGGATACAAATGGTAGAGTTGAACACCACCCTCCTGGATACAAATGGTAGAGTTGAACACCACCCTCCTGGATACAAATGGTAGAGTTGAACACCCCCCTCCTGGATACAAATGGTAGAGTTGAACACCCCCCTCCTGGATACAAATGGTAGAGTTGAACACCACCCTCCTGGATACAAATGGTAGAGATGAACACCCCCCTCCTGGATACAAATGGTAGAGTTGAAAACCACCCTCCTGGATACAAATGGTAGAGTTGAACACCACCCTCCTGGATACAAATGGTAGAGTTGAACACCACCCTCCTGGATACAAATGGTAGAGTTGAAAACCACCCTCCTAGATAAAAATGGTAGAGTTGAACACCACCCTCCTGGATACAAATGGTAGAGTTGAACACCACCCTCCTGGATACAAATGGTAGAGTTGAACACCACCCTCCTGGATACAAATGGTAGAGATGAACACCACCCTCCTGGATACAAATGGTAGAGTTGAACACCACCTCCTGGATACAAATGGTAGAGTTGAAAACCACCCTCCTGGATACAAATGGTAGAGTTGAACACCACCCTCCTGGATACAAATGGTAGAGTTGAACACCACCCTCCTGGATACAAATGGTAGAGTTGAACACCCCCCTTCTGGATACAAATGGTAGAGTTGAACACCCCCCTCCTGGATACAAATGGTAGAGTTGAACACCCCCCTCCTGGATACAAATGGTAGAGTTGAACACCACCCTCCTGGATACAAATGGTAGAGTTGAACACCACCCTCCTGGATACAAATGGTAGAGTTGAACACCACCCTCCTGGATACAAATGGTAGAGTTGAACACCACCCTCCTGGATACAAATGGTAGAGTTGAACACCCCCCTCCTGGATACAAATGGTAGAGTTGAACACCCCCCTCCTGGATACAAATGGTAGAGTTGAACACCACCCTCCTGGATACAAATGGTAGAGATGAACACCCCCCTCCTGGATACAAATGGTAGAGTTGAAAACCACCCTCCTGGATACAAATGGTAGAGTTGAACACCACCCTCCTGGATACAAATGGTAGAGTTGAACACCACCCTCCTGGATACAAATGGTAGAGTTGAAAACCACCCTCCTAGATAAAAATGGTAGAGTTGAACACCACCCTCCTGGATACAAATGGTAGAGTTGAACACCACCCTCCTGGATACAAATGGTAGAGTTGAACACCACCCTCCTGGATACAAATGGTAGAGATGAACACCACCCTCCTGGATACAAATGGTAGAGTTGAACACCACCTCCTGGATACAAATGGTAGAGTTGAAAACCACCCTCCTGGATACAAATGGTAGAGTTGAACACCACCCTCCTGGATACAAATGGTAGAGTTGAACACCACCCTCCTGGATACAAATGGTAGAGTTGAACACCCCCCTTCTGGATACAAATGGTAGAGTTGAACACCACCCTCCTGGATACAAATGGTAGAGTTGAACACCACCCTCCTGGATACAAATGGTAGAGTTGAACACCACCCTCCTGGATACAAATGGTAGAGTTGAAAACCACCCTCCTGGATACAAATGGTAGAGTTGACCACCACCCTCCTGGATACAAATGGTAGAGTTGAACACCACCCTCCTGGATACAAATGGTAGAGTTGAACACCACCTCCTGGATACAAATGGTAGAGTTGAAAACCACCCTCCTGGATACAAATGGTAGAGTTGACCACTCCCCTCCTGGATAAAAATTGTAGAGTTGAACACTCCCCTCCTGGATAAAAATGGTAGAGTTGAACACTCCCCTCCTGGATAAAAATGGTAGAGTTGAACACCCCCTTCTGGATAAAAATTGTAGAGTTGAACACTCCCCTCCTGGATAAAAATGGTAGAGTTGAACACTCCCCTTCTGGCTACAAATGGTAGAGTTGAACACTCCCCTCCTGGCTACAAATGGTAGAGTTGAACACTCCCCTTCTTGATACAAATGGTATAGTTGAACACTCCCCTCCTGGATAAAAATTGTAGAGTTGAACACTCCCCTCCTGGCAACAAATGGTAGAGTTGAACACTACCCTCCTGGCTACAAATGGTAGAGTTGAACAACCCCCTCCTGGCTACAAATGGTAGAGTTGAACACCACCCTCCTGGATACAAATGGTAGAGTTGAACACCACCTCCTGGATACAAATGGTAGAGTTGAAAACCACCCTCCTGGATACAAATGGTAGAGTTGACCACCCCCCTCCTGGATAAAAATTGTAGAGTTGAACACTCCCCTCCTGGATAAAAATGCTAGAGTTGAACACCACCCTCCTGGATACAAATGGTAGAGTTGAAAACCACCCTCCTGGATACAAATGGTAGAGTTGAACACCACCCTCCTGGATACAAATGGTAGAGTTGAACACCACCCTCCTGGATACAAATGGTAGAGTTGAACACCACCTCTTGGATACAAATGGTAGAGTTGAAAACCACCCTCCTGGATACAAATGGTAGAGTTGACCACTCCCCTCCTGGATAAAAATTGTAGAGTTGAACACTCCCCTCCTGGATAAAAATGGTAGAGTTGAACACTCCCCTCCTGGATAAAAATGGTAGAGTTGAACACCCCCTTTGGATAAAAATTGTAGAGTTGAACACTCCCCTCCTGGATAAAAATGGTAGAGTTGAACACTCCCCTTCTGGCTACAAATGGTAGAGTTGAACACTCCCCTCCTGGCTACAAATGGTAGAGTTGAACACTCCCCTTCTTGATACAAATGGTATAGTTGAACACTCCCCTCCTGGATAAAAATTGTAGAGTTGAACACTCCCCTCCTGGCAACAAATGGTAGAGTTGAACACTACCCTCCTGGCTACAAATGGTAGAGTTGAACAACCCCCTCCTGGCTACAAATGGTAGAGTTGAACACCACCCTCCTGGCTACAAATGGTAGAGTTGAACACCACCCTCCTGGATGCAAATGGTAGAGTTGAACACCACCCTCCTGGATACAAATGGTAGAGTTGAACAACCCCCTCCTGGTTACAAATGGAAATTACACAATTAAAGTAGTGGTTAAGTTAATGATGATTATTATACTCAACATTGTTTGACGTATCTAATGAACTAAATCACCTTGAAGTGGAAACTGTAGTGAAACTCAGACAGTTTAAAATAAAAAGACTGTAGGACGAGTAGCTAGATAATAGTTAAACTGAGCTCTGTGATGTACACCCAGCTACCCCTCCTTCCCTACTCAGTAGACACACCCAGCCACCCCTCCTTCCCTACTCAGTAGACACACCCAGCCACCTCCTCCTTCCCTACTCAGTAGACACACCCAGCCACCTCCTCCTTCCCTACTCAGTAGACACACCCAGCCATCCCTCCTTCCCTACTCAGTAGACACACCCAGCCACCCCTCCTTCCCTACTCAGTAGACACACCCAGCCACCTCCTCCTTAACTACTCAGTAGACACACCCAGCCACCCCTACGTCCCTACTCAGTAGGTATTCCCAGCTGCCTCCTCCTTCCCTACTCAGTAGACACACCCAGCCACCTCCTCCTTAACTACTCAGTAGGTATTCCCAGCTACCTCCTCCTTCCCTACTCAGTAGACACACCCAGCCACCCCTCCTTCCCTACTCAGTAGACACACCCAGCCACCCCTCCTTCCCTACTCAGTAGACACACCCAGCCACCCCTCCTTCCCTAGTCAATAGACACACCCAGCCACCCCTCCTTCCCTACTCAGTAGACACACCCAGCCACCCCTCCTTCCCTACTCAGTAGACACAACCAGCCACCCCTCCGTCCCTACTCAGTAGACACACCCAGCCACCCCTCCTTCCCTACTCAGTAGACACACCGAGCCACCCCTCCTTCCCTACTCAGTAGACACAACCAGCCACCCCTCCGTCCCTACTCAGTAGACACACCCAGCCACCCCTCCTTCCCTACTCAGTAGACACACCCAGCCACCCCTCCTTCCCTACTCAGTAGACACACCCAGCCACCCCTCCTTCCCTACTCAGTAGACACACCCAGCCACCTCCTCCTTCCCTACTCAGTAGACACACCCAGCCACCTCCTCCTTCCCTACTCAGTAGACACACCCAGCCACCCCTCCTTCCCTACTCAGTAGACACACCCAGCCATCCCTCCTTCCCTACTCAGTAGACACACCCAGCCACCCCTCCTTCCCTACTCAGTAGACACACCCAGCCACCCCTCCTTCCCTACTCAGTAGACACACCCAGCCACCTCCTCCTTAACCACTCAGTAGACACACCCAGCCTCCCCTCCTTCCCTACTCAGTAGACACACCCACCCACCCCTCCTTCCCTACTCAGTAGACACACCCAGCCACCTCCTCCTTCCCTACTCAGTAGACACACCCAGCCACCTCCTCCTTCCCTACTCAGTAGACACACCCAGCCACCCCTCCTTCCCTACTCAGTAGACACACCCAGCCACCTCCTCCTTCCCTACTCAGTAGACCCACCCAGCCACCTCCTCCTTCCCTACTCAGTAGTCACACACCCTGCCACCCCTCCTTCCCTACTCAGTAGACACACCCAGCCACCTTTTCCTTCCCTACTCAGTAGACACACCCAGCCACCTCCTCCTTCCCTACTCAGTAGGCACACCCAGCCACCCCTCCTTCCCTACTCAGTAGACACACCCAGCCACCTCCTCCTTAACTACTCAGTAGGTATTCCCAGCTACCTCCTCCTTCCCTACTCAGTAGACACACCCAGCCACCCCTACTTCCCTACTCAGTAGACACACCCAGCCACCCCTCCTTCCCTACTCAGTAGACACACCCAGCCACCCCTCCTTCCCTACTCAATAGACACACCCAGCCACCCCTCCTTCCCTACTCAGTAGACACACCCAGCCACCCCTCCTTCCCTACTCAGTAGACACAACCAGCCACCCCTCCTTCCCTACTCAGTAGACACACCCAGCCACCCCTCCTTCCCTACTCAGTAGACACACCCAGCCACCCCTCCTTCCCTACTCAGTAGACACAACCAGCCACCCCTCCGTCCCTACTCAGTAGACACACCCAGCCACCCCTCCTTCCCTACTCAGTAGACACACCCAGCCACCCCTCCTTCCCTACTCAGTAGACACACCCAGCCACCCCTCCTTCCCTACTCAGTAGACACACCCAGCCACCTCCTCCTTCCCTACTCAGTAGACACACCCAGCCACCTCCTCCTTCCCTACTCAGTAGACACACCCAGCCACCCCTCCTTCCCTACTCAGTAGACACACCCAGCCATCCCTCCTTCCCTACTCAGTAGACACACCCAGCCACCCCTCCTTCCCTACTCAGTAGACACACCCAGCCACCCCTCCTTCCCTACTCAGTAGACACACCCAGCCACCTCCTCCTTAACCACTCAGTAGACACACCCAGCCTCCCCTCCTTCCCTACTCAGTAGACACACCCAGCCACCCCTCCTTCCCTACTCAGTAGACACACCCAGCCACCTCCTCCTTAACTACTCAGTAGACACACCCAGCCACCCCTCCATCCCTACTCAGTAGACACACCCACCCACCCCTCCTTCCCTACTCAGTAGACACACCCAGCCACCTCCTCCTTCCCTACTCAGTAGACACACCCAGCCACCTCCTCCTTCCCTACTCAGTAGACACACCCAGCCATCCCTCCTTCCCTACTCAGTAGATACACCCAGCCATCCCTCCTTCCCTACTCAGTAGACACACCCAGCCACCTCCTCCTTAACTACTCAGTAGACACACCCAGCCACCCCTCCGTCCCTACTCAGTAGGTATTCCCAGCTACCTCCTCCTTCCCTACTCAGTAGACACACCCAGCCACCTCCTCCTTAACTACTCAGTAGGTATTCCCAGCTACCTCCTCCTTCCCTACTCAGTAGACACACCCAGCCACCTCCTCCTTAACTACTCAGTAGGTATTCCCAGCTACCTCCTCCTTCCCTACTCAGTAGACACACCCAGCCACCTCCTCCTTAACTACTCAGTAGGTATTCCCAGCTACCTCCTCCTTCCCTACTCAGTAGGCACACCCAGCCACCCCCCCTACCCTACTCAGTAGGTATTCCCAGCCACCCCTCCTTCCCTACTCAGTAGACACACCCAGCCACCTCCTCCTTAACTACTCAGTAGGTATTCCCAGCCACCTCCTCCTTCCCTACTCAGTAGACACACCCAGCCACCCCTCCTTCCCTACTCAGTAGACACACCCAGCCACCTCCTCCTTCCCTACTCAGTAGACCCACCCAGCCACCTCCTCCTTCCCTACTCAGTAGTCACACACCCAGCCACCCCTCCTTCCCTACTCAGTAGACACACCCAGCCACCTCTTCCTTCCCTACTCAGTAGACACACCCAGCCACCTCCTCCTTCCCTACTCAGTAGGCACACCCAGCCACCCTCCTTCCCTACTCAGTAGACACACCCAGCCATCCCTCCTTCCCTACTCAGTAGACACACCCAGCCACCCCTCCTTCCCTACTCAGTAGACACACCCAGCCACCCCTCCTTCCCTACTCAGTAGACACACCCAGCCACCTCCTCCTTAACTACTCAGTAGGTATTCCCAGCTACCTCCTCCTTCCCTACTCAGTAGACACACCCAGCCACCTCCTCCTTAACTACTCAGTAGGTATTCCCAGCTAACTCCTCCTTCCCTACTCAGTAGGCACACCCAGCCACCCCTCCTTCCCTACTCAGTAGACACACCCAGCCATCCCTCCTTCCCTACTCAATAGACACACCCAGCCACCCCTCCTTCCCTACTCAGTAGACACACCCAGCCACCCCTCCTTCCCTACTCAGTAGACACACCCAGCCAGCTCATCCTTAACTACTCAGTAGACACACCCAGCCACCCCTCCTTCCCTACTCAGTAGACACACCCAGCCACCCCTCCTTCCCTACTCAGTAGACACACCCAGCCACCTCCTCCTTAACTACTCAGTAGACACACCCAGCCACCACTCCTTCCCTACTCAGTAGAAACACCCAGCCACCCCTCCTTCCCTACTCAGTAGACACACCCAGCCACCTCCTCCTTCCCTACTCAGTAGACACACCCAGCCACCTCCTCCTTCCCTACTCAGTAGACACACCCAGCCATCCCTCCTTCCCTACTCAGTAGACACACCCAGCCACCCCTCCTTCCCTACTCAGTAGACACACCCAGCCACCTCCTCCTTAACTACTCAGTAGACACACCCAGCCACCCCTACGTCCCTACTCAGTAGTTATTCCCAGCTGCCTCCTCCTTCCCTACTCAGTAGACACACCCAGCCACCTCCTCCTTAACTACTCAGTAGGTATTCCCAGCTACCTCCTCCTTCCCTACTCAGTAGACACACCCAGCCACCTCCTCCTTAACTACTCAGTAGGTATTCCCAGCTACCTCCTCCTTCCCTACTCAGTAGACACACCCAGCCACCTCCTCCTTAACTACTCAGTAGGTATTCCCAGCTACCTCCTCCTTCCCTACTCAGTAGGCACACCCAGCCACCCCCCCTACCCTACTCAGTAGGTATTCCCAGCCACCTCCTCCTTCCCTACTCAGTAGACACACCCAGCCACCCCTCCTTCCCTACTCAGTAGACACACCCAGCCACCTCCTCCTTACCTACTCAGTAGACACACCCAGCCACCTCCTCCTTCACTACTCAGTAGGTATTCCCAGCCACCTCCTCCTTCCCTACTCAGTAGACACACCCAGCCACCCCTCCTTCCCTACTCAGTAGGCACACCCAGCCACCTCCTCCTTCCCTACTCAGTAGACACACCCAGACACCCCTCCTTCCCTACTCAGTAGACACACCCAGCCACCTCCTCCTTCCCTACTCAGTAGACACACCCACCCACCCCTCCTTCCCTACTCAGTAGACACACCCAGCCACCCCTCCTTCCCTACTCAGTAGACACACCCAGCCACCTCCTCCTTCCCTACTCAGTAGACCCACCCAGCCACCTCCTCCTTCCCTACTCAGTAGTCACACACCCAGCCACCCCTCCTTCCCTACTCAGTAGACACACCCAGCCACCTCTTCCTTCCCTACTCAGTAGACACACCCAGCCACCTCCTCCTTCCCTACTCAGTAGGCACACCCAGCCACCCCTCCTTCCCTACTCAATAGACACACCCAGCCACCTCCTCCTTCACTACTCAGTAGGCACACCCAGCCACCCCTCCTTCCCTCCTCAGTAGGTATTCCCAGCCACCTCCTCCTTCACTACTCAGTAGGCACACCCAGCCACCCCTCCTTCCCTACTCAGTAGGTATTCCCAGCCACCTCCTCCTTCCCTACTCAGTAGACACACCCAGCCACCCCTCCTTCCCTACTCAGTAGGCACACCCAGCCACCTCCTCCTTCCCTACTCAGTAGACACACCCAGACACCCCTCCTTCCCTACTCAGTAGACACACCCAGCCACCTCCTCCTTCCCTACTCAGTAGACACACCCACCCACCCCTCCTTCCCTACTCAGTAGACACACCCAGCCACCCCTCCTTCCCTACTCAGTAGACACACCCAGCCAACCTCCTCCTTCCCAACTCAGTAGACCCACCCAGCCACCTCCTCCTTCCCTACTCAGTAGTCACACACCCAGCCACCCCTCCTTCCCTACTCAGTAGACACACCCAGCCACCTCTTCCTTCCCTACTCAGTAGACACACCCAGCCACCTCCTCCTTCCCTACTCAGTAGGCACACCCAGCCACCCCTCCTTCCCTACTCAGTAGACACACCCAGCCATCCCTCCTTCCCTACTCAGTAGACACACCCAGCCACCCCTCCTTCCCTACTCAGTAGACACACCCAGCCACCCCTCCTTCCCTACTCAGTAGACACACCCAGCCACCTCCTCCTTAACTACTCAGTAGACACACCCAGCCACCCCTCCTTCCCTACTCAGTAGACACACCCAGCCACCCCTCCTTCCCTACTCAGTAGACACACCCAGCCACCTCCTCCTTAACTACTCAGTAGACACACCCAGCCACCCCTCCTTCCCTACTCAGTAGACACACCCAGCCACCCCTCCTTCCCTACTCAGTAGACACACCCAGCCATCCCTCCTTCCCTACTCAATAGACACACCCAGCCACCCCTCCTTCCCTACTCAGTAGACACACCCAGCCACCTCCTCCTTCCCTACTCAGTAGACACACCCAGCCACCTCCTCCTTCCCTACTCAGTAGACACACCCAGCCATCCCTCCTTCCCTACTCAGTAGACACACGCAGCCACCCCTCCTTCCCTACTCAGTAGACACACCCAGCCACCTCCTCCTTAACTACTCAGTAGACACACCCAGCCACCCCTCCTTCCCTACTCAGTAGACACACCCAGCCACCCCTCCTTCCCTACTCAGTAGACACACCCAGCCATCCCTCCTTCCCTACTCAATAGACACACCCAGCCACCCCTCCTTCCCTACTCAGTAGACACACCCAGCCACCTCCTCCTTCCCTACTCAGTAGACACACCCAGCCACCTCCTCCTTCCCTACTCAGTAGACACACCCAGCCATCCCTCCTTCCCTACTCAGTAGACACACGCAGCCACCCCTCCTTCCCTACTCAGTAGACACACCCAGCCACCTCCTCCTTAACTACTCAGTAGACACACCCAGCCACCCCTCCGTCCCTACTCAGTAGGTATTCCAAAGCTACCTCCTCCTTCCCTACTCAGTAGACACACCCAGCCACCTCCTCCTTAACTACTCAGTAGGTATTCCCAGCTAACTCCTCCTTCCCTACTCAGTAGGCACACCCAGCCACCCCTCCTTCCCTACTCAGTAGACACACCCAGCCATCCCTCCTTCCCTACTCAATAGACACACCCAGCCACCCCTCCTTCCCTACTCAGTAGACACACCCAGCCACCCCTCCTTCCCTACTCAGTAGACACACCCAACCACCTCCTCCTTCCCTACTCAGTAGACACACCCAGCCACCTCCTCCTTCCCTACTCAGTAGACACACCCAGCCATCCCTCCTTCCCTACTCAGTAGACACACCCAGCCACCCCTCCTTCCCTACTCAGTAGACACACCCAGCCACCTCCTCCTTAACTACTCAGTAGACACACCCAGCCACCCCTCCGTCCCTACTCAGTAGGTATTCCCAGCTACCTCCTCCTTCCCTACTCAGTAGACACACCCAGCCACCTCCTCCTTAACTACTCAGTAGGTATTCCCAGCTACCTCCTCCTTCCCTACTCAGTAGACACACCCAGCCACCTCCTCCTTAACTACTCAGTAGGTATTCCCAGCTACCTCCTCCTTCCCTACTCAGTAGACACACCCAGCCACCTCCTCCTTAACTACTCAGTAGGTATTCCCAGCTAACTCCTCCTTCCCTACTCAGTAGGCACACCCAGCCACCCCTCCTTCCCTACTCAGTAGACACACCCAGCCATCCCTCCTTCCCTACTCAATAGACACACCCAGCCACCCCTCCTTCCCTACTCAGTAGACACACCCAGCCACCCCTCCTTCCCTACTCAGTAGACACACCCAGCCAGCTCCTCCTTAACTACTCAGTAGACACACCCAGCCACCCCTCCTTCCCTAATCAGTAGACACACCCAGCCACCCCTCCTTCCCTACTCAGTAGACACACCCAGCCACCTCCTCCTTAACTACTCAGTAGACACACCCAGCCACCCCTCCTTCCCTACTCAGTAGACACACCCAGCCACCTCCTCCTTAACTACTCAGTAGGTATTCCCAGCTAACTCCTCCTTCCCTACTCAGTAGGCACACCCAGCCACCCCTCCTTCCCTACTCAGTAGACACACCCAGCCATCCCTCCTTCCCTACTCAATAGACACACCCAGCCACCCCTCCTTCCCTACTCAGTAGACACACCCAGCCACCCCTCCTTCCCTACTCAGTAGACACACCCAGCCAGCTCCTCCTTAACTACTCAGTAGACACACCCAGCCACCCCTCCTTCCCTACTCAGTAGACACACCCAGCCACCCCTCCTTCCCTACTCAGTAGACACACCCAGCCACCTCCTCCTTAACTACTCAGTAGACACACCCAGCCACCCCTCCTTCCCTACTCAGTAGACACACCCAGCCACCTCCTCCTTCCCTACTCAGTAGACACACCCAGCCACCTCCTCCTTCCCTACTCAGTAGACACACCCAGCCACCCCTCCTTCCCTACTCAGTAGACACACCCAGCCAGCTCCTCCTTAACTACTCAGTAGACACACCCAGCCACCCCTCCTTCCCTAATCAGTAGACACACCCAGCCACCCCTCCTTCCCTACTCAGTAGACACACCCAGCCACCTCCTCCTTAACTACTCAGTAGACACACCCAGCCACCCCTCCTTCCCTACTCAGTAGACACACCCAGCCACCTCCTCCTTAACTACTCAGTAGGTATTCCCAGCTAACTCCTCCTTCCCTACTCAGTAGGCACACCCAGCCACCCCTCCTTCCCTACTCAGTAGACACACCCAGCCATCCCTCCTTCCCTACTCAATAGACACACCCAGCCACCCCTCCTTCCCTACTCAGTAGACACACCCAGCCACCCCTCCTTCCCTACTCAGTAGACACACCCAGCCACCCCTCCGTCCCTACTCAGTAGGTATTCCCAGCTACCTCCTCCTTCCCTACTCAGTAGACACACCCAGCCACCTCCTCCTTAACTACTCAGTAGGTATTCCCAGCTACCTCCTCCTTCCCTACTCAGTAGACACACCCAGCCACCTCCTCCTTAACTACTCAGTAGGTATTCCCAGCTACCTCCTCCTTCCCTACTCAGTAGACACACCCAGCCACCTCCTCCTTAACTACTCAGTAGGTATTCCCAGCTAACTCCTCCTTCCCTACTCAGTAGGCACACCCAGCCACCCCTCCTTCCCTACTCAGTAGACACACCCAGCCATCCCTCCTTCCCTACTCAATAGACACACCCAGCCACCCCTCCTTCCCTACTCAGTAGACACACCCAGCCACCCCTCCTTCCCTACTCAGTAGACACACCCAGCCAGCTCCTCCTTAACTACTCAGTAGACACACCCAGCCACCCCTCCTTCCCTAATCAGTAGACACACCCAGCCACCCCTCCTTCCCTACTCAGTAGACACACCCAGCCACCTCCTCCTTAACTACTCAGTAGACACACCCAGCCACCCCTCCTTCCCTACTCAGTAGACACACCCAGCCACCTCCTCCTTAACTACTCAGTAGGTATTCCCAGCTAACTCCTCCTTCCCTACTCAGTAGGCACACCCAGCCACCCCTCCTTCCCTACTCAGTAGACACACCCAGCCATCCCTCCTTCCCTACTCAATAGACACACCCAGCCACCCCTCCTTCCCTACTCAGTAGACACACCCAGCCACCCCTCCTTCCCTACTCAGTAGACACACCCAGCCAGCTCCTCCTTAACTACTCAGTAGACACACCCAGCCACCCCTCCTTCCCTACTCAGTAGACACACCCAGCCACCCCTCCTTCCCTACTCAGTAGACACACCCAGCCACCTCCTCCTTAACTACTCAGTAGACACACCCAGCCACCCCTCCTTCCCTACTCAGTAGACACACCCAGCCACCTCCTCCTTCCCTACTCAGTAGACACACCCAGCCACCTCCTCCTTCCCTACTCAGTAGACACACCCAGCCATCCCTCCTTCCCTACTCAGTAGACACACCCAGCCACCACTCCTTCCCTACTCAGTAGACACACCCAGCCACCTCCTCCTTAACTACTCAGTAGACACACCCAGCCACCCCTACGTCCCTACTCAGTAGGTATTCCCAGCTGCCTCCTCCTTCCCTACTCAGTAGACACACCCAGCCACCTCCTCCTTAACTACTCAGTAGGTATTCCCAGCTACCTCCTCCTTCCCTACTCAGTAGACACACCCAGCCACCTCCTCCTTAACTACTCAGTAGGTATTCCCAGCTACCTCCTCCTTCCCTACTCAGTAGGCACACCCAGCCACCCCCCCTACCCTACTCAGTAGGTATTCCCAGCCACCTCCTCCTTCCCTACTCAGTAGACACACCCAGCCACCCCTCCTTCCCTACTCAGTAGACACACCCAGCCACCTCCTCCTTACCTACTCAGTAGACACACCCAGCCACCTCCTCCTTCACTACTCAGTAGGCACACCCAGCCACCCCTCCTTCCCTACTCAGTAGGTATTCCCAGCCACCTCCTCCTTCCCTACTCAGTAGACACACCCAGCCACCCCTCCTTCCCTACTCAGTAGGCACACCCAGCCACCTCCTCCTTCCCTACTCAGTAGACACACCCAGACACCCCTCCTTCCCTACTCAGTAGACACACCCAGCCACCTCCTCCTTCCCTACTCAGTAGACACACCCACCCACCCCTCCTTCCCTACTCAGTAGACACACCCAGCCACCCCTCCTTCCCTACTCAGTAGGCACACCCAGCCACCTCCTCCTTCCCTACTCAGTAGACACACCCAGCCACCCCTCCTTCCCTACTCAGTAGGCACACCCAGCCACCACCTCCTTCCCTACTAAGTAGGCACACCCAGCCACCTCCTCCTTCCCTACTCAGTAGACACACCCAGCCACCCCTCCTTCCCTACTCAGTAGACACACCCAGCCACCTCCTCCTTAACTACTCAGTAGACACACCCAGCCACCCCTCCTTCCCTACTCAGTAGGTATTCCCAGCTACCTCCTCCTTCCCTACTCAGTAGACACACCCAGCCACCTCCTCCTTAACTACTCAGTAGTATTCCCAGCTACCTCCTCCTTCCCTACTCAGTAGACACACCCAGCCACCTCCTCCTTAACTACTCAGTAGGTATTCCCAGCTACCTCCTCCTTCCCTACTCAGTAGGCACACCCAGCACCCCCCCTACCCTACTCAGTAGGTATTCCCAGCCACCCCTCCTTCCCTACTCAGTAGACACACCCAGCCACCTCCTCCTTCCCTACTCAGTAGACACACCCAGCCACCTCCTCCTTAACTACTCAGTAGACACACCCAGCCACCCCTCCGTCCCTACTCAGTAGGTATTCCCAGCTACCTCCTCCTTCCCTACTCAGTAGACACACCCAGCCACCTCCTCCTTAACTACTCAGTAGGTATTCCCAGCTACCTCCTCCTTCCCTACTCAGTAGACACACCCAGCCACCTCCTCCTTAACTACTCAGTAGGTATTCCCAGCTACCTCCTCCTTCCCTACTCAGTAGACACACCCAGCCACCTCCTCCTTAACTACTCAGTAGGTATTCCCAGCTACCTCCTCCTTCCCTACTCAGTAGGCACACCCAGCCACCCCCCCTGCCCTACTCAGTAGGTATTCCCAGCCACCCCTCCTTCCCTACTCAGTAGACACACCCAGCCACCTCCTCCTTAACTACTCAGTAGGTATTCCCAGCCACCTCCTCCTTCCCTCCTCAGTAGACACACCCAGCCACCCCTCCTTCCCTACTCAGTAGACACACCCAGCCACCTCCTCCTTCCCTACTCAGTAGACACACCCAGCCACCTCCTCCTTCCCTACTCAGTAGGCACACCCAGCCACCCCTCCTTCCCTACCCAGTAGGTATTCCCAGCCACCTCCTCCTTCCCTACTCAGTAGACACACCCAGCCACCCATCCTTCCCTACTCAGTAGGCACACCCAGCCACCTCCTCCTTCCCTACTCAGTAGACACACCTAGCCACCCCTCCTTCCCTACTCAGTAGGCACACCCAGCCACCTCCTCCTTCCCTACTCAGTAGGCACACCCAGCCACCTCCTCCTTCCCTACTCAGTAGACACACCCAGCCACCCCTCCTTCCCTACTCAGTAGACACACCCAGCCACCCCTCCTTCCCTACTCAGTAGACACACCCAGCTACCTCCTCCTTAACTACTCAGTAGACACACCCAGCCACCTCCTCCTTAACTACTCAGTAGGTATTCCCAGCTACCGCCTCCTTCCCTACTCAGTAGGCACACCCAGCCACCCCCCTACCCTACTCAGTAGGTATTCCCAGCCACCCCTCCTTCCCTACTCAGTAGACACACCCAGCCACCTCCTCCTTAACTACTCAGTAGGTATTCCCAGCTACCTCCTCCTTCCCTACTCAGTAGACACACCCAGCCACCTCCTCCTTAACTACTCAGTAGGTATTCCCAGCTACCTCCTCCTTCCCTACTCAGTAGGCACACCCAGCCACCCCCCCTACCCTACTCAGTAGGTATTCCCAGCCACCCCTCCTTCCCTACTCAGTAGACACACCCAGCCACCTCCTCCTTAACTACTCAGTAGGTATTCCCAGCCACCTCCTCCTTCCCTACTCAGTAGACACACCCAGCCACCCCTCCTTCCCTACTCAGTAGACACACCCATCCACCCCTCCTTCCCTACTCAGTAGACACACCCAGCCACCCCTCCTTCCCTACTCAGTAGACACACCCAGCATCCCCTCCTTCCCTACTCAATAGACACACCCACCCACCCCTCCTTCCCTACTCAGTAGACACACCCAGCCACCTCCTCCTTCCCTACTCAGTAGACACACCCAGCCACCCCTCCTTCCCTACTCAATAGACACACCCAGCCACCCCTCCTTCCCTACTCAGTAGACACACCCAGCTACCTCCTCCTTCCCTACTCAGTAGAAACACCCAGCCACCCCTCCGTCCCTACTCAGTAGACACACCCAGCCACCTCCTCCTTCGCTACTCAGTAGACACACCCAGCCACCCCTCCTTCCCTACTCAGTAGACACACCCAGCTACCTCCTCCTTCCCTACTCAGTAGACACACCCAGCCACCCCTCCTTCCCTACTCAGTAGACACACCCAGCTACCTCCTCCTCCCCTACTCAGTAGACACACCCACCCAGCCACCCCTCCTTCCCTACTCAGTAGACACACCCAGCTACCTCCTCCTTCCCTACTCAGTAGACACACCCAGCCACCTCCTCCTTCCCTACTCAGTAGACACACCCAGCCACCCCTCCTTCCCTACTCAGTAGAAACACCCAGCCACCTCCTCCTTCCCTACTCAGTAGACACACCCAGCCACCTCCTCCTTAACTACTCAGTAGACACACCCAGCCACCCCTCCTTCCCTACTCAGTAGACACACCCAGCCACCCCTCCTTCCCTACTCAGTAGACACACCCAGCCACCCCTCCGTCCCTACTCAGTAGACACACCCAGCCACCTCTTCCTTCCCTACTCAGTAGACACACCCAGCCACCTCCTCCTTCCCTACTCAGTAGACACACCCAGCTACCTCCGCCTTCCCTACTCAGTAGACACACCCAGCCACCTCCTCCTTCCCTACTCAGTAGACACACCCAGCCACCCCTCCGTCCCTACTCAGTAGACACACCCAGCTACCTCCTCCTTCCCTACTCAGTAGACACACCCAGCCACCTCCTCCTTCCCTACTCAGTAGACACACCCAGCCACCTCCTCCTTCCCTACTCAGTAGACACACCCAGCCACCTCCTCCTTCCCTACTCAGTAGACACACCCAGCCACCCCTCCTTCCCTACTCATTAGACACACCCAGCCACCTCCTCCTTCCCTACTCAGTAGACACACCCAGCCACCCCTCCTTCCCTACTCAATAGACACACCCAGCCACCCCTCCTTCCCTACTCAGTAGACACACCCAGCCACCTCCTCCTTCCCTACTCAGTAGACACACCCAGCCACCTCCTCCTTAACTACTCAGTAGACACACCCAGCCACCCCTCCATCCCTACTCAGTAGACACACCCAGCCACCCCTCCTTCCCTACTCAGTAGACACACCCAGCCACCCCTCCTTCCCTACTCAGTAGACACACCCAGCCACCTCCTCCTTCCCTACTCAATAGACACACCCAGCCACCCCTCCTTCCCTACTCAGTAGACACACCCAGCCACCCCTCCTTCCCTACTCAGTAGACACACCCAGCCACCCCTCCTTCCCTACTCAGTAGACACACCCAGCCACCCCTCCTTCCCTACTCAGTAGACACACCCAGCCACCCCTCCTTCCCTACTCAGTAGACACACCCAGCCACCTCCTCTTTAACTACTCAGTAGGTATTCCCAGCTACCTCCTCCTTCCCTACTCAGTAGACACACCCAGCCACCTCCTCCTTAACTACTCAGTAGGTATTCCCAGCTACCTCCTCCTTCCCTACTCAGTAGGCACACCCAGCCACCCCCCCTACCCTACTCAGTAGGTATTACCAGCCACACCTCCTTCCCTACTCAGTAGACACACCCAGCCACCTCCTCCTTAACTACTCAGTAGGTATTCCCAGCCACCTCCTCCTTCCCTACTCAGTAGACACACCCAGCCACCCCTCCTTCCCTACTCAGTGGGCACACCCAGCCACCTCCTCCTTCCCTACTCAGTAGACACACCCAGCCACCTCATCCTTCCCTACTCAGTAGGCACACCCAGCCACCTCCTCCTTCCCTACTCAGTAGACACACCCAGCCACCCCTCCTTCCCTACTCAGTAGGCACACCCAGCCACCTCCTCCTTCCCTACTCAGTAGATACACCCAGCCACCCCTCCTTCCCTACTCAGTAGGCACACCCAGCCACCTCCTCCTTCCCTACTCAGTAGGCACACCCAGCCACCTCCTCCTTCCCTACTCAGTAGACACACCCAGCCACCCCTCCTTCCCTACTCAGTAGACACACCCAGCCACCCCTCCTTCCCTACTCAGTAGACACACCCAGCTACCTCTTCCTTAACTACTCAGTAGACACACCCAGCCACCTCCTCCTTAACTACTCAGTAGGTATTCCCAGCTACCTCCTCCTTCCCTACTCAGTAGGCACACCCAGCCACCCCCCCTACCCTACTCAGTAGGTATTCCCAGCCACCCCTCCTTCACTACTCAGTAGACACACCCAGCCACCTCCTCCTTAACTACTCAGTAGGTATTCCCAGCCACCTCCTCCTTCCCTACTCAGTAGACACACCCAGCCACCCCTCCTTCCCTGCTCAGTAGACACACCCAGCCACCCCTCCTTCCCTACTCAGTAGACACACCCAGCCACCTCCTCCTTCCCTACTCAGTAGACACACCCAGCCACCCCTCCTTCCCTACTCAGTAGACACACCCAGCCACCTCCTCCTTCCCTACTCAGTAGACACACCCAGCTACCTCCTCCTTCCCTACTCAGTAGACACACCCAGCCACCCCTCCTTCCCTACTCAGTACACACACCCAGCTACCTCCTCCTTCCCTACTCAGTAGACACACCCAGCTACCTCCTCCTTCCCTACTCAGTAGACACACCCAGCCACCCCTCCTTCCCTACTCAGTACACACACCCAGCCACCCCTCCTTCCCTACTCAGTAGACACACCCAGCAACCCCTCCTTCCCTACTCAGTAGACACACCCAGCCACCCCTCCTTCCCTACTCAGTAGACACACCCAGCCACCCCTCCTTCCCTACTCAGTAGACACACCCAGCCACCCTCCTTCCCTACTCAGTAGACACACCCAGCCACCCCTTCTTCCCTACTCAATAGACACACCCAGCCACCCCTCCTTCTCTACTCAGTAGACACACCCAGCCACCTCCTCCTTCCCTACTCAGTAGACACACCCAGCCACCCCTCCTTCCCTACTCAGTAGACACACCCAGCTACCTCCTCCTTCCCTACTCAGTAGACACACCCAGCCACCCCTCCGTCCCTACTCAGTAGACACACCCAGCCACCTCCTCCTTCCCTACTCAGTAGACACACCCAGCCACCCCTCCTTCCCTACTCAGTAGACACACCCAGCCACCTCCTCCTTCCCTACTCATTAGACACACCCAGCCACCTCCTCCTTCCCTACTCAGTAGACACACCCAGCTACCTCCTCCTTCCCTACTCAGTAGACACACCCAGCCACCTCCTCCTTCCCTACTCAGTAGACACACCCAGCCACGTCCTCCTTCCCTACTCAGTAGACACACCCAGCCACCCCTCCTTCCCTACTCAATAGACACACCCAGCCACCCCTCCTTCCCTACTCAGTAGACACACCCAGCCACCTCCTCCTTCCCTACTCAGTAGACACACCCAGCCACCCCTCCGTCCCTACTCAGTAGACACACCCAGCCACCTCCTCCTTCCCTACTCAGTAGACACACCCAGCCACCTCCTCCTTCCCTACTCAGTAGACACACCCAGCCACCTCCTCCTTCCCTACTCAGGAGACACACCCAGCCACCTCCTCCTTCCCTACTCAGTAGACACACCCAGCCACCCCTCCTTCCCTACTCAGTAGACACACCCAGCCACCCCTCCTTCCCTACTCAGTAGACACACCCAGCCACCTCCTCCTTCCCTACTCAGTACACACCCAGCCACCCCTCCTTCCCTACTCAGTAGACACACCCAGCCACCCCTCCTTCCCTACTCAGTAGACACACCCAGCCACCCCTCCTTCCCTACTCAGTAGACACACCCAGCCACCCCTCCTTCCCTACTCAGTAGACACACCCAGCCACCCCTCCTTCCCTACTCAGTAGACACACCCAGCCACCTCCTCCTTCCCTACTCAGTACACACCCAGCCACCCCTCCTTCCCTACTCAGTAGACACACCCAGCCACCCCTCCTTCCCTACTCAGTAGACACACCCAGCCACCCCTCCTTCCCTACTCAGTAGACACACCCAGCCACCTCCTCCTTAACTACTCAGTAGACACACCCAGCCACCCCTCCGTCCCTACTCAGTAGGTATTCCCAGCTACCACCTCCTTCCCTACTCAGTAGACACACCCAGCCACCTCCTCCTTAACTACTCAGTAGGTATTCCCAGCTACCTCCTCCTTCCCTACTCAGTAGACACACCCAGCCACCTCCTCCTTAACTACTCAGTAGGTATTCCCAGCTACCTCCTCCTTCCCTACTCAGTAGGCACACCCAGCCACCCCCCCCCCCTACCCTACTCAGTAGATTATCCCAGCCACCCCTCCTTCCCTACTCAGTAGACACACCCAGCCACATCCTCCTTAACTACTCAGTAGGTATTCCCAGCCACCTCCTCCTTCCCTACTCAGTAGACACACCCAGCCACCCCTCCTTCCCTACTCAGTAGGCACACCCAGCCACCTCCTCCTTCCCTACTCAGTAGACACACCCAGCCACCCCTCCTTCCCTATTCAGCAGACACACCCAGCCACCTCCTCCTTCCCTACTCAGTAGACACACCCAGCCACCTCCTCCTTCCCTACTCAGTAGACACACCCAGCCACCTCCTCCTTCCCTTCTCAGTAGACACACCCAGCTACCTCCTCCTTCCCTACTCAGTAGACACACCCAGCCACCCGTCCTTCCCTACTCAGCAGACACACCCAGCCACCCCTCCTTCCCTACTCAGTAGACACACTCAGCCACCCCTCCTTCCCTACTCAGTAGGTATTCCCAGCCACCCCACCTTCCCTACTCAGTAGGCATTCACAACCACCCCCTCCTTCCCTGTAGACTCTTTTTGAAAGTGAACCCCCGTTTCCATAAGTTCCTGGCGAGCAGGACTGGCCTTTGAATGACACTACCCCAAAAGCACCAATTTGTAGTGATTCATTGGCTGCTCCTCTTTCTAATTTTTCTCTGCTGTACATTACATGAAACATTGGCATGCTAAAATAGCAAACAAGCTTTAGTGCAATCACAAAGAAACAAAGACCTGAAACGAGGGCAACTTGTCCAATTAACCAGTGAGATGTTTGAGGAGGATGATTCTTTGATGAGGAGGAGTCGTTGACATGACTCAGAATTACGGTCTTTGTTGTTGATGTTTTCATCTTGTTTCACACACAGCACATCAATAATAATTGTATCGGTATGCAGATAGGATCTTGGAGGCAAGCCAAGCGAAAGAGGTTGTGGATTTATATCCTTCATGGACTTAATCTCAGTAACTACATTTTATTTTGTGCGTGGGGTCGGCATAATCTGGTGAATTAAGAGCAGTGTTGGTCATAAACTTATGATATATAAACACTGATAAACAGCCTTGTTGTATCCTGTCTCTCTCGCAGGACAGACTAAGACAAAGGAAGCTGCCCTCGGAGAGGAGTCACTGATGAAACATTGAAAGGAAACCTGGTGACACTAGAGGGGGTGAGCTTCACAGGGCCAGCTCTGTCAAATTCAAGCTTAAGGATGCTTATGGGTCCCCTTTATAATTCAAGCCAACATGCTGAGGTGCAAATATGCGATTCCTCAGGAGCAATATCCTCCAAGACTATAAGCCTCTTTTAGCTTGCCCTCAGCCATCTAGCTTGCCCTCAGCCCTCTAGCTAGCCCTCAGCCCTCTAGCTAGCCCTCAGCCCTCTAGCTAGCTAGCCCTCAGCCCTCTAGCTAGCTAGCCCTCAGCCCTCTAGCTAGCCCTCAGCAGTCAACATACACAGTATCAATATGGTAGTTGATTTCTAAGGTTAGGGAAAAGTTCAGTGAATAGTGCCACTTACTAGGATGTCAATAAAAATGAATGTATTTATGGCTGTTTGAGATGTTGTCTTGCTTTTTAATCTTATGTGTTATTGTTTTTACCACAGAGGAACACTTTGGAAACAAGTTTTAATTAATACTTTTAAGTGCCACCCTCTGGGTGCACATTGCACATTTTGTTGTATATGTCTGTTACTCAAATAAATTTAATTAAATTCAGTAGTAAATAACAGGGAAGGGAGGAGAAGAGAGAAGGAGAAAAAAGAAGGCGAGAAGAGGAGAGAAAAGAAGAGAAGAGAAGGAGAGAAGAGGAGAGGAGAGAAGAGAAGGAGAGAAGAGGAGCGGAGAGAAGAGAAGGAAAGAAGAGGAGAGGAGAGAAGAGAAGGAGAGAAGAGGAGAGAAGAGAAGGAGAGAAGAGGAGAGAAGAGAATGAGAGAAGAGAAGAGAAGGGGAGAGAAGAGAAGAGAAGAGAAGAGAAGGGGAGAGAAGAGAAGAGAAGAGAAGAGGAGAGGAGAGGAGAGGAGAGGAGAGGAGAGGAGAGGAGAGGAGAGGAGAGGAGAGGAGAGGAGAGGAGAGAAGAGAAGAAGAGAGGAGAGAAGGGGACAGGAAATGAGGGAAGAGGATAGGAGAGAAGAGGACAGGAGATGAGAGCAGAGCAGAGGAGAGAGGAGAGAGGAGAGAGGAGAGAGGAGAGAGGAGAGAGCAGAGAGGAGAGAGGAGAGAGGAGAAAGGAGAGGAGAGGATAGGAGAGGAGAGGAGAGGAGAGGAGAGGAGAGGAGAGGAGAGGAGAGGAGAGGAGAGGAGAGGAGAGGAGAGGAGAGGAGAGGAGAGGCCCGGAGAGAAGAGGACAGGCGAGGAGAGAAGAGGAGAGCACAGGAGAGGAGAGAAGAGGAGAGGAGAGAAGAGAAGAGGAGAGAAGAGGAGAGAAGAGGATAGGAGAGAAGAGGACATGAGAGGAGAGAAGAGGACAGGAGAGAAGAGGACAGGAGAGGAGAGAAGAGAACAGGAGAGAAGAGGACAGGAGAGGAGAGAAGAGAACAGGAGAGAATAGGACAGGAGAGGAGAGAAGAGGAGAGGAGAGGAGAGGAGAGGCGAGGACCGGAGAGAAGAGAAAAGATAAACACAGGTCCATCTGATGCACTTCCACCACATCTCCTCTCTCTCAAGATGAAACAGGAATATTAATTCTCTTCTACATGCGTTCAGTCTTGGTGCTCTGTCCTGCTATGATACTTACTAGCAATAATATCTATTGTCCGGATTTCATTGTCCGGATGTGGAAAAACTGAGCAGAAAGAAAGCGATACAAATGGGACCTTTATTTCACCTCTATCCAAAGAGTTTGATATTCCCTCCTTAGTACGCGTCTACTTTACATTATTTACAGACATGAATGGGCATTTAAGGTTATTTATTTATTGAATCTAGTCCTGCTGCGTTGAGGGTGAGTAGGCCTCTGCTGAGTTTGTGGATTAGACAGACTTCAAGAATGTGGTGCATGATTTGCTCCACCCCACAGGCACATAAAGAGCTTGCTTTAAGGTTATGACAGTGTTATGACAGTGGCATACAAACCCATCTGAAGACTCTATAAAGCGTATAATATCCTCGTCTGCCGACAGCATGACTCTTCACCCTAAAACCCTAAAAGCACCAACAGGGGTCAACAACATCATCATTTTAAATCCTTTTTTTGATCCTTTTAGGTCTTTGTCAAGTAGCGCACGCAGTTCCCCACAAAAACAACAACATTTACCATGATTTCTGTGTTAAAATGGAGGAATGAAAAAGAATCTCTCTGTTGTATATTAGTGGTGCTAAACAAACATTGACTGCACTTTGTGATAAAAGCACCACATTTGACACAGAGGTAGATGTATGTACCCTGAAAAGATAATAGATATGGAGCCCCAGATTTGGCCCCTGGGGGTTGTAGCATCCAATATAACAAAAAAATAACTAAAACATTTAAATGCATACACTGAGTGTACAAGACATTAGAAATTGCTCTTTCCATGACATAGACTGACCAGGTGAATCCAGGTGAAAGCAATGATTCCTTATTGATGTCACCTGTTAAAATCACTTCAATCAGTGTAGGTCATCTATGAACATCTTGAAGAACAATCTAGCCTTAATGGCCATGTACTCTTATAATCTCCACTGGCACAGCCAGAAGAGGACTGGCCACTCCTCAGAGCCTTTCTAGGGCGTTTTTACTAGCCACCGTGCTTCTACATCTGCACTGCTTGTTCTATGGGGTTTTAGGCTGGGTTTCTGTATAAGCACAATGTGACAACTGCTGATATAAAAACGGCTTTATAAATACATTTGATTGGAGGAGACAAGTTAAAGAAGGATTTTTAAGTCTTGAGACATGGATTGTGTATGTGTGCCATTTAGAGAGTGAATGGGCGAGACAAAAGATGTAAGTGCCTTTGAATGGGGTATGGTAGAAGGTGCCAGGCACACCGGTTTGTGTCAAGAACTGCAACACTGCTGGGATTTTCACGCTCAACAGTTTCCCGTGTGTATCAAGAACGGTCCACCACCCAAAGGACATCCAGCCAACTTTGCAACTGTTGGAAGCATTGGAGTCAACATGGGCCAGCATCCCTGTGGAATGCTTTCGACACCTTGTAGAGTCCATGCCCCAACGAATTTAGGCTTTTTTGAGGGAAAAAGGGGGTGCAACACAATATTAGGAAAGTGTTATTAATGTTTTGTAAACTCAGTATATTTAGCTTCCAGTCTTTATACCAAGTTGAGTCTCATCTTTCAGATGCAATAGGAACTGAGTTGATATCCATTGGAAAAACAATCCCATGGCAATACAAAGTTAGAACTAAAAGTCTGATCGCACCGGCATCCATATCACCTATTTCACCAAATCTGTGGCCATTTTAGGTCGTACCGGTATGTCATATTAGCTCAATGGCAGATTTCTCAACCTCTGAGTATAAAAGAACAACAACGCTTTGAATAAATAAAGTTGAATGGATGAAATTGTGTGGAAATGTTAAAATATATACATATTTGGGGGAATTAAAACGATTAACTTGTGTTATAAAAGGTAATTAAAATAAAAAGTCTTACTGCTTGACAGACAGTGTCTCTGCAATCAATACCAATTTGGGGTAAAAAACATTACCCCAGTTGGTACTTTTATGTTGCCGCTGTTACCTTTTCTCAATAGGGGGTGCTGTTTACACTTTGTAAAAATTTCGTTCCCAAATTAAACTGCCTCGTACTCAATTCTTGCTCGTACAATATGCATATTATTATTACTATTGGATAGAAAACACTCTCTAGTTTCTAAAACCGTTTGAATTATATCTGTGAGTTAAACAGAACTCGAGTTGGAGCAATTTTCCTGTGAGGAAGTGAGAAGTCTGAAATCATGCAGGCTGTTCTGAGGTCGGTTTATTAATTTGCCTGTCTTCTATTGGTTGAGATGCACTGCATACGCCTTCCACTGGATGTCAGCAAATAGTGAGAATTGGAATGGAGTTGCTAGGCAGATCTGAGGCCTTATAAATAGGCTCGGAACGTGAGGTCCCCTCTTTCCTTCGTTCGCCATGACGCAAAGCAGACCTCAGGATGGCGTTCTAGAATGCTCCCGTTATAGCCCTTAGATATATCCGGCTCTGATTTTATTCGATATAGGTGTTAGAAACATCATAACGTAGTTATTTTAAACCGAGTTATTTCAGTTTATGTGAGTATATTGCGATTTTCGAAATTTTCTTTGTGCTGCGCAATAGTGAGTTGGGCACGTCTTCGCCACATGGCTAATGTTTACAGCTAATTCCAAAGTTGAAGGCGACAATCTACAACCGAGCAACGATTCTTTTGGACAAAGGACAACTTGCCCAAGATTCTGATGGAAGCTCATCAAAAAGTAAGAACTATTTATGATGTTAATTCGTTGTTCTGTTGAAAAATGTAAAACTCCTATTCCGCCATTAATTTCGGCACGGTCTCGCTGTAACGCACGCTGTATGTCTAGTAACGTTAATTTTAAAAATCTAACACAGCGGTTGCATTAAGAACTAATGTATCTTTCATTTGCTGTCCAACCTGTATTTTTTAGTCAAGTTTATGATTAGTTACTGATTAGATTAGGTGCCTCTCCCAAGATTTCTTCTGACATATTGTTGGCAGCTTGGCTACTTTTCTCATTGTATAACCACGATTTGTGCCGCTAAATATGCACATTTTCTAACAAACTCTATATGTATTGTGTAATATGATGTTATAGGACTGTCATCTGAAGACGTTTGAGAAGGTTAGTGAAAAAATGTATATCTTTTGCTGGTTTATTCGTTATCGCTATTGTTGGCTTGAATCAATGCTGTTGTGTGGTTCGCTATTGTAGTAAGCTAATATAATGCTATATTGTGTTTTCGCTGTAAAACACTTAAAAAATCTGAAATATTGGCTGGATTCACAAGATCTTTGTCTTTCATTTGCTGTACGCTGTGTATTTTTCATAAATGTTTTATGATGAGTATTTAGGTAATTCACGTTGGTCTCTGTAGTTATTCTAGTTGCTTTGGTGAGAGTTGTGATGGTGGCTGCAATGGTAAACTATGATTTATACCTGAAATATGCACATTTTTCGAACAAAACATATGCTATACAATAAATATGTTATCAGACTGTCATCTGATGAAGTTGTTTCTTGGTTAGTGGCAATATATATCTTTATTTGGTCGAAATTGTGATAGCTACCTATTAAGGAAAAAAATGGTGGGAAAAAAAGTTGTGTCTTTTGCTATCGTGGTTAGCTAATAGATTTACATATTGTGTCTTCCCTGTAAAACATTTTAAAAATCAGAAATGATGGCTGGATTCACAAGATGTGTATCTTTCATCTGGTGTCTTGGACTTGTGATTTAATGATATTTAGATGCTAGTATTTACTTGTGACGCTATGCTAGGCTATGCTAGTCAGCTTTTTTACTGATGGGGGTGCTCCCGGATCCGGGATGGTGTGCAATTAGAAGTTAATGATGGTGAATACTAAAAGTGGACAGGCCTGATTATATGCAGCATCCGACAGACAGCGAGCCAGTGCTCTCTCTCCTCTCCACTTAATCTCTTCACATGTAAGGCCTTCCTTATGGAAGCTCTCACTGTGTGTTAACCTCTTGAAGCTAGGGGGCAGAATTTTTATATTTGGAAAAAAAACGTTCCCAAGGTAAACGGACTATTTCTCAGGCTCAGATATTAGAATATGCATATAATTGACAGATTAGGATAGAAAACACTCTAAAGTTTCCAAAACTGTCAAAATATTGTCTGTGAGTATAACAGAACTGATTTTGCAGGCGATAACCTGAGGAACTCCAACCCGGAAGTGCTTTAAAAATATATATATCCTTGTTCCATTGCTTGCCCCTCCATTTAAAGGCGTATCAACCCGATTTCTTTTCCAATGGCTTCCTCAGGCTGTGACCAGGCTTTAGACATAGTTTCAGGCTTTTATTTTGAAAAATTAGCGAGATTTATCAAAACGCGTCAGTGGATGACCAGGTGTCCTTTGATTGGTTCCTGCGCACGAGAGATTTGGCTCGACATTTTCTATCTCTGTAGAAATTAACAGTTTACCGTCTGGTTGAAATATGATCGATTATGTATGTTAAAAACAACCTGAGGGTTGATTATAAAAAACCTTTGACATTTTCTACGAACATTACGGATACTTTTTGGAATTTTCGTCTGCCCTTCAGTACCAGAACGAGCTTGTGGTTTTCTGAACATAACGCGCAAACCAAATGGCGATTTTTGGTTATAAAACTAATCTTTATCGAACTAAAATAACATTTATTGTGTAACTGGGAGTCTCGTGAGTACAAACATCCGAAGATTATTAAAGGTAAGCGATTCATTTTATTGCTTTTCTGACTTTCGTGACCAAGCTAATTTAAGGCTAGCTGTTCTAGCATTGATTGATACATTCACAAACGCTTTGATTGCTTTCGCTGTAAAGCATATTTGCAAAATCTGACACGATAGGTGGATTAACAACAAGCTAAACTGTGTTTTGGTATATTTCACTTGTGATTCCATGATTATAAATATTTTTTGTATTATTTTTGAGTTTGGAGCGCTGCCAATTCAGCGGTTGTTTACGAAAATGATCCCGTAAAAGGGATCCGTGCGGCAATTAAATGTCTGGACCAAGGAATAACAAGATCCCCACTGCTCCTAACAGCTCCAGCCACACACTCACAGACTTACACTGAGATGATAAGGAGGAGAGAAACTACAACGATGAGGAGGGAGATACAGCCATCTACCTCTCTGGTGACAGGGACAAGCCCCCCTCAAACCAACTACCTCTCTGGTGACAGGGACAAGTCCCCCCTCAATCCATCTAACTCTCTGGTGACAGGGACAAGTCCCCCCTCAATCCATCTAACTCTCTGGTGACAGGAACAAGCCCCCCCCTCAATCCATCTACCTCTCTGGTGACAGGAACAAGCCACCCCCGTCAATCCATCTACCTCTCTGGTGACAGGAACAAGCCCCCCCCTCAATCCATCTACCTCTCTGCTGACAGGAACAAGCCACCCCCCCTCAATCCATCTACCTCTCTGCTGACAGGGACAATCCCCCCCCCCGCCCCCCTCAATCCATCTACCTCTCATGGTGACAGGGACATCCCCCCCCCTCCCCCCCCCCAATCCATCTACATCTCTGTTGACAGGAACAAGCCCCCCTCAAACCATCTAACTCTCTGGTGACAGGAACAAGCCCCCCTCAAACCATCTAACTCTCTGGTGACAGGGACAAGCCCCCCTCAAACCATCTAACTCTCTGGTGACAGGGACAAGCCCCCCTCAAACCATCTAACTCTGGTGACAGGAACAAGCCCCCCTCAATCCATCTAACTCTCTGGTGACAGGGACAAGTCCCCCCTCAAACCAACTACCTCTCTGGTGACAGGAACAAGCCCCCCTCAAACCATCTAACTCTCTGGTGACAGGGACAAGTCCCCCCTCAAACCAACTAACTCTCTGGTGACAGGAACAAGCCCCCCTCAATCCATCTAACTCTCTGGTGACAGGAACAAGCCCCCCTCAAACCATCTAACTCTCTGGTGACAGGGACAAGTCCCCCCTCAAACCATCTAACTCTCTGGTGACAGGAACAAGCCCCCCTCAAACCAACTACCTCTCTGGTGACAGGGACAAGTCCCCCCTCAATCCATCTAACTCTCTGGTGACAGGGACAAGTCCCCCCTCAATCCATCTAACTCTCTGGTGACAGGAACAAGCCCCCCTCAAACCAACTACCTCTCTGGTGACAGGAACAAGCCCCCCTCAAACCATCTAACTCTCTGGTGACAGGAACAAGCCCCCCTCAAACCAACTACCTCTCTGGTGACAGGAACAAGCCCCCCTCAAACCATCTAACTCTCTGGTGACAGGGACAAGTCCCCCCTCAAACCAACTACCTCTCTGGTGACAGGGACAAGCCCCCCCCTCAAAGTCACACCAACCAGTATCCCCAATATTGCATCAATCATGAAAAATACATTTTAAGGCAAAATGGTAAAACACTCTTCTAAGCTAGTGCCAAAAGTAAGTGATCATAAACCACACAAAGGACATTTATCTGATGAAAATAAATATTTGTTTACCCCTTAATTGAAATGTACTATTTTAGCAGTGCAGTGTCAATGCTGTTTCATCTACCCTGAGACAAACAGAGCAGTGCCAAGCTGCCAGGGTCCCCTCTCCTCTCTCTCTCATTCCCATTTCAGATGAGCAGGGTCCAGAGACCGGCCACTCTCTCTCCTCACACACTGCCTCTGTGTTTGGTCTCACAAAGAGCTCCAGTCTCACCCCACAGCCCTCCGCTCTCTCCGCTCACTCCCTCACTGAGAGAGAACGTAATCGAGCACTTCACAAACACCCCCTACAGCACAAGGTGAATCATTTTTTGCAGGCCATTTAGCACTAACAACCAGCCCCTCTCATATCTGTTGCCACGGTAAATTGAGCAGAGAGAAAAAAGAAGAACCAAGCCTTGGACCTCTTCACACCAGTCTGGTGGAGCCATGTTAGCTTCTCTCTGTTAGACACATCCCCACCCACCACAGTCAACAGTAGGCATGTCTCTCACACAAATTAGACATCCATATCTATGCCACGCAATCATCAGAAAAAGAGGGCAGTGATCTGTGCAGGGCACATGTTGGACACATGGATCGCTCCTCCACCAATCAGAAAGGTCACGGTAGCCACAGTGGTCAGACATGGTGGTCAGAGATGGTGGGTTTTTCCGCTCGCTGTCTCCCTCAAGTCCCCTCTTGACTGGGTCAGTGGCTCCATTCAAGCTTCTGACCTTCCAATTGTTGTCTGTCAAAGAGCACTGGATCCATCTCCCTGCTCCCCATTCAATGCTAATTACATTTATATGCACTGCATGTCATCCTGTACAAATACCCAGAGTATTCATGCATAGTTGGAGCCTATTGCTTCTCCAATAAAATCAACTTGATCAAAATAATACAATTGCCTTTTAGTTCCCTTGGCCATTTCAGGCCAGCACAGCGGCGGCCGAGAGCTTGATGCCAAGTGGTTGGAGAAGCAGTGCATCATTTGCCTCTGTTTTTATGTTCCTCTGTAAGTCTATAAGCATGTAGATACAGAGGAAATATAGATACTTTACAGCAGCTTGTTGTTGCCTTTTAACCAGACAAGCTTCAAAGCATAGATTGCAGTCCTTTATTTAGGAACAGAAAAGGTATTGAAATGTTGGAAATAGACCTATGTGGATTGGTTCGCTAAATGGCCTTCCTCGGGGATACAGCAGACACAGAAAAGACATTGAAACATTTGAAAATAAACTATGTGACATTCATCTAGGAAGCAAGCAAGCAATACTTTACTTTGGCTCATAACATGGAGGTCAGTGAGAACTCAAAGTAGCATACTCTGAATACTACAGCTGAAAACTCAACTTCTGATAAATAATGAATCCATTCATAAACTGGTCATAGGTTACACTGCCACCCAAACTAGTCAGTCCTTCATTTTACAACAACAATGTAGGGCTGGAGGGCAGACAGACATAGGAGAGACAGACATAGGAGAGACAGACAGAGGAGAGACAGACAGAGGAGAGACAGACATAGGAGAGACAGACAGAGGAGAGACAGACAGATGAGAGACAGAGGAGACACAGACAGAGGAGAGACAGACATAGGAGAGACAGACAGAGGAGAGACAGACAGAGGAGATAGAGACAGAGGAGAGAGAGGAGAGACAGACAGAGGAGATAGAGACAGAGGAGAGACAGACAGAGGAGATAGAGACAGACAGAGGAGATAGAGACAGAGGAGAGACAGATAGAGGAGAGACAGACATAGGAGAGAAGAACAGAGGAGAGACAGACATAGGAGAGACAGACAGAGGAGAGACAGACAGAGGAGAGACAGAGGAGAGACAGACAGAGGAGAGACAGACAGAGGAGAGACAGACATAGGAGAGACAGACATAGAAGAGAAGAACAGAGGAGAGACAGACAGAGGAGAGACAGACAGAGGAGAGAAGAACAGAGGAGAGAAGAACAGAGGAGAGACAGACAGAGGAGAGACAGACAGAGGAGAGACAGACAGAGGAGAGACAGACAGAGAAGAGACAGACAGAGAAGAGACAGACAGAGAAGAGACAGACAGAGGAGAGACAGACAGAGAAGAGACAGACAAAGGAGATAGAGACAGAGTGGAGACAGACAGAGAAGATAGAGACAGATAGAGGAGAGACAGAGGAGAGACAGACAGAGGAGAGACAGACATAGGAGAGAAGAACAGAGGAGAGACAGACAGAGGAGAGACAGACAGAGGAGAGACAGAGGAGAGACAGATAGAGGAGAGACAGACAGAGAAGAGACAGACAGAGAAGAGACAGACAGAGGAGAGACAGACAGAGGAGAGACAGAGGAGAGACAGACATAGGAGATAGAGACAGAGGAGAGACAGATAGAGGAGAGACAGAGGACAGAGGAGAGACAGACATAGGAGAGAAGAACAGAGGAGAGACAGACAGAGGAGAGACAGACAGCGGAGAGACAGACAGAGATGAGACAGACAGAAGAGAGACAGACAGAAGAGAGACAGACAGAGGAGACAGACAGAGGAGAGACAGACATATGAGAGAAGAACAGAGGAGAGACAGACAGAGGAGAGACAGACATAGGAGAGAAGAACAGAGGAGAGACAGACAGAGGAGAGACAGACATAGGAGAGAAGAACAGAGGAGAGAAGAACAGAGGAGAGACAGACAGAGGAGAGACAGACAGAGGAGAGACAGACAGAGAAGAGACAGACAGAGAAGAGACAGACAGAGAAGAGACAGACAGAGGAGAGACAGACAGAGGAGATAGAGACAGAGGAGAGACAGACAGAGGAGAGACAGACAGAGGAGAGACAGATGAGAGATAGACAGAGGAGAGACAGACAGAGGAGGAGCTGTGTTAGACAGAAGTGTGTGTTGCTGTAATGTATAGAAAGTGTACGTGTGTGTGTGCGTAGTGAGGTCGCCTGTGTTACCCTCCTGGCAGCCAGAGATGCAGCGGTGTGAGACCGCGGGCTGCCATGGCCATGCCCACGCCTGCCAGTCCCCTGTTATCTGTAGCCACAGAGCCACCAGAGCCACCAGAGCCACCGCTATCTGCCCTCGCGCCACCACCTACGCTCCTGTCTGCTCAGCTGCAGACCCAACCGGTGCCACTTCTCCAGCCCTGGCATTCCTGCAGCAGGCAGATAGCATTCAGGATGCGACCTGGAGCAACGCCACAGAGGGGACTGGAAGAAACTCACTCCCAAAAGCCTGGATGAGGGGAATCTGTGACCCACACCGACCAATCACATCACTTTCCTAAGCTTCTAATCACAGCTTCCACCCAATAACACACATACAACCAATAGCGCAGATATGAAGGGACATCATGGAATAAGGAGAATAATATTATATGATCATTCTGATACGATTAATATGGATATGATAAAAAATGTAATCCAAAAATATCATGACATCATTTGTTTTCCTAAATGTATGATAAAAAAAATGATCTTGCTTGTAACCAATTAAGATGCTGGTGGTTCGCTACAGCTCAGCCAGCCAATGAACACCTAATGACGTGAGACAAATCTAATGTTTTTGCTAGCACGCCCTGGGATCTGTAACAATATGGAACTGATGTGTTCAACTACACCCACCGTCATCCTAGTGAAGTTAATTCAATATAAGAAACCACACTTGACCAGGGTGCCCAGAGAGTCATAATCCAGAAACGATGCCATTATTGCCAGAGCCGCTCTGCTGACAGCCCCAGTTAACTGGTTGTCTGTCTATTTGTTAGGAGAGGCAGAGAGGCACAGAGGCAGAAGCCATTCCTTGGTTCTAATTGATTTGCCGGTTGCTGGATTCTTAGTCAGGATCAGCAGAAGCCGGCTGTGTCTAATATGACCCTAATGAAACTGAACAATGTTAATTGGGAGCACAAACCTGCTCTCAGCCAATCAATGAGCACGAGAGGTTGGGGTATTGTCCCGACACACTCGCTGCTTCCTGTGTGCCACGGACATTTCCTGTAAAGATTTCTCCTGGTGCCAGACCAGGAATTCCTTCCCGCTCTGCTTTTCATTGACCCAGTCAAGGCTTTTTCTCTGTGTCACTATTTTAGGTCTCTCCAACCTTGTTCCTGGGGAGCAAATCTCATGTCGATTTTTCGCTCCAACCCCAGTTCTAACTAACCTGATTCAGCTTATCAACCAGCTAATACGATTTTTTGTATAGCCCATTTCCTTTCTTCTGTAGGCCTCAAAGAGAGAGAAAGAGAGAGAGAGAAAGAGAGAAAGGGAGAAAGAGAGAGAGAGAGAGAGAAAGAGAGAAAGAGAGAAAGAGAGAAAGAGAGAAAGAGAGAAAGAGAGAAAGAGAGAAAGAGAAAGAATTCTGGAGCCAGTGTGGGAGGATGGTAATTATAAGATACATTATTATGAACACCACCAGTCTTATGTATCTAACTGCTTTAAATACTAAATGAATTCATGAAGCTTTAAAGGAACAGCAAGAGTGGATCAGTGACAGAGAGAAAGCAGTAAGAAAAAGAGAGGGAGAGAGCACGCAAGGGGAGAAGAGAGAGAAGAAAAGGGAGGGAAATTATAAGTAGAGATAGATAGAGGAGGAGAGAAGGTGGCATATTACCGTTTAATACCGCAGAATAATGAGAATTTCAATATACTCTCTAGTGTCTCGGACTGTGCTAATGGCTTCATTAACACTCACACACTCTGGTGTGCAATAGAGGACAATGTCACATCCATCTTGGTCACATCACAATAAAACTGGTTGAACACATCTCTGCTGTGTGTCCAGCTCGGGAGGAAGGCAGAAATTAGAGCAGAGATCAATAGCAAAATATCAACGAGGGTGTGGCCACAAACACACACTACACTCTTCCTCTTGTCTAGTCGACTAGCAGGCCACTCGACCAAAACAGTGTCAAATTGATTTGCAACAGGTATGTTGTTGACACTTAGGGTCAATGCCATAGGATCTGTGAAGAAAGACACTGGGAAAACAGGAACATCAAAATCACGAAAAATGAAAAAAATCACCAATACCAGGCACCGTGAAGTGGCCATCACTCCTCAACTGATGTTGTTTTCCTCTCACCACTATCTGGATCATTTGCTTGTTGACTTCCCTCCCAACCCAGCCGCCACTTCCTGGGTGTCTCCACAGCCACAGTCTCCACAGCCACAGCCACAGTCTCCACAGCCACACAGGCCTTTTAGCTAGAAATCCCTCTGGCACTTCACTAAAAGGTTGGATTTTCCACACAGGGAGAAGGCAGCGAGGAATCCCACCAGGCTCAGATAACGTGAAGAGCTGGGGGGAATTCTACAAGAGCTTTAAGGAAGAGAGAAATAATGAAGCAGTCCTAATGTGACGCTAATGTCTGCCTCTTTCTGTGAAAACATTCCTGTGAGCCAGAGGAACGGAATTACAGCGCCGGGACAAAAATAAAAAAGCTAATATATTTATGCCATGGTGTTAATTTGTCAACCTTGACACCACCCTTACGTTGAGACATACTGCACTGCGAAAGGCACAGCTGGTTTACTGTAACTAACAGTCAGACAGCAGAGTATGCCAGCCACTGCAATAGGCCTACTACAATATGCACCTTACAGACCACACAGTAACATATCATCTGTCTCCATCACAAAGGCATGGCTGAAACATTAGCCTCGATGATGACTTTAGTGGTCTGGGAGGTCCACATACACTTCCATTTCCATTTTTGTCATTTAGCAGACGCTCTTATCCAGAGCGACTTACAGGAGCAATTACGGTTAAGTGCCTTGTTCAAGGGCACATCGACAGATGTAAAAAGGAAAAATGAAGAAGAAGAATAGAAACCTCAGAAGGTTAGGCTATGTGTCTTAACATAGACACCTCAGAAGGTTAGGCTATGTGTCTTAACATAGACACCTCAGAAGGTTAGGCTATGTGTCTTAACATAGAAACCTCAGAAGGTTAGGCTATGTGTCTTAACATAGACACCTCAGAAGGTTAGGCTATGTGTCTTAACATAGAAACCTCAGAAGGTTAGGCTATGTGTCTTAACATAGACACCTCAGAAGGTTAGGCTATGTGTCTTAACATAGACACCTCAGAAGGTTAGGCTATGTGTCTTAACATAGACACCTCAGAAGGTTAGGCTATGTGTCTTAACATAGAAACCTCAGAAGGTTAGGCTATGTGTCTTAACATAGAAACCTCAGAAGGTTAGGCTATGTGTCTTAACATAGACACCTCAGAAGGTTAGGCTATGTGTCTTAACATAGACACCTCAGAAGGTTAGGCTATGTGTCTTAACATAGACACCTCAGAAGGTTAGGCTATGTGTCTTAACATAGACACCTCAGAAGGTTAGGCTATGTGTCTTAACATAGACACCTCAGAAGGTTAGGCTATGTGTCTTAACATAGACACCTCAGAAGGTTAGGCTATGTGTCTTAACATAGACACCTCCGAAGGTTAGGCTATGTGTCTTAACATAGACACCTCAGAAGGTTAGGCTATGTGTCTTAACATAGACACCTCAGAAGGTTAGGCTATGTGTCTTAACATAGACACCTCAGAAGGTTAGGCTATGTGTCTTAACATAGACACCTCAGAAGGTTAGGCTATGTGTCTTAACATAGAATCCTCAGAAGGTTAGGCTATGTGTCTTAACATAGACACCTCAGAAGGTTAGGCTATGTGTCTTAACATAGAAACCTCAGAAGGTTAGGCTATGTGTCTTAACATAGACACCTCCGAAGGTTAGGCTATGTGTCTTAACATAGACACCTCAGAAGGTTAGGCTATGTGTCTTAACATAGACACCTCCGAAGGTTAGGCTATGTGTCTTAACATAGACACCTCAGAAGGTTAGGCTATGTGTCTTAACATAGACACCTCAGAAGGTTAGGCTATGTGTCTTAACATAGACACCTCAGAAGGTTAGGCTATGTGTCTTAACATAGACACCTCAGAAGGTTAGGCTATGTGTCTTAACATAGACACCTCAGAAGGTTAGGCTATGTGTCTTAACATAGACACCTCAGAAGGTTAGGCTATGTGTCTTAACATAGACACCTCAGAAGGTTAGGCTATGTGTCTTAACATAGAATCCTCAGAAGGTTAGGCTATGTGTCTTAACATATAATCCTCAGAAGGTTAGGCTATGTGTCTTAACATAGACACCTCAGAAGGTTAGGCTATGTGTCTTAACATATAACCATCAGAAGGTTAGGCTATGTGTCTTAACATAGAATCCTCAGAAGGTTAGGCTATGTGTCTTAACATAGACACCTCAGAAGGTTAGGCTATGTGTCTTAACATAGACACCTCAGAAGGTTAGGCTCAGAAGGTAATAGCTCTATTCCGCTGAATTTATCACAGTGATTAAACACAAGGGCAATACTTTATCAGAGGACAGCTATGGGAAAAGTCCACAGTACAGTTATTCTACTGCAACAACTAACATAGTGCTTCCCAGCATGAGATGTGTTTTCTTCTGGGTTTTTAGTGTGATGAGGGGTGTTACTAAACCAAATAAACTGCCTGACTTAATGGGGTTTACCCTGACCCCCCTTCTCTCCACTGTAATATTAGGAAAATAACTCCTTAAAGAGCTGAAAAGCTACTGACTTTATCCAGAGAAAAGTGCTTAATCTGACAATGGACAAATAACAGAGGACTAATACGAATAACAGCATTAGAAGTCTACTTTGATAGCATATGTTTAATGCCATTGTAATATCCATCAAATGTATTGTCCAATGTTGAGGAAAACATTATATTTAATTAATTCAATTCCCAAGATAATCCATTGAATATGCATTTCAGAATGTTTTGATTGCAAAATATATTGTGATATTGTAACAGGAAAATGACTTATTATTACAATTTCAAAATACTGAGTGCAATAAATGATTTAATATTTTACATAATGAGAAAAGTACAAATGCATTGTGTTATGTATTGAGCCCAATGGTTCATATTCTCTACAGTACCATTGCATTAGTTTTAAGTGAGTCTCAGTCTCAACTGATTGTTAAGGGGCCTAAAGCTCAACCTAGATTGGCTCCCATCAAAATGTCCGAATCACCAGGTTAGTGTATTCCCCTCGACAGATAACAGCAGCCTGTTCTTCTCCATGCTATTCATTTTGTTGCTCACTACAATTAACAGCACAGGGACTCTAACAAAGCCAATCTCTATTTAAGTTATTTTACGTGCATTTATTTTTGTGGTAATAAAACTATTTATTTTTGTGGTAATAAAACTGACGTCAACTGTATGTAAACAATGCATAGGGGCATACTGAAAAGACTGCGTACACTACAACTCTGAATAGGTCGTACCTGACAGAGAATGAATAGCATTGGTACAAGTGATAACTGAATAGTAGCATTGACAGAACGGGAAAGCACATTTTACACATTGGTAAAATGGTACACAAAACTCGAATTAAGACTGAGACTGCAATAAATAAAGGTTGATTAGAGGGGCCTGGGTAAACGGGAGATGTTAGAGGGGCCTGGGTAAACGGGAGATGTTAGAGGGGCCTGGGTAAACGGGAGATGTTAGAGGGGCCTGGGTAAACGGGAGATGTTAGAGGGGCCTGGGTAAACGGGAGATGTTAGAGGGGCCTGGGTAAACGGGAGATGTTAGAGGGGCCTGGGTAAACGGGAGATGTTAGAGGGGCCTGGGTAAACGGGAGATGTTAGAGGGGCCTGGGTAAACGGGAGATGTTAGAGGGGCCTGAGTAAACGGGAGATGTTAGAGGGGCCTGGGTAAACGGGAGATGTTAGAGGGGCCTGGGTAAACGGGAGATGTTAGAGGGGCCTGGGTAAACGGGAGATGTTAGAGGGGCCTGGGTAAACGGGAGATGTTAGAGGGGCCTGGGTAAACGGGAGATGTTAGAGGGGCCTGGGTAAACGGGAGATGTTAGAGGGGCCTGGGTAAACGGGAGATGTTAGAGGGGCCTGGGTAAACGGGAGATGTTAGAGGGGCCTGAGTAAACGGGAGATGTTAGAGGGGCCTGGGTAAACGGGAGATGTTAGAGGGGCCTGGGTAAACGGGAGATGTTAGAGGGGCCTGGGTAAACGGGAGATGTTAGAGGGGCCTGGGTAAACGGGAGATGTTAGAGGGGCCTGGGTAAACGGGAGATGTTAGAGGGGCCTGGGTAAACGGGAGATGTTAGAGGGGCCTGGGTAAACGGGAGATGTTAGAGGGGCCTGGGTAAACGGGAAATGTTAGAGGGGCCTGGGTAAACGGGAGATGTTAGAGGGGCCTGGGTAAACGGGAGATGTTAGAGGGGCCTGGGTAAACGGGAGATGTTAGAGGGGCCTGGGTAAACGGGAGATGTTAGAGGGGCCTGGGTAAACGGGAGATGCTCCTCCTCTTGCAAAGGTGTTTGGCGTGTAGAGCTTCAACAGTTCCCACTGCTCATCTGTCTCCCCAAACAAACAAGGTGTGATTCATTCACAGGCAGCCCGACACTAGGCTTCCTTTGTGCTCTCTGTCAGAGAGGACAGGAGGGCCTGCAAATATATTCCACTAGCTAACGTTACCTCTCCCTTTTTCTACAGTGAGGATGAGGAAGGGGGGAGGAAGCAGTGTGTAATCCACTGTTGCGTGCATTCAGCGAGTGGGACGTCTTCCATCATAAACTGTACTAGCTCATTCATGATTAACAATATTAATTGTAGATGAATAATATTACATTGTTTGTATTGTACCCTAAGGCAAAGCATGCCTGTGATGACAAAGCCTAGAGGGGGTTGAAGTACAGTATTAGTAAACATGTATTCGATAAAGGTCATTACATTGTACATGTTAGACCGTTACTTATGTGGCATGTCAAAACTATTCAGATCGGCTTCTAAACACAAACAGTGAAATAATGTCACAACAAGCTCTGTTCTCTGGCAGAGGAAGCACATACTATTGCTTATTCCACATTACCATTAATATTATATATTTTATTGAAAGAATTAGCAATTTCCTTTGGCTCACACTGGAACAATCACTAAAGGTCATCCTAAAGCAAACTTTACCATGAGAGAAAAGATCTTGACCGTTCCTTGCCTGGCTCCACTGAATCATCTTATTTGTCATACAGTGTTTTCAGAGGAGGCACTTGGCCTTGGTAGTTGGAAAGTAAAGGTATGCTATTAACTTAGAGATACTGAAACTAGAGCCCGACCAATCAGGTGACAGTGCAACACGGCAGCCTTGTTGAGGACCCGTGCTCATAGATTTCAATTATTTTCACCGTATTTCTTGCTTGTTTCATTCAATTATCATTTAAATGGTTTTCTCAGAAGTGGGTTTATTCTACCAAGTTAATACAGCCTTGGAGGCTGACGAGAGAAAATGTCAGAGCTGTTAGTTTAATTTACTGCTTTGCTCTAATGAACCTACTTAACTTGTCTAACACGTACTGTTCTGAGAAATGTTAACAATGTTAACTGTTTTGGTGGTAAGGCTTAACAACAACAGAATGAATGATGTATAACTAAATATATGAAAGTCCAACAAGACATCAAAAGCTGATGCACACAGAGAAAATCCAGGACATAATATAGCAGCATTTCTCCCCAAAGGGCAACTAGCACATAGAAGGCTTGCAAATGTGCCCTCAAGTCCTCTCAGCTGGAATTCAAGAAAACTCAATTCCCAGAGTTTGACAGTTCGCTCAAGTCCTCTCAGCTAGAATTCAAGAAAACTCAATTCCCAGAGTTTGTAGAGCGTCCTCTAAGCAGGGCTTGATGTAATACGCTACATTGTCCTCATCAAAGAAGAACATAGTTCATAAAAAGTAACATGATGATGAACTAAGTATTACAACACTGCAACAGATTAGTAGGAGGGAAGACTCTCCACAAGTACATATGGTCAATAGTTTTGAATATTTAAAACCAGTCTGTCTATTCAAGCGTGCATAGAGTATTGACTCCTCCACATCGGTCTCTCCTCTCTGCTCTTTCTACACATGGCGGCATAAGAACAGTGTCAAGCCTGCTTGGCCAAGCTTTTGCACCATTTACCTCCATTTGGCCATCACTACTGTCCTTATTAGGTCCATGGTAATTAGTGCAGAGTTATTAACTGTAGGTTGTGCCAGCCAGGAGCTTAGCTGGAGTTGGGCTAGCCGCTAGTGAAGGACTGGCAGTGGAAGGGTCTTATCCCCCTGAGCCCAGTCTTAGTGAATTCCCTCTCTTCATCTCTTCTCTTCTCCACCACTATAGTGAGGGACTATTGGAGGGCTGACTAAGGCCTGATAAACTGTGACAGGCGTGATGAGGTATGAGTGGTCCCTTCATCAGGGTTAAGGGTGGGTGAAGGTAGTCACATGCTTTCTGATTATGATGCAGAAGTGTGTGTATTAGAGTGGGTGGTTTGTGATCCCATTGCTCGGTAGTACATGTATGTGTCCACAGGTTTGCTAGTCTCTATGACAAGGCTGTACTAGATAGTCAAAGACTATTCCTTTACTGTGTTACCTTATCTTGAATCACTTCCTCTCCATCACAGAAATATACACTTTCCACCACAGGCTATTAACACCCAGCCAAGGATAAAAAAGAAATCATTCTATTGAGACACACATCAAATACTGCCCCCTCCCCAGCAACTCCACTCCACCAGCTTCAGTCCAGCTCTTGGCCGAGGCCAGGTGGATATTAGTGAGGTGAGGTCTCCCAGCTCTGACAGGAAGAGCTGCTCCAGATGAACTTGTTAATTGCACACTGGACCGGAGGGCAGAAGGGCCGTGCCACTCTCACCTTTAGTCTCCACAGAACATGATCACTGACAGGCTCTGCTTTATCATTCCACAGCACTCGCCGCTCGTTGGCAGATGGCAGAGCGAGTCCTCGAGGCAGCGGACTTGGCAGGCACCTCCCGGATCCAGGATGCCAACTGCTGTGAGTCCGTGTCACGGCGACAGAGCGGAGAGGAGGTGGACGGACAGAGAGATGCCAGCAGGCCGCCTGGCATGGCTGTCTCTTCATGCCGGGCACAAATGAGATTGGCATTGAGAGAGGCTCCTCAGGCACACATTATAATATGTGGCCCCCAGCTGTGGTCTGTGCACCAGGGTGGAATGTGGTGGGTCTGCTGTAGACCTTGAGAAAACTACATCCCTGTGAATAAACTGCAGAAAAGGGACTGCAAGGCAAAGCTTTCAAAATGTTTTAAATTTAGTTCTTGACCAGAACTAAAAACATGCTTTATAAATGTAGAACTGAGGTTATATATATATATATATATAAAACTGTGGTTACATATACAGCCACAGAAACCCCACTGTTTCATACAACAACTACTGTTCTATGGACGCTCTTATATTACAGCAATAAGACAAAATTATGTCTCAAATCAAATCCAATGTTATTGGTCACATACACATGTTAAGCAGATGTTATTGCGGGTTTAGCGAAATGCTTGTAAATGTCTATGTCTACATAACAGTCCCCACACTGTACACCTCACATCCACTTCTAATGTAGGTATTTGCTCAAAGGTCTGAATTACATTACAGTCAGCTGTATAATATTTACGATGGCTTGTTGATCTGTCTTAACTAGTCTTTATAACGGTTCGATTCAGAAGTGTTTTATCTATTAATATTGCTGCCACAGCAGCTTATTCCCCCAGACACGTGGGTTCAGAATTACAGAGTTTTGGCCCCTTTGGTGAGACTATCAGTAGAAGTAGACTGAACATTGTATTTTCCCTTCCATCCCGGTTCACCAGGCAAGGACCTTGCCGGTATCCCGTTACATATCCAAAACCCACATCGCCTCAATAGACTCTCTTTTTCTCTCCTCATCGTCCGGCAACGCTGTGAGGCTTTACGCATTTCAAGACAAATAAAAATGAATTATTTGGACAGCAATCCCTGCTGAGAAGTACCAGTAAAAGGGAAAATGTATATTTCTCGAGACACTGAAGTCAGGGTAATCCCTGAGGATCAGTCAAGTAATAATGAAGCTAGACAATTAAAAGAGAAAGTGACAATAAATAGCTAGGCCTAATTAAAAGGGTCAAGTTAAACCCAGTCCAAGGTGTGGATGTCCATAAAACAGGCTTTAGCACAAATTATTTGTAGGTGTTACTTTATTGAGCTATCATTTCTCCTCACAATGCCAACAGAATGAGGCATCACTGTGTACAGTACAGTAGTCCAGGCCTATATCTCCACACACAACCGTCAATTGCCTGTCTATCTGCTAATTCCTCCTTGAGTGACAAGAAACCATTATGGAGAGAAAGGGAGAACCATGACTATCATCAAATGATTGCTACTACTGGTGGTGAGGCCATGATATATGACTTGCAGATTGGAGCAAAGCCCTACTACACCACCGTCCCAAGAACCCAGCCGCCTATTCTCTACTGCTGCTGGCAAGGCATAGTGGCACTCTCAGACAGTCACTCCCTCTGTACAGACAGTCTCTCCCTCTGTACAGACAGTCTCTCCCTCTGTACAGACAGTCTCTTCCTCTGTACAGACAGTCTCTCCCTCTGTACAGACAGTCTCTCCCTCTGTACAGACAGTCTCTTCCTCTGTACAGACAGTCTCTCCCTCTGTACAGACAGTCTCTCCCTCTGTACAGACAGTCTGTTCCTCTGTACAGACAGTCTCTTCCTCTGTACAGACAGTCTCTCCCTCTGTACAGACAGTCTCTCCCTCTGTACAGACAGTCTCTCCCTCTGTACAGACAGTCTCTCCCTCTGTACAGACAGTCTCTCCCTCTGTACAGACAGTCTCTTCCTCTGTACAGACAGTCTCTCCCTCTGTACAGACAGTCTCTTCCTCTGTACAGACAGTCTCTCCCTCTGTACAGACAGTCTCTTCCTCCGTGCAGACAGTCTCTCCCTCTGTACAGTTAGTCTCTCTCTCCCCCTCTCCCCTTCCCCTTGACTTGATTAAACCCAACACTTGCTGTACCTAAACCAGCATGAGAGTAATCAAATTCAAATCAATATCCGTGTTGCCCTTGGCTTAAGAGGTGGACATCATTTTACATCACTATCACAAGTTCTAGTTGTGAAGCGGGGGGGAAAAAATATTGATGAAGCCAAAGCAGTAATGGCAGGGATCAATCAATGGGAATCATCTACATTATGTGAGAGTATACGTTGACATTTCTTATTTTCTGTAATAAAAATATATGTAAACAAACATATCTCAGCTACCCTTGTCCTTCAAGCTGAATTATTTAATACCAAGTAGTGCTGAGTGATTAGTGATTTTTGAGGTCAGTACGATTAGTAATAAAGAATCACGTTTTTCTGATTTCGGCTTAAATTATATGGGTTGAAACAAAACAATTATTAAAAGTCCCATGATGGTAGTGACTGGCCATTACTGCTTACCCCTTATTAAGCATAATTTATTTACATTACTTTAATAAAATATATATTTATATTTATTTACTTTATTATTTCATTCCAAGTCATCTCATCTCTATAGAGCTGCTGTCTATGCTGTCTGACAAACTATTTTAGTAGTTCGTCAAAGTAAATAAGATATACTTTTATGACTGCTGAATACCAACTAACAATCATTTAGATCATGTATTTTCAGGTAGAAACCTTGCAAAGTAACAGCTGCTCACTACATCCCCTCACTATCATGCAATCTTCTGTCTCCTCCAGCAGAAGTAAAATAAACACAACCCGGACAAGTAGATGTGCAATGGATTATGGTCATTAGCTAGGTTTCCATCCAATTGGTGACAGATTTTCATGCGAATACAATAGAATCCGCATAAAGAAAATATGTGCATTTTCCCACAAGTGTTGTGTTTCCACCAAATTGACTTTTCTGTAGATAAAAATCAGTGCGTGATGACGTAGTACACACAAAATGTACTTGTTCGCTTAAATTTTCATGTACCGAATAAAAATCTAAAATTCTATATGTTTCAATCGCATTTTCAGCTCTACCGATGCTTTTGTCACAAAAACGGTTGAGTTAAATAGCAAATGTGCCTACTCTGGTCTTCGCACATGCGCTCTAGCCAACAGTTTGCAGATACATTGCGTGTAGGCTCTGCAGGTAGGCTGGTCTACACAATGAGATTATTATAGATAAGAGCGAGAATATTTTTATTTGTCACATAAAAAATACCCTCGATATTTATTGGAAATGAGCATCAAGATCACCGTGAACTTTCAACACATTGTGAAGCTCATCATAACTTGTTTTTAATTTTTTTTAACAGTAACATGCAAAACACAAAAAACAGAATAGCCAGATCTGTAACCTAATTAACTGCATTGTCGTAGTGGAAGGACCACACATCATATCATCGCGTAACTCAAAATGTACTTCGATATGACGGTTATTAAATCCATTTTTGCGCTTAAAGGCATTTGTACCACCATTTCTCGCAGAATTAATTGTACGGACACAAAAAGATCCCAACATGTCAAACAAACAAATGATCTGTCAGCATTTACAAAATTGTACCGAAACGTCCTGTTCCATCACAGCTGTCGTGACTTTTTTTTCAATATGGTATGACTTTATTCGCATAAAAACGGGATAGAAACATGGTTATTGTCGTTCATTACCACGTTTTATGCGCTAAACTATGTAGAATATTGGCCTGTTGGAAACTAAAACTCCCTACTACATCACAGTTCAGGCTGGGTCTGATTTTTCTCTAGCGAAACTGTGCATTGTGCGCATTGAGCTCACAGAAAAAACGTCTTTCAAATAGTTGTTTTAAAAAAGTCAAATAACTGAAATGTCAGTTAATCGCTCAGCACTAATACCAAGGTAACTCCTATTAAATGATGTAACTCTTGCTGGTAGATCTACAGTGTGATCTAGTTATTTAACAGATCGTGCTACTGTGGTCAGATTAAACTAATGCACACCCAACAATTACATTTTAAAATTAAAATCCCACCAACCATTATAAACCAACTACCGCAGCATGAAATTATGCTCAATCACTCATAATTTCGTGAAACAACCAGGGACATTACATTACAAAAAAAATGGTATTTTGATGGAAAGCTGTAATGAGCTGTTTGTTTATAGCTACACATTCCAGTCTAGCACTCTCAGAGGTAGAAGGGACGTGATGAAGAGGCATGATTTGAATTGAAAGAGTTTAAAAGAAAACAACTAAAGCAAAGAGGTGTCTCAAAAATCAATGAAGCAGCAATGGAAACAACCACGATTAGTAAACCCTGTAGTCGCGTGGTAATTGAACAGTCAAAATGCACAGTATGTTGTTGTATCGGCCACAGTAGGCTAGGCATAGTATATTCATCTAAGATTATACAAAAATAAAACAATTAATGCAGCACTTAATTATTATGTGGTTGAAATCCTTCTATTGAGCCACACATCAAATACTATTGTGTGAGGGAGTGGGGAGAGGAAAACTAAGAGGAGGGATGAATGGACTAGAATGAAAACAAAAATGAGTGATAGGCTACCAATCATGGGGAGAATGGGAGGATCAAATCCTGCAGGCTGGTCCCTACTGTCATGGCTTGTGTTATCACATTTATTTGCCCTCTACTATCTCTCTGTGATGGTGCTACTTCCGACCGGGAATAGAACATCCCAATCTTTAGGGAATCAATAGCTTCCAAATTAAAGTTACTAGCTCTAGTAATGTTTGCATACATTAATTTGGATGCCACAGATTCTCTTAAAATTGGGAAGAAATTGAAATTATTAGAAATTCTATCATCATATGGTTAAAAATGTAATTATTGTAATAGGTAGCCTACCGAATATATTGCACATCGCTGACCAGATGTGGAGCAGCGGAAACTTAGACTATGTCATAATAAACCACCGTGATAGGCCATTATAATGTATAGCGATATGTCCTATTGAATCGATACAATCCATTACAAATCAAACCTGACAATAAGCCTACACAAATAGTCTAAATTGTGTTTTAGAGCAGAGCATTTGACAAATAATAGCTGGGGTATTTAAAACAATAAGACAGACAAGGACAATTGATTCAGTTGTCATGCAATTCACCACAGTAGCTACATTGACGAACTCAATAAAACCCCTATGAAACGCGTGTTTAGGGTGTAAACTATACAATTACGCATCCCGATTTCAAGCTGATATTTACAGAGAGCAAAACCAGCAACTGTGAACTTCCCCCATTCATGAGGTGGCACTATAGGTCCCTGTGAGTGTGTGCGCACCGAATACGTCCTAGCGCTACATAGTCCTACAATGCACAATCTGACAATAGAGGCAAAGCGCAGATACGCAGAGCTCTAAAATAATTCCTCACACTCATCTCTCACTTTAATGTGTTCCGAGAAGGAATGCGAGCATTCCAGGAGTCCAACGCCAAAAGCCAGGGCGCATCGATGTGGCAGCGCAGCTAGGTTAGTCTTCAGAAAAAAGCCTCTGACAAAGACGTTATTAGCTACATCATGTAAATAAAAAGAAACACTTGTACGTACCACTGTTGCTCCAGTTCCCAGTCCCTAAAGAAGTCAAACTCGAATAGGTCCATGGTTGGTCCCCGTTGTCTGATTCAGGAAGGAACCGGTGCCTGCTCAACGTAGCCTATGCGTCAGTCTACATATATCAATTCTGTGGATCTGCTAAATGTAACTAGCTATGCTGTACGGTGTTCTCTCTGGCGAACTGACACACACTGCAATGACAACACCACTGCCTCCTGCCTGCCTCCGGTCTCCAACGCTCACAGTGAACAAAAGGCGGAGCTTGAGACAGGCAGAAGCGGCGACTCCGAGCCCGGGTAGTCCAAATTGAGGTTAGCAAAAATTATATTTGCCCCACCCATTTTAAGTGTAAACGTCAGCTGTCAAAAACAACTATAGATGAAGAAGAAAAAAAAGAGTCAATGGTTAATAGGCCTGTGAGGAAATCATAACAAACAATATTTTATTATAAGTTATAACGTTATAACCTTTAGAAATGATGATGCATATGCATGTTTAAGCAGTGTGGGATAATTGTGCATTACCATGCATTAGCATTATTCACAACAGTTGTTTCCAGATGCAAAGGTCATATTACTATTGACTGATCATAGACTAGGGCAAGTTCAAATCAAATCAAATGTTATTAGTCACGTGCGCCGAATACAACAGGTGTAGTAGACCTTACAGTGCAATTCTTACTGACGAGCCCCTAACCAACAGTGCAGTTTCAAAAAACCAAAAAATACGGATAAGAATAAGAGATAAAAGTAACAAGTAATTAAAGAGCAGCGGTAAAAAATAGCAATATATACAGGGGGGTGTCGGTTCAGAGTCAATGTGCGGAGGCACCGGTTAGTTTAGGTAGTATGTACATGTTGGTAGAGTTATTGAAGTGACTATGCATAGATGACAACAGAGAGTGGCAGTGGTGTGGAGAGGGGGGGGGGGGGCAATGCAAATAGTCTGGGTAGCTATTTGACTAGATGTTCAGGAGTTTTAGTTTATTTTATTTTTACAGGGACAGTGCACATTAATCAACGTTTCAGTAAAAGTGCCGGTTTTAGCCAGCCGGCTAGTTTTCAACCGCAGTCCCTGGGCAGGTTATTTCTTATGACTTGGGGGTAGAAGCTGTTTAGAAGCCTCTTGGACCTAGACTTGGTGCTCCGGTACCGCTTGCCGTGCGGTAGCAGAGAGAACAGTCTATGACTAGGGTGGCTGGAGTCTTTGACAATTTTTAGGGCCTTCTTCTGACACCGCCTGGTATAGAGGTCCTGGATGGCAGGAAGCTTGTCTCCAGTGATGTACTGGGCCGTTCACACTACCCTCTGTAGTGCCTGAAGGTCGGAAGCCGAGCAGTTGCCATACCAAGCAGTGATGCAACCAGTAAGGATGCTCTCGATGGTGCAGCTGTAGAACCTTTTGAGGATCTGAGGACCCATGCCATATTCCCCCTGAGGGGGAATAGGTTTTGTCATGCCCTCTTCACGACTGTCTTGGTGTGCTTGGACCAGGAGTTGTGTTTAGAGTATATATGACCCATATTGACTGATCATAGACTAGGGCAAGTTCATGAGTTGTGTTTAGAGTATCTATGACCCATATTGACTGAATAAATGGGTGTTGTTGACAGCACCGTGACCTATTGGGCTCTACATTCTCACAGCAGACAGAGGTGTTAGAAATGATAGAGGTTCACAGTAATGGGGATATATGTTTGAGACAGATGATATCATTTCATATTTTTATTGAGCCAATCAATCTCCTGTGTAATCATAACAATGAAAAGAGGGCTGCTATAAATTATTTGGCGGCGCTATAGCTGCATAGGCCATGTGGGGAACAGACAGGCGGCGCGGCAGCACGGCAGTGGAGGAAACAGCTCTGTAGATTAATGTATACTGTAGTGAGGGAGCTGTGATGGAAACATTAGAAACATCAGCAGTATGTCTAGAAGGACTGTCTGCTTCCATCAACAGCACACTGCATGGGTCCTGTAATATGGAGCAGGAGTGTAGGCCACAGTAAAAGAGACATGTTAGCCTACATGACTGTATCATGATTTGCCTGGCTACCATGTGGTGCCAAAGGTAATAAAAAGCCTTATCATGATACATCTCTCCACCTCACATGTAAAGGCTGGGAGTCTATTTGGATTTATGGCATATGCCCCGAGTTTATATGAATTTTCCAGAATAGTAAAGGGACCTAGGTTTCGGTCAGACACACTCTGGGACCCAAATGGCTTTCTGGATGGCGTGCGATTAGAACAACTTGGTCTTCTGTTAGCCAGCTAGTATCAGGAGGAACCATCTGGAACCCATATGGCACAAATGGAAACACGTAGTGTCTGCTTTATTACCTGTTCTGTATGGCCAGTGGTAAAGCAGAGGACAGGAGGAGGGGTGGATAATTCATTGTGTTGGTCGTTATGCCAGGGTGCTCAGGTACACAGCACACCTTGCCTCACATGGGGAATGTTGCCTTTCAGAGCAGCAGACATCTCCTTTATCATGACTAAAGGCTTATTCAACTACACAGCCAATTCACCACAGTACTGGGTTCTACCCAGAAAAAAAGACAAACAGCCTTAGGGAAATGCTAAATAATACAATATCAACTAAACATCATATAAAGCATGATACAATCAAATCAAATCAAATTGTATTAGCCACATGCGCCGAATACAACAGGTGTAGACCTTACATTGAAATGCTTACTTACGAGCCCTAAACCAACAATGCAGTTAAAAAAAATACGGGTAACAATAAGAAACAAGAAATAAAAGTAACAAGTAATTAAAGAGCAGCAGTAAAATAACAATTACGAGACTATATACAGGGGCTACCGGTACAGAGTCAATGTGCGGTGGCACCGGTTAGTTGAGGTAATATGTACATGTAGGTAGAGTTATTAAAGTGACTATGTATAGATGATAACAACAGAGAGTAGTAGTGGTGTAAAATAGAGGGGGGGGGGGGGGGGGGGCAATGCAAATAGTCTGGATAGCCATTTGATTAGATGTTCAGGAATTTTAGTAAGCTGTTACTAATCTGTATTTGTGGTTTGTCATTCAGTTTGGGGTGTAGTTGGTAATGTGTGATGACTATAGAGAAAGCTGTGGTGGGAAAGGGCCTTTCAGTCTCTCTCGCTGGTTGGGTGTTTGGTTTGGGTAGTCTGGGGTAGATTCCAGCACTGCTCTGCGTAATGCGCTGGGTGCCTCCCAGTATCTCCCAGTACCTCCAAGTGCCTCCCAGTACCTCCCAGTACCTCCCAGTGCCCCCCAGAAACCTCCCAATGCCTCCCAGAAGCCTCCCAGTAGCCTCCCAGTGTCCTCCCAGTGCGTCCCAAAAGTGTCCCAGAAGCGTCCCAGTGCCTCCCAGTACCTCCCGGTGCCTCCCACAAGCCTCCCAGTACCTCTCAGAACCTCCCAGAACCTCCTAGCCCCCCTGCATTTAGATTGTTGACCCATAAACTGGCTGCAGGGAAACACAGAGTTACACTGGCAGCTGGGATAGAGGGAGAGCACCATTCCCAAATCCTAATCTGAAGAATCAGCCTGTACTGCCTTATCACTGAAGACCTTACAGTACCCAGTACAGTGTGTATGTAGGTTTAACAGTGCATACACATGTACACATGATGTAGAATATCTTTATATACACTTGTCAAAATTATGTTTTAAAATAGATGGCTTCATCATCCTTCCATACATGGGTGAAAAAAAAAACATTTCGATTTTTCATCAACAATTTTCCCAATCACTTTGTCCACCCATGGACATAATTCACTGCGAGAGACACACATCATAGCAGCCGTTTGTTGAAATTGCCTGTGGTTAAATCACTTGTCAGAAGCTGTGAGAAGTGATTGGAAAATACCTCATCAGAGCGAGAGGAGGCCCTGCAATTGTCTCCGTGTCCCTTTTCATCTCCCTAAAATGAATAAGAGTCATTATCGGCTAAGCTGATATGGTCTGAGGGGGATCATCTCCTAATTATACCACTGTAATTTCAGAGTTAATTATCTCGCTCACGTCTCTCTTCGTGTCAGCTTGTTCCTACCGCAATCTCAACTCTTCTCAACCCTGGCTCACAGGGTGAAGTGGAGGCTCAGGATCCTACCTGACTGACTGGGGTGGGAGGTGGAGGCTCAGGATCCTACCTGACTGACTGGGGTGGGAGGTGGAGGCTCAGGATCCTACCTGACTGACTGGGGGGAGGTGGAGACTACATCAAGGTGAGTCTGATGAAAGTCATCCTGTCAGACTGCAGCAGTGTATGCTACCAATGTCTGGCAGTTTAATAAGTAAAAATGACAAACCCATAGGTCCAGTCAAAACTCCCTGAAGGTGACTGTTGGTTGGCTGGATCCATTTAGCTGGTATCATTGCATTTCTGATTGAGTATTTTGGCTCACAACATTAATGCGTTATGCATGAGTTCCACAACAGGCCTAAGCAACAGCATCACTCGGCCTGTGTGTGTCATATATTCAGCTCATATAAAGTGTTGATGTGAATATGCAGTTTCTAGAGAAACGGTGTTAAACTGCCTTTCTTTTCATGGTCCCAAGAATATAGTCATTTGAATGTTGTAAATGTGCTCTCCTATATGAGCACAGCTCTTTAACAAGACTCTCCAATGTGTTCATTGATAATTGGCAGTAGCATTGCAGCGGGGCACTACATCAACCTCTCCACGGCAATCCTGCCTGCTGAGTGACAGATGCTAATTAGCTATTGTCAGGCACAGAGAATAATCCTCTCTCTCACTCCTGGCTGTCAGACTGAAACTCATTTGACTCTCCTGGTGCATTATTACATTTCTTCATTATAAATTACAGTATTTTTGTGTGGCAGAATTGAAGATTTGAATGGAATAGAATTAACCTCTCCTTTTGCAAACCTATTCAACAGCTATTTACCTTAGCCCACCCCACTTTCCACCCCAAATTCAATATACGTTTGACAAATGCATCGACTGGCTGCACTTGATATGAACATGCCTTTGGTTATTTTATCTCAAAACAGTGGCCAAATAACATAAGTATTAGTTCTGTGCCGCTGAGTGACTGTTGTAATTTTTCTTTGTTTGTAAGCCATGCCCAGTGCTATTCACTGTACACTCCATATTCTCTTCTGTCTCTTTTCTTTTGTCTAGAAAGCCCCTCTTATGTAGCAGTCATCCAGAACGCTTTCAGAGTGTGAAAATAGAGAGAAAGCTATAATGCTGTGCACAAAACCGAAGTGCCTCTGGCTAATTTCAACAGTGAAATCTTGTTGGCATTGATAGGTTTTTCAATACTGTTTTTGTGCGCTCAAAGCTCCAATAACAAACAATGAAAATAATAAACTACTGTGGAATACATGCAATGGTGTTTTATCTCATTGTAAATGTGCTGGTAGCCATCCCATAACTAAACAAATCAAGGGGATATTCTACAGATCCTGGTGTTGCAGACAGTGCCTGTCCAAGATAGAAGAGGCATGTTGGATACAGAATGCCAATATGAATAAATGTTACAATGTTACATTTATAGAAGCCGTTCCATATCTAAACAATCGAAGCAGATACGCCACAGTTCTATATGTGCCATCTGCCTGTCATCCTCAACATGTCAGAATAACCATGATGTAGTTATCAGCATGTCCTCTGAAAGACTATACCACCACCACCTGCATTGTATTATAAACCATCAATTATTTTCTTGTGGTGAAATCTCTGTGTTAGTTTTGGAATGTTTTTTTTCTTCCCTTTGTGTTTTTCCCTTAGCTCTTTTCATTTCTGGCATCATCTGTTTGTGTGGAGCCAGAGAGAACATTCCCCAGCAGAAATAATGACCACATAGATGGAGAGGCTTTGAAGAACAGAATCACAGAAATCCTGCCACTGGATCCAGGGGAATTGATAATGATAGTGTTTTCTGCGGGATGACGGGATGACGGGATTAGTCATAGACTGAGGAGGAGAAAAGGGCCCAAACATTATGTCCCTCCTAATTCTTGTAGCGTGAACGTACCGCTGAGCTCCATGGGAGCTGCTGGTGTGAGTACAGCCAAGCCAGGCCTCATTAAACGCTCTCAGGCTGATCTGAGGATGGTTGTGGCTGCTGTCTGAGGCTGGCTGTGGCCGTGCTGGGAGCCAATGCACCCTGGGGTGCACATACACCAGCCCTGCCATCCTACAGCCTCCTGCAGTCTGAACACACAGAGCATCACAGGACCCAAACACTGGACACCAATCAGCATTCAGGATTAGACCCACCTGTTGTATAAAGTTGAAATATGTTTGAATAGCCTACTTAGAACAAACTAGAATACACATCTACAGAATCTTCCATACAAAATGAAAAGTTGCAATATAAAAGGAGTATGGAATTAATGGAAGAATTGTAAGATGCTACCTCCCTTACTATCACTGTTACATCAAATTAGAAAAATAAACAAATTAGCGCTCAATAACCCCCCCTCCCGCCCAGAGTATGAAAAGGAACCAGCAGAGACTGTGACCTTTTAGTGAACATGGGGGATAAAACAAAGTTTTATCAGTAGTAATGAGCCATCTGGATGCTGCTGCATCCACACTGTCCAGCCACTCAACCACCTGAAGGAACCATCCATCTACTATCTGTTGACAAGGTGAAGGTGTGAAGCATCACTGCTGTCACTCACCCATCTGGGCCAGTCATATACCGGCAATCAGACACACGCTCCCAAAGCCTGCTCCCATTTGCCAGCTGTCCATACATCTCACAAAGTGAAAGTTCTGTCAAACGTTAGTGTCTATGGACTGCCCACCCCAAATCATGGCCGAATTTGTGTTTTGCTCATTCTTGCTGATAGAGGAAAACAGTCCTAATAAATTCTTGCAATGCATGATCCTGGTGCAATAATTTCCTGTTTGAAATACACATTTGCTATTTGTCACCAGCACCACATTTATAGAGGGATGAATGGAGGAGACCAAAGGAAGGAAAAATGGATAGACAGACTCTAGACTGAGAGAAAAAGAGGTCTGGAAGTGATTATCAGCACGTTACTATTCAGTGTCGTCCAGCTCATATGAATGGGCCTCACACACCCTTCGGCCTGACAGCCAGAGACACACATTGCCTCTGAGCAGCAGTCAGACGCCACCGGCAGAATATAGCTACATGTACACTGTTTGTCATTTCCCCGATTGTGAGTTGTGTGTCCCAGATGGATCCCACCTGACGTGCTCCGGCTACTCCGACCTCCCGCTTTGTCCTGCTGCTGTGGAGGAGTGCTCCCTGCTGGATCCAGAGGGAAATGCCTTCCCCTTCCCACTGTGAAGAAAATCTCCTGGGCTAACTGCATACAAACACTGTACTGACTGCTGCTAATGTGAAAAGACTCTGGAGGACACTACAGATTTAACAGATTGTAGACGCCAATATGGTGACTTAGAACTCTGACAGCGAGGGAAAAGAGAGAACATTTTGTATATCAGATTAATTCCAATGTATTATTAGAATGTAGACAGTGAAAGTTCTCAAGTGCCTATGCTAAATACAGTATTTAACAGAGAATGAATATGCTTATATTGTCTTGGCCGAGAAAAGATGATGGAGGCGTATGTTGCTAAAATTATGAAAGGCAGCCTGAAAATAAAGAGATGGGATTGACCCAGAGAAAAGAGGAGGATGGAGCAGATCCATGTTCTGTCTGTTTGTCCCTCCCTCCTTCCCTGTAAACGCTACGCTCATGTCACACCTGCCTGGTCCCTGCTGTAGCCCATCAGAGTGTGAAAACAGTTAGCATGGGAGGATCTGTCTGTCTGTCTATCTGTCTGTCTGTGGGAGGTGTGGGGATAGGGGCCTTTCGAAGGCTGTGGCATGGGGCGTGACAAAAGCCTTATCTCCCCGCTCCCGGTGCAAGGCCAGAGACCTGTCAGGACCTATCATCCACTTGTCTCCGCCCTGCCTCCTGCGACAGCCCTGGATACAGAGGCGCTGTCACATGCTGGATGCACTGGAGGAGAAACGCAGCCAAAGCCAGCCTACACTTCAGTAGTAGGAGACTGAGCCTGACATTTCACAGAATTCAGCATCAAGACATTTTCCTTTTTTTCAAATCAGGGGAAAATATGTTGCCTTGAGTCTATCAACGCTGAGAGATTGGAACCTGTTTCAGAATAACTGCCTTTAACTCCATGGTATGGTATGGTATGGTATGGTATGGTATGGTATGGTATGGTATGGTATGCTTCCTCCTGCTCTAAATATTTTACCCATTTCTGGTTGGACATATATTACTGGACACAGGAACCATCAATCATGGAGTGGGAGACAACAGTACCCATATGTAAAAATGTATACACTCATGACTGTAAGTCATTTGCTAAATGGCATATATTTTATATATATTATATTATAAACTGAGTGTACAAAACATTAAGAACAGCTTCCTAACATTGAGTACCCCCTTTTGCCCTCAGATCAGCCTCAATTCGTCGGGGCATGGACCCTACAAGGTGTCGAAAGCGTTCCACAGTGATGCTGGCCAATGTTGACTCCAATGCTTCCCACAGTTGTATCAAGTTGGCTGGATGTCCTTTGAGTGGTGGACCATTCTTGATACACACAGGAAACTGTTGAGCGTGAAAAACCCAGCAGCATTGCAGTTCATGACACAAACCGGTGCTCCTGGCACCTAGTAACATACCCCGTTCAAAGGCACTTACATTTTTGGTCTTGCCCATTCATCCTCTGAATAGCACATATACACAATCCATGTCTCAATTGTCTCAAGGCGTAAAGCTTCTTCTTTAACCGGTCCCCTCCCCTTCATCTACACTGATTGAAGTGGATTTAACAAGTGACATCAATAAAGGATCATAGATTTCACCTAGATTCACATGGTAAGTCTATATCATGGAAAGAGCAGGTGTTCATAAAGTTTTATACACTCAGTGTATGTCATTATATCAGGTTGCAGCTGCACTAACTTCCCTGACTAGAAAACAGTATTACTCAAAAAGGCTCATTGCACTCCACAACAGAACACCCAGAAGTGGCTATCACATCTTAGCATATTACTTTTGTTTTTCAGTCTCAGCCTTGTGTAATCTTAATCTTCTCAGTGATAAATACACCTGCCTAGGGAAGAGTGATAAACAATAGTTCTTTATATGGTTTCAAATCAAAGAACAGGGGCTTATTCAAACTAAAGCTATTATCAGTGGTGGAAAAAGTACCCAATTGTCATACTTGAGTGAAAGTAAAAATACCTTAATAGAAAATCACTCAAGTAAAAGTGAAAGTCACCCAGTAAAATACAACTTGAGTAAAGTGTAAAAGTATTTGCTTTTACATATGCTTAAGTATCAAAAGTAAATGTATTAATCATTTTGAATCCCTTATATTAAGCAAACCAGACGGCATAATTTTCTTGTATTTATTTATTTATTTAGGGATAGCCAGGGGCACACTCCAACACTCAGCATTTACAAGCGAAGCATTTGTGTTTAGTGAGTCCGCCAGATCAGAGGCAGTAGGGATGACCAGGGATAAGTGCATGAATTGGACCATTTTCTGTCCTGCTAAGCATTCAAAATGTAACTAGTACTTTTGGGTGTCAGGGAAAATGTATGTAATAAAAAGTAAATAATTTTCTTTAGGAACGTAGTGAAGTAAAAGTAAAAGTTGTAAAAAATATTAATAGTGAAGTCAAGTACAGATACTAAAAAAAACTACGTAAGTAGTTATACATGACTGCGCTTACTAAACAGGAGCCAACCGAAGGGCTTTTTTCACTAATGAAAATGATTGACACTTTCAAAACATTGGATCCCATCCCACCAAGGAGGCCTTCAGTCAGATGATGTGGAATGTAAAAGAGCCAGTTTAAGTCCCATTGATGTGCATATAAAGACTCAGTCATTGTTTCTTCTTCAAAGAGATAAGATATCTGATGGCTGAGAATTACACAAGCATCAAGTCATTAGGGAGGGGAGACTTCATAGTAATCAAAATACATTAGCAGACAAGCTTCTGACATCAGCTCTAAAATAGCTCCTGTGCAAATTGATTTTGACGGTGTGAGTTATGGCCTGCTTTACTCAATGGATGAGTCATAGAGGATTTAGCACATTCAGTGAAAACATAATTTATTACTTGGGTAAAAGACTTGCTAACTAACCGCACAGGTAAGCGTCTATTCTATACTAGCAGAAACTACTCACAATTTAGGTAAGGGACTGACTCTTGAGTCGAGATGAGACAGACCTTTGTTTGGTTGAATGTGGGATAAAGGAAGAGCCCTGCTCTCAGCTATCATGTTGGCTTATCGGAAACATGGCCCATTTGTCTGGAGAAAAAACCTACATCAATTCTTTAATTTCAGTTTTCAATTAGGAGAGTTAACAGGTGTTTAACATGGCCCCCTCTGCTAGCCCATCAGCAGTAGTGCACATCGGAAATGACTGTCACTGCATACTCTACTATCTACATTACATTACATTTGAGTCATTTATTTTTTAGTCTCCGTCCAAATGGGGAGCACAAAGGTAAGTAATACAGATTAACAGATTAATTATAACATACACAGACCTTGGTAGTAGCAAATCTAATGGTAACTCATTTGTTTTCTAGTTTAGGGAACGAGGATGTTTTGTTGTTCAAATTCACATTTAGACCACTCTTTGTGATGCCATGGTGAGTATGGAATGGATAATGGGCTTCAGTTGATTCTACACTGAACAAAAATATAAACGCAACATGCAACAATTTCAAAGATTTTACTGAGTAACAGCTCATATGTGGAAATCAATCAATTTAAATATATTCATTAGGCCATAATCTATGGATTTCACATGACTGGGAATACAGATATGCATCTGTTGGTCACAGATACCTTTAAAAAAGTAGGGGCGTGGATAAGATCTTACACAAGTCAGTATCTTGTGTAACCACCATTTGTCTCGTGCAGCGCGACACATGATCTCCTTCGCATAGAGGTGATCAGGCTTGTGGCCTGTGGAATGTTGTTCCACACCTCTTCAATGGCTGTGCGACGTTGCTGCATATTGAAGGGAACTGGAACACGCATTCATACATGTTGAGCATCCCAAACACGCTCAATGGGTGACATGTCTGGTGAGTATGCAATCTATGGAAGAACTGGGACATTTTCAGCTTCCAGGAATTGTGTACAGATCTTTGTGACCGTGGGGCTGTGCATTATCATGCTGAAACATAAAGTGATGGAGGCGGATAAATGGCACGACAATGGACCTCAGGATCTCGTCACGTTATCTAATGTGCATTCAAATTGCCATCGATAAAATGCAATTGTGTTCTTTGTCCGTAGCTTATGCCTGCCCATACCATAACCCCACTGTCACCATGGGGCACTCTGTTCACAACGTTGATATCAGCAAACCGCTCGCTCACATGACGCCATACACACAGTCTGCCATCTGCCCGGTACAGCTGAAACCGGGATTCATCCATGAAGAGCACATTTCTCCAGCGTGGCAGTGGCCATCGAAGGTGAGCATTTGCCCACAGAAGTCGTTTACGACGCCAGTAGGCAAATTATAAATAATATTTTTGTGCATATGGAACATTTCTGGGTTCTTTTATTTCAGCTCATGAAACATGGGACAAACACTTCACATGATGCGTTTATAGTTTTGCCCAGTATATTATGCTTACACACACATACACACGAAAGAGAGAGGCAAGGCATCTAGCAAGAAGTTGGCAGCTCAATAAAGGAAAGCTAATCCAACATGCCACATTGAAGATGTGTATAGTCCTTCAGAAAGCAACTATATTGACTGTGTGTATTTCAGACATGCCAAGAAAGTTGGACCCATTTGAGAGAACCAGAGACAAAGGAAAGCTTGGTAGAGTGCCAGTCTGCCAGAAGAGAATAAATGAGAAGGTCTCCTCAGTTTTATTGTGCTCAACGACTGAAAACAAACGTCTTTTAACAGAGCGATATAAACCAAATAAAACATTCTCTATAAAATGCTTCATTACATTACCAGACTTTATTTGAGATTTCTTAAATACCTTTACCATGTGTTCAAAACCGCAGCACATTGAATTCAGCCCAAACACTATTTTGACTAATAAAATCACCTACGATAATGAAATATTACTCCAGGCACATTTTCATGTGTTGTCATACATTTTTCCCATGCATGTATTAATGAGAGTAGAGGCAGTGTGGGCCAGGGGAAGGGGAGGGAGGGGACTGGCAGGGGAAGAGGGGCTCTGGAGTGCTGGGTTCAATTGACAAGGCCTTCAGTGACAACAGGGAAAGGGGCAGGGAGATGGAGAGAGAGCAGCGGGCGAAAGAAGAGGCCATCTCAGGTCTCTCTCGCTCAATGCAGCCTGTTTTTAGTCTGACCAAAACTAGGTCAGTCTCTGGGATAGAGAAATTACAGATTAAATGGCTCTGCCAAAGTTTTAGAGAAAGAGAGGGGGGAAGAGAGAAAGAGGGGGGAGAGAGAGAGGGCTCTCTGTGCTCAGTATAATTGGCATATATCTCTTGCAAAAGTTGCATTGCTTAAGTTCATGTCATGACTGCTCAATGTGCAACAAACCATTTTTGGAACAAGGCTAATTGTGTTGGACTAGGTCTGTGCCAGGGCTCCACCATGTGGTCAAAATAGAGAAACTCCCATGGGATCTCTTCAAATAAATGACATACAGTAGCTACTGTATATACCAGTGGTACTGAAATATGTCCTGCACAAGTCCCTATATATGTAGGTGTAGTGAATCAAACTAAATCATTACTTTGATACATAATCCTCTTTGTTCCTGTATGGAACAAAATGCTTCCAGGAGAAAGCACCACCACTACCGATCTGCTGTCTTTTGGGGGATGGTTTTCCTTTATCTCCTTCTCCATGGTTCTTTGTCAGGTTTCCTTTGGGCAAGAAACTGAATCAATCAATCAAATAAATTAGACATTTCCGCTTCACAATAACAGCGCTTACAGTTGACCGGGGAAGCTCTAGCAGGGCAGACATTTGTCAAACTGACTTGTTGGAAAGGTGGCATCCTATGACAGTGCCACGTTGAAATTCACTGAGCTTTTCAGTAAGGCCATTCTACTGCCAATGTTTGTCTATGGAGATCGCATGGCTGTGTGTTTGATTTTATACACCTATCAGCAATGGGTGTGGCTGAAATAACCGAAACCACTAATTTGAAGGGGTGTCCACATACTTTTGTATATATAGTGTATCATATATAGTGTATCATTCAGCTACTGTTCTTGGAAGAAATATGACTACAAATGCTTAACTTTCACGATCCTTTTTGGCCAATCGACAGCCATCAACTTATATGTAATGCTTAAACTAAATTAAACATTAGCAGAGTAAGATCCACCTTTATTTATTGAAACTGCTTGCATACAAAATATATCGCACTATAACCAAACAATGTCAACATAAAACCCAATCTATTTCGCTAATATGTACAAAGAAAATATTGCCCAAAGTGCAGTAACATACAAGGTCATTCTACCTTGGTCCAGTATCTACAATATTTCTGGTTGCAGTTTTGCTTCCAAACCAAACTGCCTACAATGTGTGCAAGAAGAAATGTTTTAGTTAGTTAGTTAAAGAACTAGAAAACAGTCTGTTTGGCAACACGGAGATATTGCTTGTCCTTGACAAGAGTAGACTGAGCTGCAGCATCTTATTAGATCATTCAAATACCAGGAGGAAACCATTTATGCCCCTAGCAGGGTTAGATAAAGTCCCAGATGGTTGAGTAAACAATTTATGCCCCTGGCAGGGTTAGATAAAGTCCCAGATGGTTGAGTAAACCATTTATGCCCCTGGCAGGGTTAGATAAAGTCCCAGATGGTTGAGTAAACAATTTATGCCCCTGGCAGGGTTAGATAAATTCCCAGATGGTTGAGTAAACCATTTATTCCCCTGGCAGGGTTAGATAAAGTCCCAGATGGCTGAGTAAACCATTTATGCCCCTGGCAGGGTTAGATAAAGTCCCAGATGGTTGAGTAAACAATTTATGCCCCTGGCAGGGTTAGATAAAGTCCCAGATGGTTGAGTAAACAATTTATGCCCCTGGCAGGGTTAGATAAAGTCCCAGATGGTTGAGTAAACCATTTATGCCCCTGGCAGGGTTAGATAAAGTCCCAGATGGTTGGTGCCATTCTGAAGAGAATGGCCCACATTGTTCAGGCAGTTCATAACAACCTCATCAAACTTCTCTTCAAGTCTGAACCCCTCAGCTGGACTAAACCCACCATTTCATTTTTTTAAACTTTTTTGCTGCTATTAGTACAAAATACTAATATAATAAAATCTATGTAATTTCATCATCTTAGTCAGACTGGGCCAGTTCAATTGTTGACTGTTAACGCTGGGGAGAGCAGTGGCTGTTAGCCTGCTGAAATACTATTTTGTTAATTGGACATGAGCAAAATTACAGCGAGACAAGAGGCTGACAGCTGTTGACTGATGCCCATTACCTGTATACCATTCAACATTGCAATTTAGAGTAAACAAGAAAACCCCAAAATAAATTAAAACAAGACAATAGCTATATCCTCACAGTAGTTTTTTTAAAAGAATCAACTGTAAACTAAGGTTTTAATGCACAAGCACTGATCCGATATAAGACAAACAGTTATAACATGGGACTAAACTTCATCCTCTGTACGGTGAAGGTACAGGAGACTCCGTTAGCTATAGGGTATCTAAACTTGCTAATATTGTTGACAGCATTCATGTGATTCACCTGCCGAAGAAATCTTATCACATAGTTTATTATAGTTCATATTATTTAGTAGTTGCAGATAACACAAATAAAATGATTAAGTGCACATTTGAAGTTCAATCCAAAACAATAGCAAATTATTTTAACAAATTAGATATACAGTATGCTACCCACTTTATAATTTACAATCTAATGACCAATTGTCAATATCATATGAACAACATGTTAGGGTTGGAGAGAGGTGTGCCACTCTTTTCATTGACACTATGAAATAAAAAACCAACAGGAAAGTGATTGTTGGTAAATGCATGGTGAAAGGACCATGTTCTCAATATCTCTCCCCAGTTTGACATAGTTCATGTTAAAAGGTCCATAGAAGTGATTCTGTCATAAGATACTGTTCAGTGTCTAGACAATGACACTAGTAGTCTCCATTAAATGTAGCCATGGTGTGAAATGACAAAATAATCTGAGACCTTGAATCAAAATCCACACAAACCCAGTGTGCCCGTGGAAAGATCGATATTGAGTTCATTGTCGTTCCCCTTTTTCCAAAAAAGAAATGCTATATCACTAGCTAGAAAAAGTCAATCATCATCATCCCTATTCAAGCAATATTCAGCACAAGGAAACAGAAACAAAGTGACAACTCAGATTGCTGACTTCCCCGATGTGGAAACCTATGATAATAATGAACATGCATTGCAAGGTTAAAAAGACAGTTCTCATTTTTTAGATGGTGAGCTGTGTGTTCACTACACACAAGTAAAATCCATTACCGTTTTCCCAATGTCGTCTTCTTCCCTGATTTCAATTTCTATTTGTGATACTATCCACAGGAGATAAAGGCACAGATCAGACAGGAGGGGGGTTATTTTTATGTTATGTTTTTGTTGTTGCTAATGATGCAGCTGTGACCTCACATGATAACGAGTTCTATATTCCACTGTGACACAGGGCTCCATAAACACATGCCATGAGAGAGAGAAGGCAGGAAGGACCAAACAATCCAACCCTCTATCCGGAGAAAAGGCTAGTACATGAACAAGCGATAGAAAACCATATCCTTTAAGAAATACAGATTCATCAGGTTGGCCCCTCTGTTTTAAACACATTTTCTTTCCACAGCTTTTAAATATTCTGATAGGTAGTTGTCAACAATGTCAATTAGAAAAAGACTGCAGTCGCCGTTTGCCTTCTCCTGTTAACCCCTAAAACCCTAGATGGCTCCTTCCCTGTACACAGTAACCCACCCAACACCCCATCCACCTGCCGCTGGAGTTGGTTTATCCAAAGTGTGCTTCATTTTAGCCCTGACCTGCTCCTCTTTGGCCTAACGTGTCTCTAATGAAGAAGCTTCTGGATTGATGGTGTGGTGAGAGAGATGAGGGTGCCTTCAGTCGGCCGCGTCTATGACACCCCGTTCACCATCGCCATGCTTATGGCGGTGGCTTCACCACCAGGGCTTTCCTGGTTATCCTTCTTGATAGGTCGCTCTTTTATGGGTCTCTGTCGGTTGGCTCCAGGGCCGGGTCCATCGCCTGCGGGACCTCTGGCTGCAGCATGAACACTCCTCTCATTGTTACCGTCCACTCTGATCTGTGGGACCAGAGACAGGAGGACACTGTATGAGAAGGTAAATTACATTGGGGATATGCAGGACTATTAAGTACAGTCACTTAGAGTTAGATGCAATTCTATCCAATGTTGTCACCCGAGAGCGCTATCACTTTACGTTTGTGTGTGACCATTAAAATCGGCACCAGTATAAATTGCGGTTCGGCCGTGAGGTGCAAAAGTCCAGAGGCGTGGGAGCTGGGACTGTCGTTCCCGCATCTCCCCAATTTGAATAAAACATAAGCCTCTGTCAGAAGTCAATGACTAAGTTGCTAAATGTGTCATGATATGTCATAAAATATGACCAAATGACAAAATCAAGTTCCTACAAAGGGCAAACGTTATGATTATGTACATTTCTCCTCTGAGATCTAGTTGATATAAAAGAGGGTACAGGGTGGTCCTGTTGTGGCATGGAAACAGGTATTCCAAAAGGGACACGGTCAGGAACAAAGAAAAGCTTGGGTGTCTTAATTACACCGATTCTGTTGTAAAACTTTTTGCAACAGAAACCATTTGCAACGAAAACAAGTTTGTATTGGAAAAATTCCGGTAGGTCTCCCTGTTCCGTTACTCGGTCTTCAGTTTGGTTCTTTAAAAGGAAACGGTTTCCGTTGCAAGACATGATGCGTCTGGAATTCCTCACCTGCAAAGAATCTTCCAGAGGCCTCAGCTTAGGGTCTCTGGTATTCCGTGAGCGTGACTCAGTCCACTGGATGTCTTCAGCTACTTAGGAACCAGAGAGACAGACAGGATTAAAACTCAAAATGTTATCATGGCAGGATGAAATCATTACTCTGACTCAAACAGTAGTACATAAAACCCTAAGGCAATGAATGCATTTATCTACAGACAGAGACACTAGGCCCTCGTACAGCAGGGTATTATAGTAAGAATGTTCCATTTACAGGCAAGCTTGAATAAGGTTAGTGCAGACCTTTGAAGCCTCCCCCTCTTCCTCTCCCTCCCCGCCCGCGAGGCCCTCCTCTCTTGCGTGTATCGGGTCGTTTGGAGAAGCCCCCAGTCAGCTCATCAGTGGGGGCCAGAGACCAGTCACTCAGCTCGTCCTTGTGGTCCGACTCAGTCTCAGAGGCATTGGAAGCCTCAGAGTTGGTGCCTGGTAAGAGGGATAGAGGTTATTCTGCAAACCAGGAACTAAATGGAGTTCAGCTTACAGAGTTCTTCTTGTAGACACAGTTCGTTTCACTCAGTTGCCAACGGTGATATGAGCCACTATGTTCATACACACTTAGTGAAATACATACTACTGTTCCATCCGTCCCATACATACCTGAGGCTAAAGAGGGACCACCGCGTCGGCCACGGCCTCCTCCCCTGACGAATGGCTTCCCTCCTCTCTGGGAGCCCATGCCCATCATCCCCAGGCCGCCGTTGTCTACGATGAAGGTCTTGTTGTCAGGCCGTCCAGTCCCTGGGCCCCCCCTGGGGCCCCCTCCTCCAATCTGCCTCAGCTGCTCGTCTATCTGCAGTCGCTCCATACGGAGCTGGTCCACTTCCTATAGGGACACGGTGTATGTATTCAACGTACTTCTTTAGAAGTCACTCCTACCTCTAATAGTGAAAGTTAGGTTGAATCTGCCATTCTGATGAAGCAACCCATCAATGTGTAGACTAACTGCTGCTTTAAGTATTCAACTGTAAGAGGCTTTGGGTCAAAGCATCTGCCAAGCGGCATACATCTCAACATCAATGAAAGCATCAATTCTGTTGCAGATTTTATTAGAGCAATAGGGGCAAGTGTCTAACCTTCAGATAGTTGAGATGATAGTCCAACAGTACTTTAGCATTGGAGATGCTCTCCTTTGTCCCCACAAAGACAAACGGCACCATGCCCTGTAAGAGAAATAAACAGACGGGATCTAATGAGGACCGAATGGCTGCAGAGTCCTCACTAGTTAAAGATGCATTATACAGGTTTTTTACACCTTTGAGCCGGTAGTTTTGAATGCAGCGCTCAAGCTAAAACAGGTGGCTGAAAATTGTGCACAACGTCACGTGTATCACATGGCTGCTGTCCAGCCCTGCAGGTGTGCGCACAGAGGAAAACAACTGTTAGGTGTGCATGCGGTGTACACTTGCTTGGGCTCATCCTGCAACCTCATTGGACAATACTGGGCTGACCTGATCCCAGCTCCAACTTGAACCTTGCAACCTCAATGGACATGATTCCACTTGCCAATCAACATTGTCCATCAGTTTAGGTTGTTGTAGTCTACAAGCCAGCGAACTAGTGAGCGACAGGGATTTGTCCAATGTGATGTAATTTAGAATCCAACATTGGAAAATATACTTCTATGTTTGCATCAAATACCCTTAGAAGTCCTGTAGCCTACTGCCGACCCTTGAGTGCTGACGTAGTGCACTAAAGTTGTTTTTGCTTTATTTTTATGTTCCAAATAAAAATCTGAAGTGCAATGTGTTTCCAATTGCATTTTCAACTCTACCAATAGTTTTGTCACAGACACTGTTAAATAGCAAATGTGCCTACTATGCTCTTGGCACATGCGATCTAGCCAACAGTTTGCAGATACAGTGATGATCTGAACCCCGCCCTGTGCAACTGGGTCGTGGACTTCCTGACGGGTCGCCCCCAGGTGGTGAAGTTAGGAAACAACACCACTATGCTGATCCTCAACACAAGGGACCCACAGCCCCCTCCTGTTCCCCGTTCACCCATGACTGCATGGCCACGCACACCTCCAACTCAATCATCAAGTTCGCAGATGACACAGTAGTAGGCCTGATTACCAACAATAACAAGTCAGCCTACAGGGAGAAGGTGAGGGCTCTGGCAGAGTGGTGCCAGGAAAATAACCTCTCCCTCAACGTCAACAAAACAAAGGAGCTGATCGTGGACTTCAGGAGACAACAGAGAGAGAACACCCCCATCCACATTGACGGGACCACAGCGGAGAAGGTGAAAAGATGCAGAATTGAGAGCATCCTCTAGGGCTGAATCACCGCCTGGTACGGCAACTGCAACACCCGCAGAGCTTTCCAGAGGGTGGTGCGGTCTGCCCAACGCATAACCGGGCTCAATGGGTGATACACTCTGCCCCTGCCCACTTTTCGTCAATTCAAGCCACTTACCTCGTCCAATGGAGGTGGCTTCTTGTTGTTCTCTGCCTCAATCCGAACTCTAACAACACCAGATTTATCCACCACTTCTTGGATCAGCTTCCCATTTTTCCCAATGACTTTCCCTGGCGAAGGAGATGTGGTATTAGAATAGGAAACAATGATAACATGAAGACAATGAGTTGATGACTTTTCAAACAACACATTTTATGTTCTACTTTACCCACTAAATTCCTTGGTACTTTGATGACATCTTCAGAAAACTCCAAGAAGCTCCTAGCCTTGCGGACAGCCTCTTGGTCCTGCAATTGAATCATACCCAGAGGAGATAAAATACATGCACGTCTTTCACTAGTATGACCAAGTAAATATACCTTGTGAGTAAAGAGGTTTATGAGCATTCATTATATTTGTGCTAGTGGTGAGGTGCAGTGTAGTAAGCGCCCTACCTCTCCATAGATGTGGAAGGTGCAGGTCTCTTCATCCAGGTCTATGGTGGTGACCCCAGGTACTTTCCTGGCCTGCTGGATGTTGGCACCGTGGGTCCCAATGGCCAGCCCCATCAGATCATCCCGGACCACAAACTGTTCATGGAACCTGGACGCCAGCTGCCGAGAGCTCTGCACACAAACCATAACCCACGCATGGCTTAGCCATAGTTCTCCTCACGCAGAGAGATAGCCTATTGGAGGTTAACAAGGCTAACATGGCTTAGCCTTCATTTGAGAGTGTGTTTAAACTGTAAGTACTTCCAGTTGGCGGCTAGCCTCCTCATTCCTCTGCATTAGGGACAGCTTGGTGCGCAGGCTCCGGAAATGCATGTCGCTCAGCATCTGCACCCTTTTGGTTGTAACCTCATTCACGGACTAAAACAAGAGGACTGATATGATGAAACAATATCTAACATTGGCTGAGTTATGAAACTTTGAGAAGCCAGAAAAATAATCAAACGTACCAGAATCACAAGCTGCTTTTTGTCTGAGTCATAAGTGACATTGAATGCTCCCAAAGCCTTCTTAAAATCTTTATGCGAGTCTTTTAAACACCTAAGAACAAAAAACACAGTTCCCCACCATAGAAAGTCACATCAGCATCAAATCAACAGTCACACATGGAAGCAATGACAACATACAACAATTACCTTACATAAAAAAAGCCTTGAATAGGCCCACTTACATTTGCCGCAAGTCCTCTGGGACATCCAGATGAATTTTCAGGAAGGAGTTTTTTGTAGCTGGCTTGTTTGGATTCACAGGTCGTAACCTCTCTAATGTGACTATTTCATTTAGCGTGGCATCACAAGCGGTATACTCTATGACATAAAACTGAGAGGAAAGAAGATACTGTGTTATACGGATCATCATTAAAATATTACAGTTGCTACATAATAATAAACAAATGTAAACTCTCGCTCAAACAGCTGCATTGGTCTTACCTCACCCTTCACCATCCGAACTGTCGCCAGCCACCAGCCACATGGTTCTTTGTCATTGGCCCTAGAATAAACCTGTGGATAATTGATTAAGTACATTTTGTTGAGTTCTTCTCACTGATATGCATTTACCCTGGCCATTGTTTGCGGTACACATTAACCGAAAACCTGCAGATAACCAAAAAGAAAGAACAACAGCAGTTCCCTTCTGCTTTCAAAAAAAGTCTAACCATCGAGCAGCTATTGTATAATCTAGCCTACTAGATCTCAGCAAAGTATTAGGCTTAATTGACATTGACTAGTGGGAAGGGAAGTCCTTATCCATTACTTACAGCACATACCTCAACTTCATCACTCTCGTTTATCTCTTTCTGAAAACCTGTGGGTGGAGGAAATCGAACATCATGGAAGGGAATTTGACGTTCTGGCTGCCAACTGAAAGAATAGAAATAAACAAATGAAACCAGTGTACGTCGCAAAGGGAAATTAAACAACTGAACAAGTGTGCACATGCACTATAGTTCAATTAAATGAGAAACAAAGTGTTATTTGTAAGAACAACTAGCTAATTAGTTATAGCAAATGCATTGACATGTAATACATAGTGGTTAATGGGGCTCTCATGTCTGGGTCTGACTCAAAGTAGCCTAACGTTACTGTTGTTAATTAACTAGTTAACATTACTTAGCTAACTGAATAGTCTACGATTCATTTGGAAAGTGAGCTAATTTGCTTGCTGACTGGATTATGTTGCCGGGGAGCTAGTTAACTAGCAACTCACTTGTTTTCAAAGGAGACAGTGACAGAACTTTCATGAACATCCTTCAAATAGGCCTAAAAGGAGAAAATGGTTGAGAAAATACAATACATTTTTAGGCAAAGGAAAACAGTCATTAGCCAAGAGGTAAAAGCCTAAAGATGAATCTCGTTGACTGCTGCTAGCTAGATAACAAGCAAGGCTAATTATCTAGAACAAATGCCACCAACAACACGAAACTATATACTCGGTATGGCCTATTTTTTTGGAAACAACTGTAGCTAGATAACTAGGATGCTACTGTAGCTGGCTAACGTTACCTAGCATTGGTTGGCTGTCTGTGGCTAGAAGCAGGCTGTACTGTCTGTCTTGTATGGGCCTGACGTTAAACCTAGCTAGATAGATTAGCTAGTCGGTAAATAGCTCACTGAATGATACATTGCAATAAATAAATCATCAAAATACCTTTAGAAACATTAAAACTAGCAGTTAGCTACCAACCCACCTTGTAAAAAGCTCCACTCGTCCCCCTGACTTCAACCGCTAGCTCGTCCATGACGCCTATGCTAAGCTAGCTAATGTAATGCTAACTTAGCTGGTTTGCTAAAAACACTGGGTGCGTGCAAAGCTCTGGTCCAGGATCCCCCGGTAACGTCGTTTCCCTGTTGTATCTCTTTAATATTTCGATTTGCAAAGTTGCAGTTGAAGATTTCTAAAGAAATGAAAGCGAAACTTTTAAATGACGCTAGAATACACAATAAACCGCTCTTGCACTGCACGCATTGATGTAAACATAAGAGCCTCCCTTTCCCTCGTCACGTGACAAAGTCAACTTTTAATAATGTCCACTCAGTTTCATTTCATTGGTTTCTCATCAGGAATGAGTGGTTCAGTGATCACTGTGCATTGGATTAATAATCGTCATAGTTAAAAAGGTTGATGAAAAATTATATATATATATTTTGATATATATATATATATATATATATATATATATATATATATATATATATATATATATATATATATTCTTGAGGGGTGGGTGGTGGCCAGTCCAGAAGAGGACTCCCCTCATAGCCTGGTTCCTCTAAGTTTCTTCCTAGGTTCTGGCCTTTCTAGGGAGTTTTTCCTAGCCACTGTGCTTCTACACCTGCATTGCTTGCTGTTTGGCGTTTTAGGCTATGTTTCTGTACAGCACTTTGTGACATCAGCTCAACGTCAACAGTGAAGAGGCGACTCCGGGATGCTGGCCTTCTAGGCAGAGTTGCTCTGGCCAATGTCTGTGTTCTTTTGCCCATCTTAATATTTTATTTTTATTGGCTAATCTGAGATATGGCTTTTTCTTTGCAACTCTGCCTAGAAGGCCAGCATCTCGGAGTCGCCTCTTCACTGTTGACGTTGAGACTGGTGTTTTGCGGGTACTATTTAATGAAGCTGCCAGTTGAGGACTTGTCAGGCGTCTGTTTCTCAAACTAGACACTCTAATGTACTTGTCCTCTTGCTCAGTTGTGCACCAGGGCCTCCCACTCCTCTTTCTATTCTGGTTAGGGCCAAAGTGCGCTGTTCTGTGAATGAAGTAGTACACAGCGTTGTACAAGTTTCTTGGCAATTTCTCGCATGGAATAGCTTTAATTTCTCAGAACTAGAACAGATGGACTAGTTTCAGAAGAAAGGTATTTTTTTTCTGGCCATTTTGAGCCTGTAATCGAACCCACAAGTGCTGATGCTCCAGATACTCAACTAGTAAAAAAAAGCCAGTTTTATTGCTTCTTTATTCAGAACAACTGTTTTCAGCTGTGCTAACATAATTGCAAAAGGGTTTTCTAATGATCAATTCACTTTTTAAAATGATAAACTTGGATTAGCTAACACAATGTGCCATTGGAACACAGGAGTGATGGTTGCTGATAATGGGTCTCTGTATGCCGATGTAGATATTCCATTAAAAATCAGCCATTTCCAGCTACAATAGTCATTTACAACATTAACAATGTCAACACTGTATTTCTGATCAATTTGATGTTATTTTAATGGACAAAAAATGGCTTTTCTTTCAATAACAAGGACATTTCTAAGTGACCCCACACTTTTGAACGATAGCACACACACACACACACACACACACACACACACACACACACACACACACACACACACACACACACACACACACACACACACACACACACACACACACACACAGTACCAGTCAAAAGTTTGGACTTACCTACTCATTCAAGGGTTTTTCTTTATTTTTACTATGTTCTACATTGAAGAATAATAGGAAAGACATCAAAACTATGAAATAACACATGGAATCATGTAGCAAACAAAAAAGTGTTAAACAAATCAACGTATATTTTATGTTTGACATTCTTCAAAGTAGCTATTCTTTGCCTTGAAAACAGATTTGCACACTCTTGGAATTCTCTCAACCAGCTTAATCTGGAATGCTTTTTCAACAGTCTTGAAGAAGTTCCCACATATGCTGAGCACTTGTTGGCTGCTTTTCCTTCACTCTGTGGTCCAACTGATCCTAAACCATCTCAATTGGTTTGATGTTCGGGTGATTGTGGAGGCCAGGTCATCTGATGCAGCACTCATTTTGGTCAAATAGCCCTTACACAACCTAGGGCTCCCGAGTGGCACAGCGGTCTAAGGCACTGCATCTCAGTGCTAGAGGCGTCACTACAGACACCCTGGTTCGATTCCAGCCTGTATCACATCCGGCCTTGATTGGGAGTCCCATAGGGCGGCGCACAATTGGCCCAGCGTCTTCCAGGTTTGGCCGGTGTAGGGCGTCATTGTAAATAATAATTTGTTCTTAACTGACCTGCCTAGTTAAATAAAGGTTAAAATAAAAAGCCTGGAGGTGTTTTGGTTCATTGTCCTGTTAAAAACAAAATGACAGTCCCACTAAGCGCAAACCACATGGGATGGCAGATCACTGCAGAATGCTGTGGTAGCCATGCAGGATAAGTGTGCCTTGAATGAAAAATAAATCACAGATTTTTCACAGCAAAGCACCCACACACCATCATACCTCCTCCTCCATGCTTCACGGTGGGAACCACACACGCGGAGATCATCCGTTCACCTACTCTGCGTCTCACAAAGACACGGCGGTTGGTACCAAAAATCTAAAATTTGGACTCATCAGACCAAAGGACAGATTTCCAACAGTCTAATGTCAATTGCTCGTGTTTTTTGGCCCAAGCAAGTCTCTTCTTATTATTGGTGTCCTTTAGTAGTGGTTTCTTTGCAGCAATTTGACCATGAAGGCCTGATTCACGCAGTCTCTGAACAGTTGATGTTGAGATGTGTCTGTTACTTGAACTCTGTGAAGAATTTATTTGGGCTGAAATTTCTGAGGCAGGTAACTCTTATGAACTTGTCCTCTGCAGCTGCAGGTAACTCTAGGTCTTCCTTTCCTGTGGCGGTCCTCATGAGAGCCAGTTTCATCATAGCGCCTGATGGGTTTTGCAACTGCACTTGAAGAAACTTTTAAAGGTCTTTTTTTCCGCATTGACTGACCTTTCATGTCTTAAAGTAATGATGGACTGTCATTTCTATTTGCTTATTTGAGCTGTTCTTGCCATAATATGGACTTGGTCTTTTACCAAATAGGGCTACCTTCTGTATACCACCCTTACCTTGTCACAACACAACTGATTGGCTCAAACGTATTAAGAAGGAAAGACATTTCACAAATGAACTTTTAACAAGGCACACCTGTTAATTGAAATGCATTCCAGGTGAATACCTCATGAAGCTGGTAGAGAGAATGCCAAGAGTGTGCAAAGCTGTCATCAAGGCAAAGGGTGGCTACTTTGAAGAATATATTTCTGGGAAAAATAATATGAATGCTGATTTTGGTGGTGTTGTTAAGTTTAAAGAATTTATGTCCATCGTACATCCCCATACACACATTCATGATGTCCCCAATATGCAACATTTAATGTAATGTAATGAAACCTAAATTTGAGACATGACAAATTTGCCTATGAGCTGTTTAATTTGCTGCGGTTTCAGTAGACAGTAGATCGAAACAGACTGTATCTAGTTGGCATAAATATGCAGGCTGCCAGCAGCGTTAATACGTTTGTGTGGGGCTACAAATCACTTCCAGTTTGGGGAGTCTTGTGGAATGGATTAATTTTACACTGCCACAGGAGGCTCTAAAATATATCTAAGTCAAGGCATTGTTGGAGAAATTGCGTTATAAATCCTGGTAGAATGTTTTTATACAAAAAATGTATCCCTTTTTGCTATTGGCCTACCTGTTATAGATTAATAGTCTGGGTTTATTTTGCTAGTCAACAGCAATTCAAAGAATGGTTGTGATACAATACTTTCTCAACAATGCATAGTCTGAAATGATAGGTGTATAGTTAATATTTTTTTTCTGTTTTTTCTGTTTATGGCATCAGTTACTCTTTGCATTTTCATTCATGTGTCAAACTATAAGCTGTAAAACAAATATATATATTATTGTCATATACACCAGATAGGTGCAGTGAAATGTGCAGGTTGCCGTTTTTGTCATGAGTCTTGTCCTGGAGACAGAATTTAGCGATTTCCCCTTAGATTGGCAAGCTGCAAGCTCAGAATTGGCTATATTGTAAAAATGTATGACAACAAAATGTGCTTTTTGGTCTAAATTTAAGGTTCGGGTTAGGTTTCAAATCAGATTTTATGTGACAGCTAGTGAGCTCTCTGCAGAGCTGCCTCTAGAACAAGATTCATTAAGAAAAACGCTAACCTGCGTGAAATGTTTTACAGGGTCAGCCATAGTAAAAGTCTAATCAAATCAAATTTTATTGGTCACATACACATATTTAGCAGATGTTATTGCGGGTGTAGCAAAATGCTTGTGTTCCTAGCTCCAACAGTGCAGTAGTATCTAACAATTCACAACAATACCCACAAATCTAAAGTAAAGAATGGAGTTAAGAAATATATAAATATTAGGACGAGCAATGTCGGAGTGGCATTGACTAAAATACAGTAGAATAGAATACAGTACATACATATGAAATGAGTAAAGCAGTATGTAAACATTATTAAGGTGACTAGTGTTCCATTATTAAAGTGACCAGTGATTCCATGTCTCCATGTAGTGCAGCACCCTGGAGCAAATGTCTTGCTCAAGTGCACATCGATAGATTTTTAACCTTGTCGGCTAGGGTATTCGAACCAGCGACCTTTCGGTTAATGACCCAACGCTCTAACCGCAAGCTCATTTCATTTCTGTGTCTTGTATATTTCGGGCCAAAATGTATATTTGCCTTCACATAATACTCTATCAACGCAATATCAGTACGCAACGGCATTGTCAGGCCTCTAATGGAATTACTTTCACATTTTAGCACTAGATGTCAGTACTGCACTCTCAAATAATAAAGCAGCAAGCATATGTGAGCTGCATTGGATTCCGTTATACCTAACAGAACATCAGTTTCAATATTTTAAAACTGTACTAGGTCCAGTATACCCCAACTCATGTGGTGTTGAGCAGAACTATGGACTGTCCTTAGGCTCCAGCCTCAAAGTATTGGATAACCAACCTTGACAGTCAGAATGAGAATGCTTTGAAACCCTCAGACCCAATCTAGATGTGTAGTATAGTTTATTGTAGTATTATTACTTCTAAGGATACCATCTTACCAATGCATCCAATGGCAAAATTGCTGTTGACTTGACATTACATTTTATTTCAGCTGTATCACATTGTCAATAGATTGTATAATGAAATACATGTATCCATTCTTGAGACACAGTAAGTCAAAGCCATTACAGCAACTGTATATACATGTTATGATGAGTTTTCAGCAAGGTCTTGCCTCACATAACCCCTTTTGTATTGCTGAGCACTATTTTCAACTGAAGTGGTTTCATGGTGTTGACAAGATGTGCGGGAACATAAAAACATAATGTGTTTGGCCACAGGCGAAGGAAAAGCTTGCCTCTTCTCTTCCATGCTGCAGAGGGCTCTGTGTGTGGCAAAGCCAGCCATTCTCTCCCCATCCTGAGAGTGATCAAATAAACCTAGCTGGCATGCCTGTCATACTATGAGCTCTGACTCAGTGAGCAGTTCAGTGGGAGTTACTGCAGGGAACACAGCCACTTCTCTCTGCTTCGAGCAGGGGGGTGAAACACCCCCAGAATGGCACGTCGCTTTGTTTTGAGATGCACTCTCTGGATGTTGGCCCAGGTTCCTTTTTTTACCGAATGAGTTTCTTTAGGTGGTTTGGGGGAAGAGGGGTGGGGATTGGAGTGGTTGTCTATTCCAGGCTGTTTGAACCATAGAAATGGAATGAATAGAACGGATGTCCCCATTCAAATCCATGATGGCATAATGACTGGACTGGCAGCCATTTTGAGAGTACTCATGCCTCGGTCGAAAACATACAGGTTAAGACAACATCATCACAAATCTGAGACCAGCACCGTTGCTAACTACCAGTGCCGTTGCTAACTAGCATAGCTGGTCCAATTGTTGCAAAGAGTTATGGGATATTAGAATCTCATTATCTAAACCTTTGTCATCTTCAACCTAGACCCATGCCAGGAAGTAAAAGCAGGAAGTGTACCCTTCGATCAGTGCTGTGATTTGTTGAGTCAACTCAACTGACATTACAAAAAATACATTCCATTGCATGAGCCACATCATTTAGCATCACTTGATTGAATATTCTACATTACCATGACAATCCAGCAACAGTTGATAGAACACTGCAAATGACCATGGAAATTATTGCATCACAATGCCAGGTAGCCATTGCAAGTGTACCCATGAGTTTACCAGTAAAATTTCTAGGGTTTTAGAGGTTCCAAGCTCATCCTTTTCATTATATTTCTATGGTTTGAACCCTCTGTCAGCGTGAGAAGGAGACATGACATAATGCAACTTCAACCACCCTTCTTTTGTGCCTCAGCCTAGACATGTGTGACGGACAGTGTTCATCCTCCTGTACTATCCCATTCAATTACACTGTTGCATTTTACATTTTCCCTTTTGAAAACTACTATTTTAATTCAGGCTTAAGAGAGGACACAAGTTTCAGTGTGACAGTAAAACAATATGGACGAGAATAATGATAGTGTGAAATCTGACTTGAGATCAGCCGGTCAGCCAGGATACAATTAACAATGTCAAATATTGTCACAGGTTCAGAATGGTGGACCTTTTTGCCACATGCCCTGACAGTAATATGGTCAGACGGAGAGGGAGCGTTAATGGAAGAGCAGAAAGAGCAGACAGAACCATGACTACCCTCTGATTGGTCTGCCAGGCCCATCAGCAACCCCCTGATCAGAGCACTGTAGGGACAGGGCTCTACGAAAAGACCAATGTGAGGGCATGATATGTCATCCACTTTTGGCAGTATCTTTGCTCACGTACAGTCGAATGTGTCTCAGCTTGTCAGGTAGAGTTAAAAAGCAAGGGAAGGCTATGTGGACAATGTCAAGAATGTAAACTCTCCTTTAGTGACAATATACCTCTAATTAATATTTTAAAGTCATATACAGAACCAGAAGGAAGCGAGGGTCTTCACTAGATAAATCATTTAGGATCTTACACATTCACTGAAAAGTCAATACGCAGTACTGCCACCATGGCGCAGACTCAGGTCTTTACCAAAAGAGCCACTAACAGTATTGTACTGGCATCAGTATGGCTTTTAAATGAAAATGAAATTGTGTGACTTATGTTTATCTTCTATTGCACAGCTCTTGAATGAAATAGACTTTAGTGATTTACATTTATCTTGTATATACAGTTGAAGTCAGAAGTTTACATAGACCTTAGCCAAATACATTTAAACTCAGTTTTTCACAATTCCTGACATTTAATCCAAGTAAAAATACCCTGTCTTAGGTCAGTTAGGATCACCACTTTATTTTAAGAATGTGAAATGTCAGAATAATAGTAGAGTGAATGATTTATTTCAGCTTTTATTTCTTTCATCACATTCCCAGTGGGTCAGAAGTTTACATACACTCAATTAGAATTTGGTAGCATTGCCTTTAAACTGTTTAACTTGGGTCAAATGTTTCGGGTAGCCTTCCATAATAAGTTGGGTGAATTTTGGCCCATTCCTCTTGACCGAGCTGGTTTAACTGAGTCAGGCTTGCTCGCACACGCTTTTTCAGTTCTGCCCACAAATTTTCTATAGGATTGAGGTCATGGCTTTGTGATGGCCACTCCAATACCTTGACTTTGTTGTACTTAAGCCATTTTGCCACAATTTTGGAAGTATGCTTGGGGTCATTGTCCATTTGGAAGACCCATTTGCAACCAAGCTTTAACTTCCTGACTGATGTCTTGAGATGTTGCTTAAATATATCCACATAATTTTCCTTCCTCATGAAGCCATCTATTTTGTGAAGTGCACCAGTACCTCCTGCAGCAAAACACCCCCACAGCATGATGCTGCCACCCCCGTGCATCACGGTTGGGTTGGTGTTCTTCGGCTTGCATGCTTCCCCCTTTTTCCTCCAAACATAACGATGGTCATTATGGCCAAACAGTAATATTTTTGTTTCATCAGACCAGAGGACATTTCTCCAAAAAGTACGATCTTTGTCCCCATGTGCAGTTGCAAACCGTAGGCTGGCTTTTTTATGGAGGTTTTGGAGCAGTGGCTTCTTCCTTGCTGAGCGGCCTTTTAGGTTATGTCGATATAGGACTCGTTTTACTGTGGATATAGATACTTTTGTACCTGTTTCCTCCAGCATCTTCACAAGGTCCTTTGCTGTTGTTCTGGGATTGATTTGCACTTTTCACACCAAAGTACATTCATCTCTAAGAGACAGAACGTGTCACCTCCCTGAGCGGTATGACGGTTGCGTGGTCCCATGGTGTTTATACTTGCATACTATTGTTTATACAGATAAACGTGGTACCTTCAGGCATTTGGAAATTGCTCCCAAGGATGAACCAGACTTGTGGAGGTCTACAATTTTTTTTGGGGCTGATATCTTTAGATTTTCCCATGATGTCAAGCAAGGAGGCACTGAGTTTGAAGGTAGGCCTTGAAATACATCCACAGGTACACCTCCAATTGACTCAAATTATGTCAATTAGCCTATCAGAAGCTTCTAAAGCCATGACATCATTTTCTGGAAGTTTCCAAGCTGTTTAAAGTCAACTTAGTGTATGTAAACTTCTGACCCACTGGAATTGTGATACAGTGAATTATAAGTGAAATAATCTGTCTGTAAACAATTGTTGGAAAAATATCTTGTGTCATGCACAAAGTAGATGTCCTAACCGACTTGCCAAAACTATAGTTTGTTAACAAGAAATTTGTGGAGTGGTTGAAAATTAGTTTTATTAGTTTTATTGACACCAACCTAAGTGTATGTAAACTTCCGACTGCAACTGTACTGTGTAAGCATTTGTATCGGTCATGTGTGAATGTTGCTGTTTATATATTTTCTATATATCGTTATCTTATCCGACTTGTCACGACTAAAGTTCCTTCTGGAAAAATTCTAGATAATGATAATGAGCACTGTGAAAATCCACCCTCAGTATATGCAAACCGTTAAGGACTATCATACAGCATAGAGAATCATTATTACAATATCATCTATTTTGGGCCGAGATGAGCTTCATTTTATCTCCATAAGGTGATACCGCTCTCCCTGAAACTCTCTGGAAATTCATGTTTAAAGTCAAAGCATCAGAGCATTCAGTCATCACAAGCACTGGAATGACCTTGCTAATCAGGTCTACTTTCCCCGACAGGCCATTTCACAAGACATTTCACAAGACAATCCAGAAGACATTTCACAAGACATTTCACAAGACAATCCAGAAGACATTTCACAAGACAATCCAAAAGACATTTCAGAATAAAAATATGAGAGGAAGCAATCCAGGTCAGTTAGAGTTTGTCAGAGGTGCATAAATATGCTAGTCACTAATGCAAGCTATTTCCAATTACACACTTAGCTGACACAAGCAGAGTACAGTCGGGAATACCATTTCACTCGAACACTTTTTCACGTAAGACAAAATAGTAAATTCTGAGAAATATCTTTTATATTCAAATTGCATTTGTTATTAGAATTGTTTGTGGATAGCTTCACTTCAAATAATGCATTGTAATCATAATAATAACAAAAAACGTTCACAGTCTATGCAAGTCCATTCATTTATACTGCTGTCCATGCAAACTGCCAAGCAACAATTTCAATGTACGGCTTGAACCAAAGTTATGAATACACTTTATCCAGGGCTTTTCAAACTTTTTGGGGCCTAGGACCTCTTTTGTGATTGAAAATTCATAATCAGAACACAACTCAAGATAAAAATAGCATACAATGAGTTTTACTATGACTTTGGCAGTGCATGGCCGGAGGAACCAAGTCTGGGGCTATGGGAAGGAACATTTTAAAGACCTGCATCTTGGCATCGGAGAGAACATTTAGCAGTTTTCTAGCTAATTTCCTGCAATTCTACATATTTTGTCATGGGGCAGAGATATTTTGTTGTTGCAGCTTTAAAGCTAATATCATGCAATTTTACACAATTTGTCATGAGGCAGAGATAAAAAAAAATTAAAAGCTTAAATTACAGTGCATTTATGCAGTGGTGGAAAAAGTAATCAATTGTCATACTTGAGTAAAAGTAAACATATTTTAATAGAAAATTACTCAAGTAAAAGTGAAAGTAACCCAGTAAACTATTACTTGAGTAAAGGTCTAAAAGTATCTCGGTTTAAATGTACTTAAATACAGTGGAGGAAAAAGTACTACATTTTCGTAATGTTACTGGAGTAAAAGTAAAAAGTTAAAGTAAATGCTATTCATCAAATTCCAGACAGCACAATTTCTTTATTTTCTATTATTTAATTATGGACAGCCAGGGGCACACTCCAAAACTCAGACATAATTTACAAACGCAGTATTTGTGTTTAGTGAGTCTGCCAGATCAGAGGCAGTAGAGATGACAATGAGTTATATTGATGGTTCGTGAATTGGACCATATTGCTGTCCTGGCTGAGCAATCAAAATGTAATGAGTATAGGGCCTCCCGGGTGGCGCAGTGGTCTAAGGCACTGCATCGGGTTCGAGTCCAGGCTCTGTCACAGCCGGCCGCGACCGGGAGGCCCATGGGGCGGCGCACAATTGGCCCAGCGTCGTTAGGGAGGGTTTGGCCAGCAGGGATATCCTTGTCTCATCGCACACTAGCTTCTCCTGTGGTGGGCTGGGCGCAGTGCACACTGACCAGGTCGCCAGGTGTACAGTGTTTCCCCCGACACATTGGTGCGGCTGGCTTCCGGGTTGGATGGGCATTGTGTCAAGAAGCAGTGCGGCTTGGTTGGGCTGTGTTTTGGAGGACGCATGGCTCTCAACCTTCGCCTCTCCCGAGTCCGTACGGGAGTTGCAGCGATGAGACAAGACTGTAACTACTACCAATTGGATACCACGAAATTGGGAAGAAAAAGGGGTAAAAAAATAAAAATGTCATGTGTACTTTTGGGTGTCAGGGAAAATTTACATTATTTTCTTTAGGAATGTAGTGAAGTAAAAGTAGTCAAAAATATAATAGTAAAGTAGAGTACAAATACCCCCAAAAACAACTTAAGTAGTACTTCAAAGTACACTATATGACCAAAAGTATGTGTACACCTGCTTGTCGAACATCTCATTCCAAAATCATGGTCATTAATATGGAGTTGGTCCCCCATTTGCTGCTATAACAGCCTCCAATCTTCTGCGAAGGCTTTCCTCTAGATGTTGGAATATTTCTGCAGGGACTTGCTTCCATTCAGCCACAAGAGCATTAGTGAGTTCGGGCACTGATGTTGGGCGATTAGGCCTGGCTCCCAGTCGGCGTTCCAATTCATCCCAAAGGTGTTTGATGGGGTTGAGGTCAGGACTTTGTGCAGGCCAGTCAAATTATTACACACCAATCTCGACAAGCCATTTCTGTATCGACCTCGCTTTGTGCACAGGGACATTGTCATGCTGAAACAGGAAAGGTCCTTCCCCAAACTGTTGCCACAAAGTTGGAAGCACAGAATTGTCTAGAATGTAATTGTAGGCTGTAGCGTTAATCCCTTCACTGGAACTAAGGGGCCTATCCTGAACCATGAAATATAGCCCCAGACCTTTATTCCTCCTCCACCACCAAACTTTATAGTTGGCACTATGCATTGGGGCTGGTAGCGTTCTCCTGGCATCCTCCAAACCCAGATTTGTCCGTTGGACTGCCAGATGGTGAAGCGTGATTCATCACTCCAGAGAAAATGTTTCCACTTCTCCAGAGTCCAATGGCGGCAAGCTTTACACCACTCCAGCCGATGCTTGGCATTGCGCATGGTGATCGTAGGCTTGTGTGCGGCTGCTTGGCCATGGAAACCCATTTCATGAAGCTACCGACGAACAGTTATTGTGCTGCGTTGCTTCCAGAGTTGGTTGGAACTTGGAACTGGGTAGTGAGTGCTGCAACCGAGGATAGACGCCCTACGCGCTTCAGCACTCGACGGTCCCATTCTGCCTACCACTTCGCTGAGCCATTGTTGCTCCTAGAAGTTTCCACATCACAATAAAAGCACTTACAGTTGACCGGGGCAGCTCTATCAGGGCAGAAATCTGACACACTGACTTGTTTGAAAGGTGGCATCCTATGACAGTGCAACGTTGAAAGTCACTGAGATCGAAAATGGCAAATATAACATGTAATCTGCTTGACACATTAAAGTTACTTACCTTACAGATCATGAAGTCAGCTAATTTCCACTCCATTCATATGTAAATCAGTTTGATTCATACCCTGGCGTGTCTGGCTGTCATGATTTTATTTTAACCTGCCCTTCCCTTATCTACACTGAAATAATATCATTGCAGTAGGCCTCTATTATGATTAAAAAAAAATCTATCTCGCATAGCTCATTACTACTGACATTGACCTCATCCCGTCAGTAGATGATGCCTGGCTATACTTTAAAAGTGCCTTCCTCACCATCTTAAATAAGCATGCCCCATTAAAACAATGTAGAGCTAGGAATAGATATAGTCCTTGGTTCACTCCAGACCTGTCTGCCCTTGACCAGCACAAAAACATCCTGTGGCGTTCTGCATTAGCATCGAATAGCCCCCGTGATATTCAACTTTTCAGGGAAGTTAGGAACAAATATACACAGGCAGTTAGGAAAGCTAGGGATAGCTTTTTCAAACAGAAATTTGCATCCTGTAGTACTAACTCAAAAAAGTTCTGGGACACTGTAAAGTCCATGGAGAATAAGAGCACCTCCTCCCAGCTGCCCACTGCTCTGAGGCTAGGAAACACTGTCACCACCGATAAATCCACTATAATTGAGAATTTCAATAAGCATTTCTCTACGGCTGGCCATGCTTTCCACCTGGCTACCCCTACCCCGGTCAACTGTCCAGCACCCTACACAGCAACCCGCCAAAGCCCCCACCATTTCTCCTTCACCCAAATCCAGATAGCTGATGTTCTGAAAGAGCTGCAAAATCTGGACCCCTACAAATGAGCAAGGATAGACAATCTGGACCCTCTCTTTCTAAAATTATCTGCCGAAATTGTTGCAACCCCTATTACTAGCCTGTTCAACCTCGTATCGTCTGAGATTCCCAAAGATTGGAAAGCTGCCGCGGTCATCCCCCTCTTCAAAGGGGGTGACACTCTAGACCCAAACTGCTACAGACCTATATCTATCCTATCCTATCTATCTAAGGTCTTCGAAAGCCAAGTTAACAAACATATTACCGACCATTTTGAATCCCACCGTACCTTCTCCGCTATGCAATCTGGTTTCAGAGCTGGTCATGGGTGCACCTCAGCCACGCTCAAGGTCCTAAACAATATCATAACTGCCATCGATAAGAGACATTACTGCGCAGACGTATTCATCGAACTGGCCAAGGCTTTCGACTCTGTCAATCACCACATTCTTATTGGCAGACTCGACAGCCTTGGTTTCTCAAATGATTGCCTCGCCTGGTTTACCAACTACTTCTCTGATAGTGTTCAGTGTGTCAAATCGGAGGGCCTTTTGTCCGGACCTCTGGCAGTCTCTATGGGGGTGCCACAGGGTTCAATCCTCGGGCCGACTCTCTTCTCTGTATACATCAATGATGTTGCTCTTGCTGCTGGTGATTCTCTGATACACCTCTACGCAGACGACACCATTCTGTATACTTTTGGCCCCTCTTTGGACACTGTGTTAACTAACCTCCAGACGAGCTTCAATGCCATACAACTCTCCTTCCGTGGCCTCCAACTGCTCTTAAACGCAAGTAAAACTAAATGCATGCTATTCAACCGATCACTGCCCGCACCTGCTCGCCCGTCCAGCATTACTAGTCTGGACGGCTCTGACTTAGAATACGTGGACAACTACAAATACCTAGGTGTCTGGTTAGACTGTAAACTCTCCTTCCAGACTCACATTAAGCATCTCCAAATCTAGAATCGACTTCCTATATCGCAACAAAGCATCCTTCACTCATGCTGCCAAACATACCCTTGTAAAACTGACCATCCTTCCGATTCTCGACTTTGGTGATGTCATCTATAAAATAGCCTCCAACACTCTACTCAACAAACTGGATGCAGTCTATCACAGTGCCATCCGTTTTGTCACCAAAGCCCCATACACTACCCACCATTGCAACCTGTACGCTCTCATTGGTTGGCCCTCGCTTCATACTCGTTGCCAAACCCACTGGCTACAGGTTATCTACAAGTCTCTGCTAGGTAAAGCCCTGCCTTATCTCAGCTCACTGGTTACCATAGCAGCACCCACTCGTAGCACACACTCCAGCAGGTATATCTCACTGGTCACCCCCAAAGCCAATTCCTCCTGTGGTCGTCCTTCCTTCCAGTTCTCTGCTGCCAATGACTGGAACGAACTGCAAAAATCTCTGAAGCTGGAAACACTTATCTCCCTCACTAGCTTTAAGCACCAGCTGTCAGAGCAGCTCACAGATTACTGCACCTGTACATAGCCCATCTATAATTTATCCCAAACAACTGCCTCTTCCCCTACTGTATTTATTTATTTATTTTGCTCCTTTGCACCCCATTATTTCTATTTCTACTTTGCACATTCTTCCACTGCAAATCTACCTTTCCAGTGTTTTACTTGCTGTATTGTATTTATCTCGCCACCATGGTCTTTTTTTGCCTTTACCTCCCTTATCTCACCTCATTTGCTCACATTGTATATAGACTTATTTTTCTACTGTATTATTGACTGTATGTTTTGTTTATTCCATGTGTAACTCTGTGTTGTTGTATGTGGCGAATTGCTATGCTTTATCTTGGCCAGGTCGCAGTTGCAAATGAGAACTTGTTCTCAACTAGCCTACTTGGTTTAATAAAGGTGGAATAAAAATAAAAAATAAAAAAACGACACCCTTGTGGTTGAATATATATGTATTTATTGTAGGTCCTAGGATACAACAATAAATACCATCAAAGGATACCTTACAACTTACAATAATGAACACCTTGTGAAACAACTGTGAAAACCAACCTGGCAATATTTAAGATTTTAATACATAAACATTGATATTTTTTGGTACACTCTCATGGCAATCATATACTGAATTCTGGTGTGTGGAATTTTGAGGAGGTGGTTGTTATGTGGGTGGGAGATTCTGCCTGTCACTTGTTCTCAACAGACAGCCAGTCTCAGAATGTGGACTTGAAGAGAGTCCAGGCACTGCTGCTCTCTTCATTCTGAGTGTTAGCAGTGCTAGTATTTTTAGTTAATCTGTGTATCTCACATATTATGTGTCCAGTATGATAGAGCAAGAAAACTTTCTTAGCAGATAATGACAACATGACAATAACAGTAGCTGTAGATGATGTAATGAAAAGTAGGAGGGTGGTTGGTAAATAAGGACATCAGGTGGATCCACATCTGGGTGTTGGGCAGAACCCCTAGGTCCTGGAGAACAGGAGCAGAGTTAAAGGGAACAGGGTAGGAGACAGAGACGTAAACAAGCAAACACACAGTTTACACTTTACTGTGAGAACATTTGATGGATTAGTGCAGTGTTATAAATGGGAGATATTCACTTTTCAACACTTTTGGAAGGTATAGCCTACCTCAAGCTGGAAGGCTATACCTCCGACTCCGACTCAGAGCCCAGCGAATCATCTGAACTCACTGGTTCTGGTGGATGGGATACCTCCTGGGGGGCTTGGACATGTTGAAGACCAACTAGCTAGATGGAAAATGGTTGTTGAAAAAATGTTGTACATAGCTTAACCCGTCCAGTTATCTAATATAAGTTATCTGCTTAACGTTACTCTGAATTGTGAATTTCTCTGAATGTTGCGCCTCTTGATTAGGCAGGCTGAGGTAAATAAGTACAGTAGCTAGCAGCGTCAATCTAATAATAGCTTAAATGATTTCTTCCTATTTAACAATATTTTCTTATATAAAGACAAATATATGGTAAAGAAAGAGTGTTCTCTTTCCAGTCTTTTCGGTCCTCTGAAGCAGCAGGTTGTCACCGTCAAAAATACCGTCCTTGGAAAGCAATTCTGAGGTAATTATTTTGCACGGACTGAGCAAGCACTTATGAGGTGAAATAGAACTATAACTGCCCGCATCCTCCTTCCTAAGCGACTGCTAGGGGGTAAAATAGGGCTAAGCAACCAGCATACAAACGGACGCTTTGGTTCATTACGTCAATCCGTCTTTTATGTTTAAATTGACTGAGGCCAGCAAATTCCTTGTTGTCAAGGGGCAGAAAATTTCTACATGTTTGACGCTGGCTCTTTGCTGGCACCAGTCAATTTGACAACGAGATTTGCTGGCCCCAGTCAATTTGACAACAAGAGATGGTCCCTGGACCCCACTTTGAGAACCCCAGATTAATTTGGATGTCACAACCATTTCTCAAGTAGTCAATGAATGTGTGCATTATGCATACTGTAGGCTTATAACTTAGCTACTGTATAACTTTTCATGAGCATTATCCAACCTTAAAGATAGTCCTAATTGTAGCCCAGCTAGCACATTTGGTTCCTTGGAAGCTGTGGAAACGTATATTTTTGGTTTCCCATTGGTTCTGGGAAGGAAGCCATATTAGGGCTGGGCGATATGGCAAATCAATTATCACGATATCTATATATTTTATTATTCGATAATGATAATTATCACGATATTAATCAAATAATGTTTAAAAGGTGCATATCTGCTTCAGACTCAAGAATGCATAATGCCTGAACAAACCACTAGGCAGGTAGCCTAGTGGTTAGAGCGTTGGGGCAGTAACTGAAAGGTTGCTAGATTGAATCCCCGAGCTGTCATGGTAAAAATCTGTCGTTCTACCCCTGAACAAGGCAGTTAACCCACTGTTCCCTGATAGGTCGTCATTGTAAAATAAGAAATAGTTCTTAACTGACTTGCCTAGTTAAATAAAGGTTAAATTTTTTTAATTATGTGAGCTACACTTAAAATGATACTTTAAAGGAAATTGTTCCATGTTTGTGGCCAGGGAGCAACGTACCTGGGGTCAATTACATTGATAAGCCTCTTGAAACGTTCCTTTTCGACTGTGCTAATTGGTAGCATGTCCTTAGCAATGCAATGCATAATAGCATTTGTGATGTCTTTGTCTTTTCGATGTTTGCTTGTAGGGCATAAACGCTGTCAGTGTTGACTGCTGCGGGCAAACATCCCTAGATTGGTTGGTGCTTGAGGGGCGTTTATCAATACCATGGCGCAAACTCAAACTTCCTGCATGTTCCAGGAGGGATTTTGCTTCAGATGTTGAAAAAGGTTTGTCGTATTTTCAGACTTCGTAGCCACCTGTCTACGGCACAATTTGCACCGAACATTGCTCTGCTCTTTGAACCCTTTTCATCAATCATTTCTTTGTTGGAAGCTGCTCCTTCTCTATGGCTATCACTGCCACTGTTTCCACCTACATCACTCATTTTTAGTGGTTAATAGTGGCTACTCCATCACTCGAGGTGCTAAGTGGTTTTTAGTGGGCGTATACCTCTCCACGTGCATATTGTCACTTGTCCGCATGTTCCTGCTGCGTCAGAGGTGAAATGGACTGCTGTACCTAATTATTCTATATCGACATTATCGAAAATGAATCTAAACGTTTTATATCATTATTGAGAGAAGTAATTACCTCGATAATTATTGATATTGATTTATCGCCCAGCCCTAAGTCATATGTTGTCTGACCGGTAAAATTTAACGTTCTTTAAACGTTTTGAGAATGGAAGTGCAAATTTAGCCTGTTCTGGGAATGTTCATTTTTACTTGCAGGGAGGTTCTGAGAACATTTTAGCATGGTTCCCTGAAAGTTTTCCTGTGAAGTTTTATTAATATTCTGAGAACAGAAATTAATTTTTCTTTTTTTGGTTTTCTTAAAACTTTCACTGAATCTTTCAATAAGACTTTTAATAACACTGCTATCGTAGGTTAACTGTTTTGAACTCCAAGCACTGACAGGACACATGAAAAGTAATTTGCTTAGGCTTTAATCATGCAAACACATTCATTTTATTGTGGCACAGCATCCGTGAGATTCAAACCTATTCTGTTCCCTACCCTTGGAATTAGTCAACTGTGCCACCAGGATGGAGCTAGCATGCCATGTTTTTTTTTAACTCATAGAACATTTCTTGGGCCTCCAGAGTGGCGCAGTGGTCTAAGGGCTAGCTGTGCTACTAGAGATTCTGAGTTCAAGTCCAGGATCTGTCGCAGCCAGCCGCGACCGGGAGACGCGCACTCCTCATCGCGCACCAGCGACTCCTGTGGCGGGCCGGGCGCAGTGCATGCTGACACGGTCGCCAGGTGTACGGTGTTTCCTTTGACACATTGGTGCGGCTGGCTTCCGGGTTACGTGGGCATTGTGTCAAGAAGCAGTGCGGCTTGGTTGGGTTGTGTTTCGGAGAACGCATGGCTCTTGACCTTCGCCTCTCCCGAGTCCATACGGGAGTTGCAGCGATGAGACAAGACCGTAACTACCAATTGGATACCATGAAATTGGGGAGAAAAAGGGGTAAGCTGTTCATTTATTTCTATTCAAACAGACACGTTTCCTGTAGGAAACGTTATGCTAAAACGTTATGTATTGAAATTCCCACAGAAGAACGATGTTTCTTGCCCTTCTCTGAACTATTGGCGAACATTCCCAATGTCAAACCAGTTGGAGAACGTTCCTAGAACATTACCAACCGTTTTATTAAATGTAACCATGTTTTGAACTATATGAGGAAGTGTTCTGTTAAAGTGATGAAATACCCCAAAAATGACTATTTATTTAAATGTACTGAGAATGTTCTAAAGCCAAGCAACTATCCTGCGCCATTCCCAGAATAATGATGGAAGGTCTTCACACAGGACCACGTGATGACACAGACCAATCACAGGCCGGCAGTCAACAAGGAGGCTCGCGCCTGGTTGGGTTGACTCTTTCAGGCAGGATGAAAACGATTACATCGACCATTATCCTATGCTAGTTACGGTCACTTTCGCCATGATCCGTAGCGATTTTTTTTGGTGCCATTCAGCCCCATTCAGCAATATGGCACTGTTCAAATTCAAATACTTCTGGCTTCATGCGCCATCAGGAATTTTCCATGGGAATGCGTGGACAACGTCAGCGCTATCACTATCTAGTGGTTTTAATGTCTATGGGACAACCAAGCTCTAAGAAACATATAGTTCTCAGAACGTTATGTGCTACCTGGGAGTGTTCCCCTAGGTGGTACAGTACATTGATTTGTATTGTGGGGTGGAGCTCAGTACAGTTACGGTGTCACACAAAACACAACAGCACTGGTACATTGTTCTGGGGGAAATGTGAGCTTGCAAATACAGTCAAGCGGGTATGATTTTATTTGAAGTCGAGGAGTTTTGTTTTACTTTTGTCAGCAAATGTTATGGACAGAAAGCCTCAGGAAAAGCAGGATAAAATTATGCATTATTGATTGCATCCGTGATCCATTATTCAAAAGTAAAGTGCAATATAATGAGAATAAATTGCCCACTTTGTTGTTTGCATTCTTTATGGAATCCTGGGCACATGAGACCATTGTGCCAGTTGCTATAAAATGGCTAGCCTGTCTTGATTTGCCTAACAGATCAAATTGGCTATTATTTGGATGACAACTTTATGACTACTGTACATTTGAAAATGAGCCTGCAGAAGGGTAGAGGGAATCCCCAAGGGATATTTGACTACCACATGTGCCCTGGACCATAGCAAGTCTAATCTAGACACTGAGACACAAACCTGTATACATATCTATACACTGCTTCTATTATGGGGAGATCATTAAAACATATCCCAAGGTTAAATACATTCCAGAGATGATTGACATCCCTGCCCGTTTCCCATGTGGTGTTTGAGACAGACTGTTTGTTGTTGTGTATTTTCTATCAACAGTGAAACACAACTGGGCACACAGTGTTTTGTTGAACTTACGTGGAACCAACGTGGAATAGACGTTTAATTGACGTCTGTGCCCAGTGGGCTTCGATAGATAGATTTATGTGGGGGCTTTTATGTTGCATTTCATGAGTTTTATTAATTATTTGGCCTCTGGAGTAATTGCCCTTTTTTGGGGGGGTCGATGGGGTAATTTTTCATGCGTATCAGATAGATTTTCTCCTCGATTAGACTTCATCACCAATATATTTTCAAAGCATTAAGAACTGGAGTAAAAAGCAATCAAGTTCTGGTCATTTTTAGTCCTTTTTTTGATGGGCAGGTCAATACATTTCTGCTGGTGGGGTTTATGATGGCTTGGAGATATCCAGGTTCATAAACCTTCTTGACATTTATGACAGGCATGATTTTAATCTCCTAATTTAGCCGCTCATCACCCCATCCTCTAGGTGGTCTGTGTCTCTGGCACAACTGTCTGTCTCATCACTTCCCTTATTAAGGCTACTGCTTCAAGCAGCTCTGTCGCCTCATTTGGAAACAGGGCAATTCCACGGGAACAGAATAGCCATAGGCTGTTTTCATAAAGTATTTGTTGGGGTTGGCTTGGGGTGTGATTATATTACCCCATAGTATGTTGTACTGAAGTTGACTGACTGAAAGGGAATGTAACATTATTATAACTACTGTTCCCTGAAGGAGGGAAACGAGGTACAACTCCTATTTGGCCCCGCGTTGCCCGGCCCTGGGCTCGGTGAAGAGCGGTATTAAATTGAAGGAATTAATCCGAGCTTCACGCTTATCACCTGTGGAAGGCGGGGCTTCTAGCGAGGCGCGGATTTCATTGGCCTTGTCAGGCGTGAATGTAGATCCTTCAACCGAAGTCGCAAGAGTGTGACTCCCCATAGTATGTACCTTGTTTCCCTCCTTCAAGAAACAGTAGTTATAGTCATAAAGTTAAGTTTGTTATGTGACCACGCTTTCCAAAAACTCTTAAATATCTGCTGAAATGAAGATTCAAAGATGTCTGCAGAAAGAATGTGGTGTCAGTTATAATATGAAACCTTGGGTTTACACTTGGATTTACACTCGGTAACAGAATTGCAATAACGGAATTTCATTGTGTGCCCCTGATCTGCGTTACAAAGAAATGCAGAATTATGGATATGAATGTCATTCTCTTCATTCTCCTGAATAGGTTCCCCAAGGTATAAGTATGCAATATCCCCCTTTGCATATTTAGGTATTATTCTACATACTGGCTATTATTTTAATGAGCTCCGCCCCCAAACAAGACCAATGTAGTTGGTCCGTACTGGACCAAATCTGAACCAATCATAGACGTCTATGTTTCGCAAGTTTGGACATCAAAGTACAGAACAGTAGAGGCTTACAAAAGCCTCTGATATTTTTTTGTAATTTAGACCCATAAGTTATGCCAGTCTGACATAAACTATATGTTGGAATAAATGACCCATGGTGGATGAAACGTTATCGCCGATTAACGTGTTTGTAATGACCAGATGTATTGCTGTGACTGCAGAGGTGACATTTTCATGCCTTTAAAAGATCAAATGTACCTCTTGTCTCAAATGAAAATCTTGTGAAAGCATTTACTCTGCTGTTCTTGTGTAGGAATTATTTATGTATTCTTAAAATATGCTGAGTAAGGGTCTGCCTTTAAAGTTTTGGACAGCATGAGCCTATAAGGATACTGAAATAACTGAACAACGGAAGAAAAAACTACGTAAGGACATTCATCATTAATAAAATAAAACCTAAAAGGTTAAATCTTCCCTTGATATTCTTTACATCTCAGAAGTTTCAATTAATTTTATATCATACACTAACATTTGTGTCTGAACCCTCCCTCCCCTACAATATCTCACCATGGGGTTAAAGTTACAGTCCTGAAGGTTTTAGACCAGCTTCACTGGATTAGAAGCACAACTTTAACTCGATCAAGTATAGCACAAAGAGGAAGCAAATATTTTAAAATAGTCTCTGTAGGTCTACAGTATATATGGAACTTATACTGTACTGTATACATTCTTGACTGTTGACCAAGAGATTTTCTATTTCAATATAAGTTTAAGTTTACCCTTTTTTTGCCTATTCGCAGAATATCTAGTCCACAAGAGATATTGGATATTGGGGGAGGGGGAGGAGTGACAGTCCTAATGAAGTATTTCTGGTACAAATTCTGTGTTGTAAGCACACAAATAATATGGTGTGGACCAGAAAAATTCCAGGAGGCAATCATTTCTTCCAAGACATTAGCATAAAATGTTTTAAAATATGCAGAGAAAAGTAACATAATTAGTTCCTCTGGTGCAGAACTAGGAGCGGAGGTACTAGAGTTATCTGTTCCAAATCCTCAGTAAACAGAGTAAGATCTATTCACAGAATGAACTTATTTTCAGGCATTTGCTCTATGCACACAAAATGAGATTCATTGACACGTCTAAATAAACAAGAATGTGTAACTTTATACAAGTCAGAACTTGGGGATTTTGGCTAGCTTAACAACTTAATTTTGCCAGCCCACAGGAGAAAAAAGTAGTGCTGTCCAGAATGATTTTCTGGATGGTGTCTGGGATGAACAGTTAAAAAGAAGACTTTATGTCCTGCACATGAGTAACCACCATCCGCGTCGGCCCTGGTTGCATCCTTATCACATTGGCAGCCATGCGGGGTGGCTCATTCCTTGGGCAGGAAGACCATTCAATTTCACATTTATTTTTATTTTACATCCATATTTCTCCTCCTGCAGGCTGCTAATGAGCTGGTTGCTGACGGCTGGTCCTGGGGCTGGCTGAGGGTCAATCTCATCCTCTTCTTCCAACTCACTGTCAGACTCCGAAATGACAGAGAGAAGATCCTCATATTAGGAAAATTCTTCATCTTCCAAAGTGGAAGACGCTCCTTCCACACTAGCTTCTCTCTCTGCAAAAATAGTTTCTAAGGACCTCTGAGCAGAGATTATTTTTGGCATGCTGATTGATTGTGGTATGGAGCTACACATGCAAAGCTATTTATTTGTTGTGTCCCTCCCCCAATTTGCACCTGGCTGGGGTAAAGTGTGGGAAAATACAGCATTTCTTTTTAATACAATGTATCGAAATAATGTATTGAAATAATGTATTGCAATAACATTGTGCAGGTTCCGGCAAGACATTGTGTAGTTTGATATACTACAAGGTGCAAAGGGTGTGAGAAAAGCGGGAGACAGGCAGACAGGCAGGGAGACAGACAGGTTCTTGGTACTATGTTGAAACCGCAGGCCCAGAGAGGAGGAAGATGGAGTGAAGGCACACAGCAAACCTTTTTTGTTTCATTTTTATTTGTTTTCACTTACACACACACTTTTCCACACTTTTATTACCCTTAGGTCCAGTGGACCCGAACACCACATATGTAATATAAACGTGTAGGGGGGTGCACAGTGCGCACTTAATGAAAATATGTTATTTTACATGTTCTTAACAGAAAATGAGTCAAGGTCAAAAAATTATTAATTGCATTTTTCTTTTAGTAAACATTGAAAATGGGTCCCACAGACCCGAAAACCACACAAGGGCTAATTGTCTTTTTTTAATGATCTACATCAAATATTCTGTAGTGTCAAAGTGGAAGATTATATTTATATATTTGAAAGATTAATGAAAAATAAAACACTAATATATCTTGATTAGATAAGTATTCAACTCCTTGAGTCAAAACATGTTAGAATCACCTTTTGCAGTGATTAACGCTGTGAGTCTTTCTGGATCTCTTTCTGGGTCTCTAAGTCTCTAAGAGTTTTGCCCACCTGGATTGTACAATATTTCCCCGTTTTCTTTTTTAAAACTCTTCAAGCTCTGTCAAGGTGGTTGTTGATCATTGCTAGACAGCCATTATCAAGTTTTGCCATAGATTTTCAAGATGATTTTTAAGTCAAAACTGAAACTAGGCCACTCAAGAACATTCAATGTTGTCTTGGTAAGCAACTCTAGTATATATTTGGCCTTGAGTTTTAGGTTATTTTACTGCTGTAAGGTGAATTTGTCTCCCAGTGTCTGTTGGAAAGCAGACTGAACCAGGTTTCCATCTAGGATTTTGCCTTTGCTTAGCTCTATTCCATTTGTTTTACCCCCCCAAAAAATCCTTAGTCCTTGCTGCTGAAGATCATATACATAACATGCAGCCACCACCACGCTTGAAAATATGAATAGTGGTACTCAGTGATGTGTTGTATTGGATTTGTTCCAAACTTAATGCTTTGTATTCAGGACAAAAAGTACATTTCTTTGCCACATTTTTTGCAGTATTACTTTAGTGGCTAAGTGCAAACAGGATGCATGTATTGCAATATTTTTATTCTGTTCAGACTTCCTTTTTTTTTTTTACTCCATCCTGTCCATCCACAATTTCTTTCTATCACAGCCATTAAACTCTGTAATTGTTTGAAAATAATCCATTATCAATAAGTGCTCTTCTTTGCGATGCATTGGAAAACCTCCCTGGTCTTTGTGGTTGAATCTGTACTTGAAATTCACTACTCGACTGAGGGACCTTACAGATAATTGTACGTTCGGTGTACAGATTTGGGATAATCATTCAAAACTCGTGTTAACCACTATTATTCCATGGAATTTATGTGATTTGTTAAGCAAATTTATACTCCTGAACGTATTTAGGCTTGCCATAACAAAGGGGTTGAATACCTATTGACTCGAGACAATCAAGCTTTATTAGTCAAAAAATTATAAAAAACTAAATTCCACTTTGACATTGTGGGGTAATCTGTGTAGATTAGTGTTGCAACATCTCAATTTAATCAATTTTAAATGTAGATATTCCCATGACAACTCAGTGTCAACTTCTGCAGTGACTTCTTCGTAGACTTTGAGTTTTGTTCCATTCAGATTAGTTCTTGTGTTTGTCAGGCTTGTTGCACCAGATTGCATCAGATTCTTTTACGTCACTCATCCCTGTTTACCCCTCGGAGGCTTTTGGAATGAGAATGCATTAATGCTATTTAACTTTGATCTACTTCTCTTTGTAAAGCTGCCATTGTCCCTTCAGACAAGTAACTTTGACTTTCACCAAGATGCCACTGATCCTGCACAAGTATCAAGGCTGTAGCCATCTACAAGAAATATACTGTAGGCCCTAACATAAATCATATCTGGCTCATTGTATATGCTGCACTGTATATATATAATGATCTATATCTATTCCTCCATGATAGCCTTCCCTACACCATGTTACACCATGTTACACAACAGCACTACCTATCTGCGTATCCTGATAAGTGATGTCAGGGTTGGCTGACTGCATGTGTAAACTATCTCAAAGTGTTGTTATCCAGGGGGTAATTGTGAGGCTAAAACTTTTCCTCCTCAACGATCATTTATATTCATTGAGTGTGATAAAGAGGGACTGATATGGGGAGCAGTAGCTGCACCCTTAACTTGTGTTGTGTGCTCAATAGTATTTTATCTCTGGTAACCCAAGAAGATAAACAAACCCAAGACTTGGTAGTTCTTGACTGTGAGCTAATGTAACAGAAAGGGAGTCTGCAAAAGCCATAAAGCCTATGGGGATACAAAACGGCAGATTTTTTTATTTATTTGTTATTTTGAGGGCTGTTTGTTATGCAAACAAACCGAACCATGAGAGCTGAGGTGCAACATGAAAGCCTTGTAGATCTGTGTATGGCAGCCAGGGGTTGATGACAAAGTAACAGTCATTATTATATCTCTGCCTTGATACTGTTTGATACTGTTCAGCATTAACTTTCTGAATAGAAGAAAAACTGTTCCGAAACATTTCTGCTTCATTGTATCTAGCAAATCTAAACGTTTCAAACAGACATTGTTATGCCCAGTCCAAAACTACCAGAGGAGTCTAATGAATTGAGAGGGGCTCAGGGACAGTTTGAATAGTACTGTGACCATGCAGGATCTGGCATCATAGCTTGGATGCTGAGCTGTACTGTCACATAATCAGCAAGCTGTTGGATGATGACTTAAACCAGAAGAGCATGAATCTATGTAAAAACGTGAAAACAGTGAAAACTCATTACTCTCTCCAGTCCAGACTCCAGAGAATCATCTCTTCCTCTGGGCAGATGTTGCTGTGCACTTTTGACTCCCCTCCCTTATGGCAGACACAGCTGCAGCACCCACTAACACACCCACCGCAGCCAATCTAGTCGGCGTGCAGCGCAAAGCAAAACCCTGTGGCCAAGCAAACTTTGGTTCCACATCAAAAGTTGTGGGGATTAAAGTTGTAAGTATGCTGCGGAAATCATTGATGCAATAGCACAAGATTAATCATTTTCAGATGACAAAAGCCTTGAGTTGAAAGCATGGAATCACTTGCCACAAACTGCTTGAATCAAAATAGTTTCATCGTAATTTGTCAACGTATTGTGACATGGAATCTACATGGAAAACACATTGATGTGAGGGTGAAATTTCAGCCACAGGATTATGTCACCATGGTAACCAAATTTCAACATTGAAAACCTTGTATAAAATATGTTGAATTTGTACCTTTAAAACAACGTCAGATCTTCAAAGTAATAAAAAAATATTTCAAAAATGCACCTTTATTTAACCAGGTAGGCCAGTTGAGAACAAGTTCTCATTTACAACTGCGACCTGGCCAAGATAAAGTAAAGCAGTGCGACAAAAACAACACAGAGTTACACAGGATAAACAAAAGTACAGTCAATAACAAAATAGAAAAATCTATATACAGTGTGTGCAAATGGAGTAAGGTGGTAAGGCAATAAATAGGCCATAGTAGTGAAGTAATTACAATTTAGCAAATTAACACTGAAGTGAGATGTGCAGATGATGATGTGCAAGTAGAAATACTGGTGTGCAAAAGAGCAAAAAGGTAAATAAAAACAATATGGGGATGAGGTAGGTAGTTGGTTGGGCTATTTACAGATGGGCTATGTACAGCTGCAGCGATCGGTAAGCTGCTCAGATAGCTGATGCTTAAAGTTAGTGAGGGCGATATAAGTCTCCAACTTCTCCAACGACAATGCAATAGGACTAGGTCTTCTAGCTCTCGTTGATTTCAAATGTAATGATATTTAGGGATATTGAATTGTGTTTGGTTGTCAATACAACCAAATATCAACATTTGAAGAAAATGTATCTTATGCTTGGATAGTTCTATCTGAGCCACTGAATTTTGTATTAATCATTGTTATGTTGGATTCATGTCTCCATCTCAACCAAAGATCTAAAGTTAAATAACAGGACTAAATAAAATCAACTTTATTTCAAGTACATTTAAATTTGATTTGATTTACCGGTAGTCCTATTCTTTAAATGTATATTTTTGGTTGAGATGGAGGCATGAATCCAACATATCAATTATTAATTTGTAGACAAACTGGAATTAAAGCCAGACTAAGTCAGTGTTTCAGATGGAACTTTCCAAGCAGTATATATATATCTCCTTCAAATGTTGATATTTGGTTGCATTGTCAACCAAACACAATTCAATAATACTTTAGTAATACACTAAATAGCCTAAAGTTAAGGCTATCATACAAACAAACAAAACAAACATTCAACCTTAAAATGAGTAGCACATCCATTGCCGTATTTTGAGGTTACTGTAACTAGAAATGTCTTCTTATGTAATCATAGAAAGTATTCATGTTCGAACAGCATTGATCCCTTGCACCATGTACCATTAATGTAATCTCAACTGCAATACAGGTCATTTGGTTCTGCTATTAAATGAAGCACAGTGATAACACATTCATCTGCTCTATAAATAAACAAAATATGACATTGTGTTCCCATTTTAACTTTGTGGTGCTTTGTTGTGCTTTTAAGCGCAGTGATAGACATTTGGGTGACAACTAAATCAAAAATCTTAAATTGGTTTGTTTAATTTCATCCTTCCACCATACAAAATTGTCCGGGCAAAAGCCAGTCCTTAGTTCTGAGATTCTGAAGTTGATAAGACATTGTTTTTCCATTGGAATTTGGTTGTGCCTTTAGATGGTTGAAAGCATAGTGATAACACATTGGAAATTCAACAAACTTTTGCCTGTCTTTTTGAGTGGGGGAAGATAGCTTGTAATCTCATTGATCAACTTCTCATCCAAATATTACCCAATTATCCATGTTGAAATTATGTGGTGTGCCCAGTGGGTTAGGACTCATGAACACCTATTCTAAAAGTAAATGTTGACATAATATTTGATCATACTCTTAGTTTTGGTAAATTAGCTACTTGTGTCAGGAAAATACAACTTTAGTTTTGAGTGATTAATTGAGACATCAAGCGCCTACATAACTTGGTTTAATCAGCTGGTGGCCATATTGAATTTTGTCGTAAACACGAAGCAAAGGAAGTAAAAATCTGTTGTCTTTTAAAACAATGGCAGGTAGATGAATGTAAAAACTTGCAAAATGTGCCACGAAGCTTAATAACTACAGGAAAATGGACAAATGAAGACGTACGAGTGCCGCAAGAAATACAACAGAAGGAAACATTCACAATGTCAAATTTAAGATGAGCTGATGTACACCATTCTTGATGATGTATCAGAAAGGGTTTGCTAGCTAGCAAGATAACTAACAAACGTAAGCCTAATTGTAGCCTCTCGTGAACAGATTATGTAAACATAAATGGTACCGTAGATCTGTCATGATACAACGGGACGTGCGTGAGATCACGAGCAGCATTAGTTCTGGTGCTTTGGACAAATCACGATTTCGCAGGTGTTAGCGTCTATCATATGTCGGAAGAAGAGGGGTCATTCAGATCATAGACTGGTCCGTAACTTAGAGAGAGAGATGGTGGAGCTCTTTGTTCTGGTTCCGATCCTTCTTCTTCTATGGTATAATGGCGTTCGCAACAATTTAATGTGCATTCTGACACCTACTGTGCGGGTGAATAGTAAGGATCCCAAAAAAGGCAATAGTGTGGGTGAAAAAATAAATCAAATATCATACAAACTAAAAATTAACTAAACAAAATCAACCTGCTTATCTGTAAAATAAAACTATTGTAATCATGTCCCTACACAGGCTCAAAAGCCTTTCAGTGCTTCTGCTGTGAAATCTTGGAGCCCCAAAAACCTATTGGCTGCAGATATAATGATGTCCAGCTTCTTGGACTTCTTAGACACTTGTGCCATACAATTAATCCCTGTGACTATAAATGCCACAAAATCCACTTTCTTCACAATGAGTTGCAATGCATCCATCGCCATATCTTCAACTGTTGCCTCTTGCCACTTCGACTCTCTTCCTCCACATAGGAGATCTGCTGCACAGCCCTGATTCTTGACACCTTGACCTCCTTCACCCTAACAGGGCACTTAAGGAAGTCCGGAGTATGATCCCCACCACAGTTGCAACATTTTCCATTGACATATTCTTTAATACTATACTGATCTCGTCTGCAAACATTTGACACATGACCATATCCTCTACAATTCCCACGCTGTAATGCTTTGGACACAAATGCTCTCACCGCACACCTCTCATATCCAAGCGTCACATATTCATGTAGTCTCCTCAAACAACAACAATAATCGATAGGCTTCTCTCCTTCCTTCCATTTACCATACGGGTCAGGCGACGTGCACTGACCACACCTGGGATTTTCTGACTAAGGTACTCATCTATATCCAACAAGACTTCAGGAATAAATCCTTTGGCACCCTGCTCTGAAGATCAATAGATGTTACTTCTGATGTGGACAATTTTTGCAGAACCAGTGCACGCTTCTTTAGTTCTTCATCAACACAATTAACCAAAACATGGCCGCTTCTAGTCACCTTGATTGAATCCACCTTTCCCGCTGCTTTCTTCACAGTCATCGATATTACAAATGGATTTCCCACATGAATCTCCTTGTCCCAGAAACACAGTCCAATAAGAAATGCATTCTTAGACCGGTCCTTGTCTTCTACTACAACTTTTACTCGTTTTGTTCCATTCATTGATTTTGCTATTTTCTTTTCATTGTCACACACTTCACTTGACACACTTTCAGATTCAAGCACAGTCGCCATTTCCTTCCTTCCTTCCTCCCTCCCTTTCTTCCTCCCTTTCTTCTTCTTCGTTTAACAGCTGTTGGCTTCCAATATGTTGCATTACCGCCCCCAACTGGACTATAATATAAATATATTATACTTTGAGATACAATGAAATAATAATACAATAAAAATAAAACAAATATATACACTAACACTAACATATACACTATATATACACTTCAAAAGTTTGGGGTCACTTAAAAATGTCCTTGTTTTCGAAAGAAAAACACATTTTTGTCCATTAAAATAACATGAAATTGATCAGAAATACAGTGTAAACATTGTTAATGTTGTAAGTAAATGACTATTGTAGCTGGACATTTTTTTATGGAATATCTACATAGGCGAACAGAGGCCCATTATCAGCAACCATCACTCCTGTGTTCCAATGGCACGTTGTGTTAGCTAATCCAAGTTTATCATTTTAAAAGGCTAATTGAACATTAGAAAACCTTTTTGCAATTATGTTAGCACAGCTGAAAAATGTAGTGCTGATTAAAGAATAAATAAAACTGGCCTTCTTTAGACTAGTTGAGTATCTGGAGCATCAGCATTTGTGGGTTCGATTACAGGGTCAAAATGGCCAGAAACAAAGACCTTTCTTCTGAAACTCGTCAGTCTATTCTTGTTCTGAGAAATTAAGGCTATTCCAGTCAAGAAATTTCCAAGAAACTGAAGATCTCGTACAACGCTGTGTACTACTCCCCGCACTGAACAGCACAAACTGCCTCTAACCAAAATAGAAAGGAGTGGGAGGCCCCGGTGCACAACTTAGCAAGAGGACAAGTACGTTAGAGTGTCTAGTTTGAGAAACAGACACCTCACAAGTCCTACCTTCAAACTTCAGTGCCTCTTTGCTTGACATCATGGGAAAATCTGAAGGTACCACGTTCATCTGTACAAACAATAGTGCACAAGTATAAACACCATGGGACCATGCAGCCGTCACCCCGCTCAGGAAGGAGACGCATTCTGTCTTCTAGAGATGAACGTACTTTGGTGCGAAAAGGGCAAATCAATCCCAGATCAACAGCAAAGGACCCTGTAAAGATGCTGGAGGAAACAGGTACAAAAGTATCTATATCCACAGTAAAATGAGTCCTATATCGACATAACCTGAAAGGCCAATCAGCAAGGAAGAAGCCACTGCTCCAAAACAGCCCTAAAAAAAGCCAGACTACGGTTTGCATCTGCACATGGGGACAAAGATCGTACTTTTTGGAGAAATGTCCTTTGGTCTGATGAAACAAAAACAGAACTGTTTGGCCATAATGACCATTGTTATGTTTGGAGGAAAAAGGGGGAGGCTTGCAAGCCGAAGAACATCATCCCAACCGTGAAGCATGGGGGCGGCAGCATCATGCTGTGGCGGTGCTTTGCTGCAGGAGGGACTGGTGCAATTCACAAAACAGATGGCATCATGAGGTACAAAAATTAAGTGGATATATTGAAGCAACATCTCAAGACATCAGTCAGGAAGTTAAAACTTGGTCGCAAATGAGTCTTCCAAATGGACAATGACCCCAAGCATACTTTCAAAGTTGTGTCAAAATGGCTTAAGGACAACAAAGTCAAGGTATTGGAGTGGCCATCACAAAGCCCTGACCTCAATCCTATAGAAAATTGGTGGGCAGAACTGAAAAAGCGTGTGCGAGCAAGGAGGCCTACAAACCTGATTCAGTTACACCAGCTCTGTCAGGAGGAATGGGCCAAAATTCACCCAACTTATTATGGAAGCTTGTGGAAGACTACCCGAAACGTTTGACCCAAGTTAAACAATTTAAGGGCAATGCTACCAAATACTAATTGAGTGTATGTAAACTTCTGACCCGCTGGGAATGTGATGAAAGAAATAAAAGCTTAAATAAATCCTTCTCTCTACTATTATTCTGACATTTCACATTCTTAAAATAAAGTGGTGATCCTAACTGACCTAAGACCTGGAATTTTTACTAGGATTAAATGTCAGGAATTGTGAAAAACTGAGTTTAAATGTATTTGGCTAAGGTGTATGTAAACTTCCGACTTCAACTGTAGATATTCCATTAAAAAAATCTGCCGTTTCCAGCTACAAGAGTCATTGTTAATACAAAGTTTGCCATTCACATTAAAATCTGATGACATGCGTACTAACATTCATGATTTCTGTGGAATCATTGTTGATTCATTGAAAGTAATTCAAGAGCACAGTAACTTCTCAAATGTCCTAAATTCAGTAGACCTCCCTCCCTGATTGAAATTCTACAGGGCTGCAGTGCAGCTAACATGGTACGGAGAACCTATTCCCCTGTTGTCAGTCACGTCATGAATAACAGTTAAACTAAAGTCGTTCCTCGGGGCAGAATACTTGACCCAATCCCTTTACGTAAACACTCTCATAAGTAGCTCTCCAGCAGTCTGTAGAATGGCATCGGATTCATGATGATCAATAAAATAGATGACGAAACTCTGGTGTGAACAGATGGATCACTTCCAGTACTGCCAGCAGGTATTCCCCAACAGTGCTTTTTCTTAACCATAAAACAGCTTTTTACACACTGCACTGACTGCATTAATTGTCTGAGCATAGTGTGGCTGGATTGGTGGCTGTGGTTAGGGACGGTCTGTCTCGTTTCATCACATTTAACCAGGTAGCTCTATCAATAACACATACAGCTATGGTAGCTACCTCTGCAGCAGGCATGGTTTCCTGAAAAGAAGTGGTTCCCTCATCATGAAGTTCAATAGGCATTACAGAGCTGTTAAACTAGAGGGCTGCTTTAAAAACTCTCCCTACAGACATATACTATGAGTGCTCTATGCTGTTAAACCCTTTTACTGTACATGTCACACTAGTACTGACAACGCCACAGTGAGTCATACTTCAAGCTATAGAAACGTGGATATTAGCAGGCTTTGGCATGGTGTGTGTGTACTTCACTGTTTCCTACCGGTTTCTTCATGGTTCGACTTAAAGTAAGGTTCTCGAATTGTTCAGAGACGGTTAAGAAACAATGTTCCACTGTGGGAATTTCAGTACTGCAGCGTAATGTTTTCTGCAGGTTTCCTCATGGTTCTATTTAATGTAATGTTCTTAGAACATTAAGAAAACTTTCCATAAAAACCACAAGAAAACAGTAACTTTCAAAGAACTTTCTCAGAATGTTATTTAAAAACATGTATATATTCCATTCTCAGAGTCAACAAAACTCTCTACCCTCTATCATGTTAAGTGTGTTGGCCGCGCCCACTAATTGACCACACCTAATGAGTACTTGTTTCCTTTGAAATGGGGTCTATTTGAAAAGACAAAAAATCTCAGTTTAAAAAAATATGGCACGCTAGCTCCATCCTGGTGGCGCAGTGGACTAATCCCATACTGTATCTAGAAAACAGAAGATCATAGGCTTGAATCTCACCAATGCCATGCCAAAATAAAATATACATGTGTTTGCGTTAATATCTAAGCAATTTCAATTCCATGTGTCTTGTCTGTGCTTGGAGTTCAAAACAGTTAACCTAGTTATTTAATTAATTATCTTCAAATAACCTATAATTCCTTTCTTAGAACATGAATTAAACCTCCTGGGAAAACCTTCAGGGAACCATAGTAAGACTTTCTCAGAACCTCCCTGTAACCAAAAAATGTACATCAACATTTTCACTTTGCTTCTCAGAATGTTTAAAAATGTTATTTTTCACCAATCAGGAAACGTATGGCTTCATTCTCAGAACCAATGGGAAAACAAAAACATGCGTTCGCACAACTTTCAAGGAACCAAATGTGCTAGCTGGGATGGGTGTGGCATCTTGTTGAATATGAGACGGCCCCTTTCAAGTGTTTACCCTACCCAGAGACAATAAACCTTAACTCCCATCAGCTTTTTGGAAAATCACAGTTGAAGCTTTGCCACCATTTTTACACGTACCTCTTTCTGACTAAGTGACTGTTTAACCAAGACCTAATGCAGAGCTCAATCCCTGTATCCGCTAGCTCACACAGCACACCAAGGCTGTAGATAAAACCAAATCAAACTCAACCCTAGTTATTCTCGACGGACACTCACACTGCAAAAAAGTACAATCAAGAGCAGTTAATTAAGCAATGTTAATGGCCCTCTCTGCTTCAGGAAGTGCAGACGGGGCCCAGCACGTAATAACAGTTTGGTCCCCCTGTGTGCAGGTACAACAGCAATAATGCAGTTTAAGGGAGGTTTCATTGCGAGAGGAAAATCAATATTGAGGTGATTAGATGAGAAGCAGGCAGGTTTATGTTTATTGTACACTAAGTAGTGTACACTACGCCCTGGAGAAGGGCTGCCTGAGCAGACCACAGAGTGAGATGCTTACCTCCCCTGCTAAGAATACAGCAGATGAAACAACAGAGTTGTTTTAAGAAGCAGAGAATGCAGGACTAGGACTATAATCAGTTTACTTCATTATGGGCAGAAAAACCTCAACAGCATCAGAGAACCAATTAAGGTCTTGTCACAATGTTATTTTTAGAGGTTAAGACATGTCAGTGGTGAGTTGTTACAGAATCTATCAAAACAGTTGTTCATGTTGAACATTTCTTGGCATGTATTGATTTGAGGTTATGTCTTGAATCTTTAGAGTCAATTACAAACATTGTATGTGTGCTTCCCCCCCGGTGTGATTACTGTTAGATCACACAGAAACATGGAATTGTCTTAGGGATGATAGTGCAATATGCTTACCATATTGTGGAAGGCATAACTAAACAGTTGTGAAGTAGAAAAGGCAAAAATAAAAAGAGAAGAATTGATGTGGCGTGACTTGCTAAGTCTCCACTGTGAGGACAACTATATCTGTCTAAATTCCCTGGGAATTAAGCATGAAGCAGCTTTAACATAATTATATAATGAACCAGATACTTCCCAGGTCTCAATGGATTTTGTGCAAATCTAATGGCATGTGTAGCTTCTGCCTATTTCACTTGCTTATGTAAAGAAAGCCAGGGAAGGTTATATCCTGTTGCAATTAGATGCCTTTGGGCTTTTCAATACACTCCCTTAAAATGTGTGCTCTCTTAGTGTCCCTGCAGATGCAATGCAGGAAATGTAAACCTTGTCGTGTATTTGAGGTTTTAAAAGGCTTAAAAGGAAGTTTGTAATTTCCACTTTTAAATTTCAGACATGATTTTTCTCTTACGAAAAATGTATCAACCCCTACAAAATGTCCATTAATCATAATCCACATAATAATAATTTTCCTGCTGTAGCAAACTAGCTCAAATTAAGATCCTACATTTTGCATCATAAATTCTCCCTTTTCTCAGGCAAAGAATTGCTGAACTGAATAGCTAAGTGGTTCTTTGAAAAGAAGCTCGGCTGCACCTGGGGAAAGTCAACTAACAAGCACAGCCTCTGGTTTCTCCTGCTAGGGCATCAATAATATATGGCTGCTTGTTTGTGTACAGGCCCCCTCCCCATGCAATGTTGGGCCTCCCTCGAGATGTCTCTAGCATTAATATGAATTTCGGCAGGGTCCTTAACTTTGAAAACGACACCAGCAGATGTAGAAAATTGCTGAAATGTTTGTTTTTGTGTTTCCTGCATAGTGTCTGTATTTCCCATAAAACCAAACTGATCATGTGGTAATAAAATGTTTTCAATTGTGCCACTTGCTTTGTTATGCACATATTCTTAATTAGAAAGGAAACTCTGTCGAAGCACAATGTTTAGTAAATGTAACAACCCCAGAAAGCATGCTGACTATACTTTTAGTTGTGTTCAGTGTTAGTTACCAGAGGGCTCAGTTTTCAGTTATTTACTCTGTTAAGTGGTGGTTTACAAGTTTATACCCCACCAACCCCAGGAGTTTTAGTCTGATATTTGAATTTGAGAATGGCATTTCATTAGAGGTTATATTATGGGTTGATATCCGTTTTGATTAATTTGGGCCTCTCATCTGACCCATTGAGGTCAACATTGTGAGTTCATTACCCATATCTATCACAAGGGAATGGACATCCATTTTTTAGCATGACTGAATATGCATGAGGTTGTCTCACCCATTATAGAATCAGAGAAGATAGATGGATATCTGAGTTTGTGGCCATTGAGTCCCATGGACTACTGGGCCACAACCAATAGTCTCAGCTAAATGAAAGGTTGTCATCTCAGTCGAGGAGCTGAGCTCATCTTACATAATTATTAGTCTCATTAAGTTTTTCCTGACATGTCTCTCTCATTGTCTTGGTGGAACCGCTCATGTTCAGTGGAACACACATCACTCTCATTGTATGGAGCTGGCATACCATAGGCCACAGATGTCAGTTCAACATCTAGTTTTCATTAACATTTGGTTGATTTCTCAGCTAACGTGAATTCAACAAAACATTTCGCCATGTCATTCGATTTAGGTTAAAAGTTGGGTGAAAAAAAAGACAAAATGCCCTTACGTTGATGAGGACTTTTTGCAAATCCAATTAGTTTTCCACATGGATTCAAAATCATCACTTTTATTTTTCTGGTTGAAATGATGTGGAAAGAATGTTGATTCAACCAGTTTTTGTCCAATGGGATTCTCCTCCGTAATGAGAACACAGTCATCATCATTTTAGGCTGTTCAGCAAATCCATTATTAAATAAACATTCGACACATTTATGTCTGCCTGTGCCTATGAAAGGGTTTACGTGTAGCTATGAAAGGCAACAAAGTGCTGCAATTACCTTTTCAAACAAGCACTTTGATGTAAGCCTAAGCCTATACAGGCCTGTGTGTGTGTCTGTTTTCCTTTATGAAGTATTGATCTAAAATAAGAATCTAGCCAACGTCTTTGATCTTGGTAATCAAAAGTTACATTTTTCACCTGGGCAGGCAAGGTGCTCAATGGCGGCAAATAACAAACCCCAGAATGAACAACTAAACATGGAAGTCTTCTCCTTCAGAAGCAGTGTAAAGTTAGTGTCAGCTACAGTCAGCCCAGCCTCAGGGTAGGCCTGAACTGGGAGTCCATAATTGAGAGAGTTGGGCTGCGCATTCCAGAAATCTACTGCTCTTATGGTATCCTGAAGGAGTGTTGACTGGAACGTACACACACTAGGATCAGGGACACCGCAGGTGGGAGACGTGGATTGTTCTAATGAATATCAAAAGTAAAGTTGCAGCTCTGTGTCTATAACCCTGTCAGGTTTTCCATTAGAAACACAAATATCTGGCCATCCCATAGCCATTCCCCGGTCCAAGGAGAGCACTGGAGGAAATGAGGAAGGAGAAACCACCAGGTTCTCGTTGAACGGATGTTTTTGGATATGGTATTTAACTCACTTTGACACCAGTGCAACAGGTTAGAACAGTATTATTTGAGATACATTTGAACAGTAAAATATTAACTTCAAGTTTGAATCAATATACTGTAGCTAGCATGCTACAAAATAAGTAATGTACAGTGAGTGTACAAAACATTAGGAACACCTTCCTAATATTGAGTTCCACCCCCTTTTGCCATCAGAACAGCCTCAATTCATCGGGGGATGGACTCTTCAAGGTGTCGAAGGCGTTCCACAGGGATGCTGGTCCATGTTGACTACAATGCTGCCCACAGTTGTGTCAATTTGGATGGATGTCATTTGGGTGGCAGACCATTCTTGATAAAAATGGGAAACTGTTGAGTGTGAAAAACCCAGTAGCATTGCAGTTCTTGCCCATTCACCCTCTGAATGGCACAAATACACAATCCATGTCTCAATTGTCTCAAGGCTTAAAAATCCTTCTTTAACCTGTCTCCTCCCCTTCATCTATACTGATTAAAGTGGATCTAGTGCCAGCAATAAGGGATCATAGCTTTAATCTGGATTCACCTGGTCAGTCTATGTCATGGAAAGAGCATGTGTTCCTAATGTCTTGTCATTCAGTGTATATGACAGTGTAAATCATTAGCAACAAAGAAAATGCATTAGGGACCCACTGCACCGGACTAGAACCATGGAGATTAGGTACCCACTGCACCGGACTAGAACCATGGAGATTAGGTACCCACTGCACCGGACTAGAACCATGGAGATTAGGGACCCACTGCACCGGACTAGAACCATGGAGATTAGGTACCCACTGCACCTGACTAGAACCATGGAGATTAGGTACCCACTGCACCGGACTAGAACCATGGAGATTAGGTACCCACTGAACCGGACTAGAACCATGGAGATTAGGTACCCATTGCACCTGACTATATCCATGGAGATTAGGTACCCACTGAACCCGACTAGAACCATGGAGATTAGGGACCCACTGCACCGGACTAGAACCATGGAGATTAGGTACCCACTGAACCCGACTAGAACCATGGAGATTAGGCACCCACTGCACCGGACTAGAACCATGGAGATTAGGTACCCACTGCACCTGACTAGAACCATGGAGATTAGGTACCCACTGAACCCGACTAGAACCATGGAGATTAGGTACCCACTGCACCGGACTAGAACCATGGAGATTAGGCACCCACTGCACCTGACTATATCCATGGAGATTAGGTACCCACTGAACCCGACTAGAACCATGGAGATTAGGCACCCACTGCACCTGACTATATCCATGGAGATTAGGGACCCACTGCACCTGACTATATCCATGGAGATTAGGCACCCACTGCACCTGACTATATCCATGGAGATTAGGCACCCACTGCACCTGACTATATCCATGGAGATTAGGGACCCACTGCACCTGACTATATCCATGGAGATTAGGCACCCACTGCACCTGACTATATCCATGGAGATTAGGCACCCACTGCACCTGACTATATCCATGGAGATTAGGCACCCACTGCACCTGACTATATCCATGGAGATTAGGCACCCACTGCACCTGACTATATCCATGGAGATTAGGCACCCACTGCACCTGACTATATCCATGGAGATTAGGCACCCACTGCACCTGACTATATCCATGGAGATTAGGCACCCACTGCACCTGACTATATCCATGGAGATTAGGCACCCACTGCACCTGACTATATCCATGGAGATTAGGCACCCACTGCACCTGACTATATCCATGGAGATTAGGCACCCACTGCACCTGACTATATCCATGGAGATTAGGCACCCACTGCACCTGACTATATCCATGGAGATTAGGCACCCACTGCACCTGACTATATCCATGGAGATTAGGCACCCACTGCACCGGACTAGAACCATGGAGATTAGGCACCCACTGCACCTGACTATATCCATGGAGATTAGGGACCCACTGCACCTGACTATATCCATGGAGATTAGGCACCCACTGCACCTGACTATATCCATGGAGATTAGGGACCCACTGCACCTGACTATATCCATGGAGATTAGGCACCCACTGCACCGGACTAGAACCATGGAGATTAGGTACCCACTGCACCTGACTATATCCATGGAGATTAGGGACCCACTGCACCTGACTATATCCATGGAGATTAGGCACCCACTGCACCTGACTATATCCATGGAGATTAGGCACCCACTGCACCTGACTATATCCATGGAGATTAGGCACCCACTGCACCTGACTATATCCATGGAGATTAGGCACCCACTGCACCTGACTATATCCATGGAGATTAGGCACCCACTGCACCTGACTATATCCATGGAGATTAGGCACCCACTGCACCTGACTATATCCATGGAGATTAGGCACCCACTGCACCGGACTAGAACCATGGAGATTAGGTACCCACTGAACCCGACTAGAACCATGGAGATTGCTTGGCTCTCTATTCTGAGCCAGTGATTATGAGAAAACACCATGGTTTATGGTTGAATGCTGCGAATAAATCAGTGCTTAGAAGTCACAGCCCACTGGGCACAAACTGGTTGAATCAACGTTGTTTCAACGTAATTTGTCAATGTATTGTGACATGGAATCTACTTGGAAAGTACATTGGATGTGAGGGTGAAATTTCAACCACAGGATTATGTAATCATGGTAACCAAATTTCAACATAGACAAACATTTACTTAGGTTTATTGAGTTTATTTTTACGGGAACAGTGAACATTAATCAAAGTCTCAGTAAAAGTTCCAGTTTTAGGCAGCCGGCTAATTTTCAACTGCAGTCCCTGGGAAGGGTATTGAAAAAAAATCCAATAACAATGCAGATAAACAATGAGCAGCGAGCACATGCAGAGAAACAAAGCACAAGCAACACGTAGCATGCAGACAGACAGAGAAACATAGCACAAGCAACACGTAGCATGCAGACAGACAGAGAAACATAGCACAAGCAACACGTAGCATGCAGACAGACAGAGAAACATAGGACAAGCAACACGTAGCATGCAGACAGACAGAGAAACATAGGACAAGCAACACGTAGCATGCAGACAGACAGAGAAACATAGGACAAGCAACACGTAGCATGCAGACAGACAGAGAAACATAGGACAAGCAACACGTAGCATGCAGACAAACAGAGAAACATAGGAGAAGCAACACGTAGCATGCAGACAGACAGAGAAACATAGGACAAGCAACAAGTAGCATGCAGACAGACAGAGAAACATAGGACAAGCAACACGTAGCATGCAGACAAACAGAGAAACATAGGACAATCAACACGTAGCATGCAGACAGACAGAGAAACATATGACAAGCAACACGTAGCATGCAGACAGACAGAGAAACATAGGACAAGCAACACGTAGCATGCAGACAAACAGAGTAATAGCACATAAAGCAACACGTAGCATGCAGACAGACAGAGAAACATAGGACAAGCAACACGTAGCATGCAGACAGACAGAGAAACATAGGACAAGCAACACGTAGCATGCAGACAGACAGAGTAATAGCACACAAAGCAACAGATGTCAATCCATAAAAGCACCAAATGGTGTTTCCACACCTTACCAGCTACAGACAACAGATAACATGGAGAGCAGCAATCCACAGTTAGGGATTATGTTCACAAGTCTGATTGGCCTTTAGCCATATCTTCATGTTTTTTTGTGAGGTGCGATAGATAGGTAGTACAGTTGTGTGTCTGATGGTAATGTGTTCCAGACATAGGAAGCTCTCACAGGGAAAGCAGTTTGACTAAATGTGCTTTTCCTTAAGGGAGCTATACAGTCACCTCTCATTGCAGATCTGCTGCCATGGATTTTCTGTTTGACTAAAGTACTAAGCGGAGGGGAGCCAGGCCATTTAGGATCTTGAATACAAGACATGATTCAGTGTATTGCACAACATTTTTCCAGCTCAGGAGCTCATGCTTTTCTGAGGATGTAACAGTGGTGATGGATATTGAGCTTTCTATCAAGCACTTTGAGAGCAAGACAGACTGAATGGGTTTTAATGTTGTACAGCAAGCTTGGGCCCAGCTAGTCAAGAAGTATGTTCAGTGGGGGAGTATCATAGCATTGAAGTATAGTTTTGCTGCCTTTGTAGTTAAAAATGTTGTATGTATCGGAAATTAGCTAGGTTGAATTTGGTTATTTGAGTTACCTTTTTCACCTGCTTTTTAAAAGAGAGGTTGGAGTAATTTTTAATGCCAAGGTACTTAAAATGGGATACCACCTGGAGCTTCTCCCCTGACACATAGACATCTGGTTCAGTAGCATCAGTTGTCCTCATTGTGAACAACATACAGACTGTTCTTCTCCCCTGACACATAGACATCTGGCTCAGTAGCATCAGTTGTCCTCTTTGTGAACAACATACAGACTGTTCTTCTCCCCTGACACACAGACATCTGGTTCAGTAGCATCAGTTGTCCTCTTTGTGAACAACATACAGACTGTTCTTCTCCCCTGACACATAGACATCTGGCTCAGTAGCATCAGTTGTCCTCTTTGTGAACAACATACAGACTGTTCTTCTCCCCTGACACATAGACATCTGGCTCAGTAGCATCAGTTGTCCTCTTTGTGAACAACATACAGACTGTTCTTCTCCCCTGACACATAGACATCTGGCTCAGTAGCATCAGTTGTCCTCTTTGTGAACAACATACAGACTGTTCTTCTCCCCTGACACATAGACATCTGGCTCAGTAGCATCAGTTGTCCTCTTTGTGAACAACATACAGACTGTTCTTCTCCCCTGACACATAGACATCTGGCTCAGTAGCATCAGTTGTCCTCTTTGTGAACAATGAGAGATGCAAGCATGAGTCAATGAGCCACTTTGTAACCTGGACTATTGCAGTAGTGAGTTATTGTGCAGCTTGTTGTTTGCTCTTTGCATGCACAGAAATCACTGTATCATCTGCATACATTTGTACTTCAGACCCAGTACAGACAGAAGTTAGATCATTAATGTACAGGCTAAACAGAAGGGGTACTGACCCTTGGGGCACACCCACACCATAGCTGAGGGTGGGAGACATCTCATTGTTCACTTGACACACTGGGTTCTGTCTTCAAGGTATGATTTCATCCATCTCAAGGCATCGGGGGGAAACGTTGACCTTCAACAGTTTTGTGATGAGAACCTCATGGTTAACAGTATCAAAGGCTTTCCTTAGGTCTGGAAACACAGCCCCAACAACACCCTCTTTGTCCTTCTTGGACTTCACATTTTCCAGAAGAAAGCAGTTGGCTGTTTCTGTGGAGTAGTTTGCACTGAAGCCAAAATGCATGGAGTGTAATGTGAAGGGGCTGTTGTTGAGGTGGGCAATCAGTTGCTCTGCTACACACTTTTCAGGACCACAGGTAGCATAGTAATGGGCCTGTAGTTACTCACGTCAGCAGAGTCACCTGATTTGACCCTCTAGAGTCTAAGAGGTTCTACTAAGCTAACATATGAAATTATGTTAAGATGGTCACACCAAGGATCATTTAGCTATTTGATTGACATTTTTTTTATTTTTTAGAGTGTTCTCCATTTTGCTCTACGACCCCCACAAGCGTCTTGGGACTTGTCTGCTATTTGACCGTTCTGTGTAAAGGTGAGACTCTCATGAACATGTCAGTTGTTTTGCCCACAAGCCTCACAAGACTCGTCTGAAGTTCCCCTGGTACCAGTCAAAAACATTTATTCAAGTACACTACTGGTCAAAAGTTTTAGAACACCTACTCATTCAAGGGCTTTTCTTTATTTTCACTATTTTCTACATTAAAGAATAATAGTGAAGACATCAAAACTATGAAATAACACACATGGAATCATGTAGTAACCAAAAAAGTGTTAAACAAATCAAAATAGATTTCATATTTGAGATTCTTCTTCAAATAGCCACCCTTTGCCTTGATGACAGCTTTGCACACTCTTGGCATTTTTCAGTTACTACATTATTCCATATGTGTTGTTTTAATAGTTTTGATGTCTTCACCATTATTCTAAAGCCCTTGAATGAGTAGGTGTTCTAAAACTTTTGACCGGTAGTGTACTTGAATAAATGTTTTTGACTGGTACCAGGGGAACTTCAGACGAGTCTTTCAGATATAGGACAGACACTTTAGAACAAACTTCCTTGAGATTACTTTGGGGGGGACTATCTGTTGTTCCATGCAGTGAATATGTTATTCAATGTGTTTGTATGGGCTAATGGCAGTAAGGCCAAGTACAAACCCTGGCTTAGACGGGGCTTAGACTGTAATGGGTTAAACCTGTTCTGAGCTGATCAGGCTTTCTAACAGTAGAGAGGTTAAACCTGTTCTGACCTGATCAGGCTTTCTAACAGTAGATATGTTAAACCTGTTCTGACCTGATCAGGCTTTCTAACAGTAGAGAGGTTTAACCCGTTCTGAGCTCATCAGACTTTCTAACAGTAGAGATGCTAAACCTGTTCTGAGCCGATCAGGTATTCTAACAGTAGAGAGGTTAAACCTGTTCTGAGCCGATCAGGTATTCTAACAGTAGAGAGGTTAAACCTGTTCTGAGCCGATCAGGTATTCTAACAGTAGAGATGTTAAACCTGTTCTGAGCCAATCAGGTATTCTAACAGTAGAGAGGTTAAACCTGTTCTGAGCCGATCAGGTATTCTAACAGTAGAGATGTTAAACCTGTTCTGAGCCGATCAGGTATTCTAACAGTAGAGATGTTAAACCTGTTCTGAGCTGATCTGTCACATTCGTTCTCCTCCTCGTCTGGGAAGGAGCATGGATCGGACCAAAACGCAGAGTGATATGAATACATCTTCTTTTATTAGAGACGAAGACAAAACGAACACTATACAATCTAATACAAAAACAATAAACCACGAACGTGAAGCTACAAACGAAAGTGCACACATAAGCTACTAACGTTAGACATAGACAATTACCCACAACAGCCTAATTTTTTTAATTTTTTATTTCACCTTTATTTAACCAGGTAGGCTAGTTGAGAACAAGTTCTCATTTGCAACTGCGACCTGGCCAAGATAAAGCATAGCAGTGTGAACAGACAACACAGAGTTACACATGGAGTAAACAATAAACAAGTCAATAACATGGTAGAAAAAAAGAGAATCTATATACAATGTGTGCAAAAGGCATGAGGTAGGCAATAAATCGAATAATTACAATTTAGCAGATTAACACTGGAGTGATAAATCATCAGATGATCATGTGCAAGAAGAGATACTGGTGTGCAAAAGAGCAGAAAAGTAAATAAATAAAAGCAGTATGGGGGGTGAGGTAGGTAAATTGGGTGGGTAGTTTACAGATGGACTATGTACAGCTGCAGCGATCGGTTAGCTGCTCGGATAGCAGATTTTTAAAGTTGTTGAGGGAGATAAAAGTCTCCAACTTCAGAGATTTTTGCAATTCGTTCCAGTCGCAGGCAGCAGAGAACTGGAAGGAAAGGCGTCCAAATGAGGTTTTAGCTTTAGGGATGATCAGTGAGATACACCTGCTGGAGCGCGTGCTGCGGGTGGGTGTAGCCATCGTGACCAGTGAACTGAGATAAGGCGGCACTTTACCTAGCATAGCCTTGTAGATGACCTGGAGCCAGTGGGTCTGACGACGAACATGTAGCGAGGGCCAGCCGACTAGGGCATACAGGTCGCAGTGGTGGGTCGTATAAGGTGCTTTAGTAACAAAACGAATGGCACTGTGATAAACTGCATCCAGTTTGCTGAGTAGAGTGTTGGAAGCTATTTTGTAGATGACATCGCCGAAGTCGAGGATCGGTAGGATAGTCAGTTTTACTAGGGTAAGTTTGGCGGCGTGAGTGAAGGAGGCTTTGTTGCGGAATAGAAAGCCGATTCTTGATTTGATTTTGGATTGGAGATGTTTGATATGAGTCTGGAAGGAGAGTTTGCAGTCTAGCCAGACACCTAGGTACTTATAGATGTCCACATATTCTAGGTCGGAACCGTCCAGGGTGGTGATGCTAGTCGGGCGTGCGGGTGCAGGCAGCGAACGGTTGAAAAGCATGCATTTGGTTTTACTAGCGTTTAAGAGCAGTTGGAGGCCACGGAAGGAGTGTTGTATGGCATTGAAGCTCGTTTGGAGGTTAGATAGCACAGTGTCCAAGGAAGGGCCGGAAGTATATAGAATGGTGTCGTCTGCGTAGAGGTGGATCAGGGAATCGCCCGCAGCAAGAGCAACATCATTGATGTATACAGAGAAAAGAGTCGGCCCGAGAATTGAACCCTGTGGTACCCCCATAGAGACTGCCAGAGGACCGGACAACATGCCCTCCGATTTGACACACTGAACTCTGTCTGCAAAGTAGTTGGTGAACCAGGCAAGGCAGTCATTAGAAAAACCGAGGCTACTGAGTCTGCCGATAAGAATATGGTGATTGACAGAGTCGAAAGCCTTGGCCAGGTCGATGAAGACGGCTGCACAGTAATGTCTTTTATCGATGGCGGTTATGATATCGTTTAGTACCTTGAGCGTGGCTGAGGTGCACCCGTGACCGGCTCGGAAACCGGATTGCACAGCGGAGAAGGTACGGTGGGATTCGAGATGGTCAGTGATCTGTTTGTTGACTTGGCTTTCGAAGACCTTAGATAGGCAGGGCAGGATGGATATAGGTCTGTAACAGTTTGGGTCCAGGGTGTCTCCCCCTTTGAAGAGGGGGATGACCGCGGCAGCTTTCCAATCCTTGGGGATCTCAGATGATACGAAGGAGAGGTTGAACAGGCTGGTAATAGGGGGTGCGACAATGGCGGCGGACAGTTTCAGAAATAGGGGGTCCAGATTGTCAAGCCCAGCTGATTTGTATGGGTCCAGGTTTTCCAGCTCTTTCAGAACATCTGCTATCTGGATTTGGGTAAAGGAGAAGCTGGGGAGGCTTGGGCGAGTAGCAGCGGGGGGGGCGGGGCTGTTGGCCAAGTTTGGAGTCGCCAGGAGGAAGGCATGGCCAGCCATTGAGAAATGCTTGTTGAAGTCTTCGATTATCACGGATTTATCGGTGGTGACCGTGTTACCTAGCCTCAGTGCAGTGGGCAGCTGGGAGGAGGTGCTCTTGTTCTCCATGGACTTTACAGTATCCCAGAACATTTTGGAGTTAGAGCTACAGGATGCGAATTTCTGCTTGAAAAAGCTGGCCTTTGCTTTCCTGACTGACTGCGTGTATTGGTTCCTGACTTCCCTGAACAGTTGCATATCGCGGGGGCTCTTCGATGCTATTGCAGTTCGCCACAGGATGTTTTGTGCTGGTCGAGGGCAGTCAGGTCTGGAGTGAACCAAGGGCTATATCTGTTCTTGGTTCTGCATTTTTTGAACGGAGCATGCTTGTCTAATATGGTGAGGAAGTAACATTTAAAGAATGACCAGGCATCCTCAACTGACGGGATGAGGTCCATATCCTTCCAGGGTACCCGGGCCAGGTCGATTAGAAAGGCCTGCTCGCAGAAGTGTTTTAGGGAGCGTTTGACAGTGATGAGGGGTGGTCGTTTGACCGCGGACCCGTGGCGGATACAGGCAATGAGGCAGTGATCGCTGAGATCTTGATTGAAGACAGCAGAGGTGTATTTGGAGGGCAGGTTGGTCAGGATAATGTCTATTAGGGTGCCCATGTTTACGGATTTAGGGTTGTACCTGGTGGGTTCCTTGATGATTTGTGTGAGATTGAGGGCATCAAGCTTGGATTGTAGGACTGCCGGGGTGTTAAGCATATCCCAGTTTAGGTCACCTAACAGAACAAACTCTGAAGCTAGATGGGGAGCGATCAATTCACAGATGGTGTCCAGGGCACAGCTGGGAGCTGAGGGGGGTCGGTAGCAGGCGGCAACAGTGAGAGACTTATTTCTGGAGAGATTAATTTTTAAAATTAGAAGTTCGAACTGTTTGGGCATAGACCTGGAAAGTATGACAGAACTTTGCAGGCTATCTCTGCAGTAGATTGCAACTCCTCCCCCTTTGGCAGTTCTATCTTGACGGAAAGTGTTATAGTTGGGTATGGAAATCTGAGAATTTTTGGTGGCCTTCCTGAGCCAGGATTCGGACACGGCAAGGACATCAGGATTGGCAGAGTGTGCTAAAGCGGTGAGTAAGGCAAACTTAGGGAGGAGGCTTCTGATGTTGACATGCATGAGGCCAAGGCTTTTTCGATCACAGAAGTCAACAAATGAGGGTGACTGGGGACATGCAGGGCCTGGGTTTACCTCCACATCACCCGAGGAACAGAGGAGTAGTAGGATGAGGGTGCGGCTAAAGGCTATCAAAACTGGTCGCCTAGAGCGTTGGGGACAAAGAATAAAAGGAGCAGATTTATGGGCGTGGTAGAATAGATTCTGGGCATAATGTGCAGACAGGGGTATGGAGGGGCGCGGGTACAGCGGAGGCAAGCCCAGGCACTGGGTGATGATAAGAGAGGTTGTATCTCTGGACATGCTGGTCTCAATGGGTGAGGTCACCGCATGTGTGGGGGGTGGGACAAAGGGGGTATCAGAGGTACGGAGAGTGGAACTACAGGGTCCATTGCAAACCAAAACAATGATAATGAAAACTAGCCTGAACAACAGTATGCAAGGCATATTGATATTTGAGAGAGACATACAATAAGGCATAAAGTGATTGCAGGTCTTGATTGGGAGAGCTAGCTAAAACAACAGGTAAGATAACAGCAGCAATAACAGGGTGCTAGTCTAACACAGCAACAACAGGTAAAAATGGCGACGACTAGGCAGAGAGGGTCGGATTAACTACACACAGATCCTGAGTTAAAGCACAGAGCCGACAGATAAAACACAAATAAACAGAATGGAGTACCGTGAATTAATGGACAGTCAAGCATGCATCAGCTATGTAGCCAAGTGATCATAGTGTCCAGGGGGCAGCCGTAGATGGAGCAGGGAGGCCTCCACTAAGCTAGCACGCGGCATTTAAAGTTAGTAGCCCGGGGGGTGGTCTGCTCAGACGGAGGGGGTCTGCTCAGACGTGGTCGTGTCGACAGAGAATCCAGAGAATCCAAGCCGAATGGCGAAAGAGAGGTTGTGAATTGTAGAATTGTGTTTGCTAACTGGTGCTAGCTTCGTGGCAGTGGCGCTAACTGCGCTAGCTGCAAGCTAGCTGTGAGGATCAGAAGTAGTGGCTCAGGGATTACGGCAGGAATCCGGCGTTGTTGTCGAGAGACAGTCCGATGCTGGTAAATTGGTGAGTAATATCCAGGCTAATAACAGGGCTGGTGTCTGTGCAGAAGGTAAAAGCTACTAGCAGCGGCAAAAAAATGGCTAAATTAGCTTGTAGCTGATTTAGACCAGTTGTGATGGATTGGCAGGGCTCTGTGTCGGCAAAAAAAGGTCCAGTCCAATTGGCAAAGAGGTATTGTAGCCCAAGAATTCGCTGGTAGACCTCTTCGGCTAGCCGGCAGATGGGCCTAGCTCGAGGCTAGCTCAAGGCTAACTGGTGCTTGCTTCGGGACAGAGGTGTTAGCCAGTAGTAGCCACTCGGTTGCAGCTAGCTAGCTGTGATAATACGGTGTAATTGTCCAGAGCTTGCGTCAGGAATCCGGTGATGTGGTAGAGAAAAAGCAGTCCTATATGCTCTGGGTTGATATCGCGCTTGCAGACTGGCAGGTATTGGCCCGGTATTGAAGCTGGCTGTGTCCGAGTTAAGGGCGAAGACCGCAGCAGTGGCTAACTGACTACTAGCTAGTAGCTAGTTATCTGGCTAGCTTCTGATTGGTGTTACGGTTCTAAAGTATAAAAAAAATAGCAGGTCCGTACCACATTGGGTGAGGCGGAATGTAGGAATGTATATTCAGTTCCTAGATGGAAAGTGAAATTAAAATATATACGAAATGTATACGAAAAATACGAATACTATTTACACGGGACAGACAGGACAAAGACACATCCGACTGCTACGCCATCTTGGATTAATGCCTATGGCTGCCTTAAATATGGCTCCCAATCAGAGACAATGAAAGACAGCTGTCTCTGATTGAGAACCACTCAGGCAACCATAGACATACCTAGACACCTACACTGAACACAACCCCATAAACTCTACCAAACCCCCTAATACAATACAACCACCCAATACGAGACAAATACACACAAACATCCCCCATGTCACACCCTGACCTAACTAAAATAATACAGAAAACAAAGATAACTAAGGCCAGGGCGTGACATGATCAGGCATTCAAACAGTAGAGATGTTAAACCTGTTCAGTAGAGAGGTTAAACCTGTTGTGAATCATCCTGAAGGCTGTGTGAAAAAAATATTTGTGTTGATCAGCTTGAGCTTACAATCAAAATATAATGAACCTTAAAAAAGTTTATTCAAAACATGCATGTGACAATTATTGGCACCCCTGCATTTCGTACTTTGTGCAGCCTCCCTTTGCAAAGATAACAGCTCTGAGTCGTCTCCTATAATATTTGATGAGGTGGGAGAACACACCCTCCCTTTGCCAAGATAACAGCTCTGAGTCGTCTCCTATAATATTTGATGAGGTGGGAGAACACACCCTCCCTTTGCAAAGATAACAGCTCTGAGTCGTCTCCTATAATATTTGATGAGGTGGGAGAACACACCCTCCCTTTGCAAAGATAACAGCTCTGAGTCGTCTCCTATAATATTTGATGAGGTGGGAGAACACACCCTCCCTTTGCAAAGATAACAGCTCTGAGTCGTCTCCTATAATATTTGATGAGGTGGGAGAACACACCCTCCCTTTGCAAAGATAACAGCTCTGAGTCGTCTCCTATAATATTTGATGAGGTGGGAGAACACACCCTCCCTTTGCAAAGATAACAGCTCTGAGTCGTCTCCTATAATATTTGATGAGGTGGGAGAACACACCCTCCCTTTGCAAAGATAACAGCTCTGAGTCGTCTCCTATAATATTTGATGAGGTGGGAGAACACACCCTCCCTTTGCAAAGATAACAGCTCTGAGTCATCTCCTATAATATTTGATGAGGTGGGAGAACACACCCTCCCTTTGCAAAGATAACAGCTCTGAGTCGTCTCCTATAATATTTGATGAGGTGGGAGAACACACCCTCCCTTTGCAAAGATAACAGCTCTGAGTCGTCTCCTATAATATTTGATGAGGTGGGAGAACACACCCTCCCTTTGCAAAGATAACAGCTCTGACTCGTCTCCTATAATATTTGATGAGGTGGGAGAACACACCCTCCCTTTGTGAAGATAACAGCTCTGAGTCGTCTCCTATAATATTTGATGAGGGGGGAGAACACCCTCCCTTTGCCAAGATAACAGCTCTGAGTCGTCTCCTATAATATTTGATGAGGTGGGAGAACACACCCTCCCTTTGCAAAGATAACAGCTCTGAGTCGTCTCCTATAATATTTGATGAGGTGGGAGAACACACCCTCCCTTTGCAAAGATAACAGCTCTGACTCGTCTCCTATAATATTTGATGAGGTGGGAGAACACACCCTCCCTTTGTGAAGATAACAGCTCTGAGTCGTCTCCTATAATATTTGATGAGGGGGGAGAACACCCTCCCTTTGCCAAGATAACAGCTCTGAGTCATCTTCTATAGTGTATGATGAGGTGGGACAACACATAGGAAGGTATTTGAGACCATTCCCTTCATATAGAAACTCTCCAGAGTCTTTGGTCCTCTCTTATGGACTCTCCTCTTCAGCTCACCCCACCGGTTTTCAATGTGGTTTAGGTCAGGGGACTGGGATGGCCATTGCAAAGGCTTGACTCTATGGTCAATTAATCATTTTTGTTATTTTCTGCATGACCATGGCTCCTTTCACTCCAAATACACCTCTGGTGTTTGTTGCCGAAAAGCTATATTTTAGTTTCATTAGACCATAGAACCTAGTTCCAATCAAAGTTCCAATGACATTTAGCAAACTCCAGGGGCTTACGTTTGTGATTTGGTGACATCAGAGGCTTTCTTCTGGCTACCATTCCAAAGAACGTTTTGGCATGGAGGTGGAGTCTAATTTTAGTTTTGTAGACTTGGTGATCCCAAGATGTAACCAACTTCTGCAATTCTCCAACTGTGATCCTTGGAGATTGTTTTGACACTTTAGTCATCCTCACTGTGTGTGGGGGCAAAACACGCTTGCGTCCTCTTCCAGGCAGGTTCATCAAAGCTCCAGCTGTTTTACATTTCTTAATTATTGCCCTAATAGTGGAGATGGGTATTTTCAGGCTTGTAGCCTGATTTGTGAAGATCAACAACCTCTTGTCTAATTTTTTTTGTGTGTTCTCTGGCCATTCCCATGTTGATGGATGACTAAGGGAGTTTAGCCTGTGTGTCACCTCATATATGAAATGTTTTAAAGAAGATCATACCAAGGATCATTTTGCAACTGGATTTAAAAGGACCGCTTGAAGTATATACAAAAAATAAAAAAGTTATTTGATTAAACATTTTATTTGGCCTTACTGCTATCAGCCCATACAAACGCATGGAATATTGTTTATTTTTTATTTAACCTTTATTTAACTAGGCAAGTCAGTTAAGAACAAATTCTTATTTACAATGACGGCCTACACAGATAACAGATTCACTTCATGGAGCAAAAGATAGTCTCCCCAAGGAAATTTGTTCTGAAGTGTCTTTCTTTCCTATATCTGTGAGGAAACAGTTGTTGTTATATATTTTTTTATATGTATTTAACCCCATATTTTTGGCACTAAACAGTGTCCATGTAAACTTCCATACATTTTTTTTCAACTGGTACTGGGGTACATTCAGACGAGTCTTTTGAGGCCGGTGGGCATCCTAGAGCAAAACAACCAACATGTGCAGTACGTGTTCGTGAGAGTCTCATCTTTACATAGTTTGTATGTCACGCGGGACTAGGTGGGTGAAGGAATCAGACGCAGAGAGTTCCACTGGGGAAAAGTGCTCTTTACTTCGGCACACAAAATGATAAGCCCAACAATAGAGGGCGCGGACAACAACGTGACAACCCAAAAAACACAGGGTGCCAAGTTTAAGAAATTAATTCCACCTCTGCCTAAAACGCACACACGTAACATAAAGACAATCCCGCACAAAACAAGGGCGGGTCCACCTACTAAAAATAGGGAAGCTCATTAAACCAAACAACAGAAACACAGGTGAAACTAATAAGACAAAACAAACAGACAAACGAAAAAGGTATCGGTGGCGGCTAGTAGGACGGCGACGACGACCGCCGAGCACCGCCCGAACAGGCAGGGGAGCCAACTTTGGCGGAAGTCGTGACATTGTAGGCAAAACCGTACGGTTTTGTGAGAAGACACATTTTTGTGATATCTCATGGTCTGAAAAACACCTCTCTAGCTCTGTCACCTTCCACCACAGATGCATATGTGCGACATCGGCGGATGCGGTGGATTGAGATGCATCCAATGCTAATTATGATAATTAGATTTTCCATGGGCCGTGGAAATTGACTCGAGGGGGTTTTAATGTTGACATTTGGTTGTGTTGAAAACCAAACACAATTCAATACTATTTCTTTTTGTACAGTAAATAGCCTAAACTTATCTTACATACTAATGTAACAGTATTTATTCAACCTTAAAATGAGCAACACATCCATGGCCACATTTTGAGGTTAGCCTAATGTAATTATAATGTCCTCTTAAGTAATCATAGAAAGCATGTTGAAGATAGAATGCAAAGGTCACAGGTCTGTGGAGAGGTTCAAAACAGTATTGATCACTTGCACTATGTACTTTTAATGTAATCTCAACAGCAATCCAGGTCATTTGGTTGTGGTATTAGATGAAGCACAGTGATAACACATTAGCTTGTTGCATAAATACAAAATATCTGACATTGCATTCCCATTTGAACTTTGTTGTGCTTTTAAATTGTTGAAAGCGCAGTGATAACACATTTAGATGACAACCAAACATCAGACATTTGTTTTTCCATTGGAATTTGGTTGACTGACTTTGAGTGGGTGACTACAGGTTGAAATCTCATTGACCAACGTCTCTACCAAATATTACCAACATTTCCACATTGAAATTACGTGGTGTGCCCAGTGGGAGGGAATTTGCAATTGTAATGATGTCAGGTACAGTTGAAGTCGGAACTTTACATACACTAAGTTGACTGTGCCTTTAAACAACTTGGAAAATTCCAGAAAATGATGTCATGGCTATAGAAGCGTTTGATAGGCTAATTGACATAATTTGAGTCAATTGGAGGTGTACCTGTGGATGTATTTCAAGGCCTACCTTCAAACTCAGTGCCTCTTTGCTTGACATCATGGGAAAATCAAAAGAAATCAGCCAAGACCTCATAAAAAAATGATAGTACGCAAGTATAAACACCATGGGACCACGCAGCCATCATAACACTCAGGAAGGAGACGCGTTCTGTCTCCTAGAGATGAACGTATTTTGGGACCTTGTGACCTTGGGACCTTGTGAAGGACCTTGTGAAGATGCTGGAGGAAACAAAAGTATCTATATCCACAGCAAAACGAGTCCTATATTGACATAACCTGAAATGCCGCTCAGCAAGGAAGAAGCCACTGCTCCAAAACTACCATAAAAAATCCAGACTACGGTTTGCAACTGCACATGGGGACAAAGACTTTTTGGAGAAATGTCCTCTGGTCTGATGAAACAAAAATAGAACTGCTTGGCCATAATGATCATCATTATGTTTGAAGGAAAAAGGGGGAGGCTTGCAAGCCGAAGAACACCATCCCAACCGTGAAGCACAGGGGTGACAGCATCATGCTGTGGGTGTGCTTTTCTGCAGGAGGGATTGGTGCACTTCACAAAATAGATGGCCTCATGAGGAAGGAAAATTATGTGGAAATATTGAGGCAACATCTCAAGACATCAGTCAGGAAGTCAAAGCTTGGTCGCAAATGGTTCTTCCAAATGGACAATTACCCCACGCATACATCCAAAGTTGTGTCAAAATGGCTTAACCTCTCTAGGGTATGTGGGACGGTAGCGTCCCACCTCGTCAACAGCCAGTGAAACTGCAGGGCGACAAATTCAAAACAACAGAAATCCCAAAATTTAAATTCCTCAAACATAAGTATTTTACACCATATGAAAGATACACTTGTTGTAAATCCAGCCAAAGTGTCCAATTTCAAAAAGATTTTACGACGAAAGAACACCAAACGATTATGTTAGGTATGAGCCAAGTCACATAAGACATTTTTCCAGCCAAAGAGAGCAGTAACAAAAAGCAGAAATAGAGATCAAATTAAATCACTAAGCTTTGATGATCTTCATCAGATGACACTCATAGGACTTCATGTTACACAATACATGTATGTTTTGTTCGGTAAAGTTCATATTTATATAAAAGAATCTGAGTTTAGGCGGGATGCTACTGTCTCACTTGGCAAAAAGCCAGAGAAAATGCAGAGCGCCAAATTGAAATAAATTACTATGAAAATTACTATAAAAATCAAACTTTCATTAAATCACACATGAAAGATACCAAATTAAAGCTACACTGGTTGTGAATCCAGCCAACATGTCAGAAATCAAATAGGCTTTTCGGCGAAAGCAAACGATGCTATTATCTGAAGATAGCACAATAGTGAACAAAAACAGAGAAGCATATTTCAACCCTGCAGGCGCTACACAAAACGCAGAAATAAAAATATAATTCATGCCTTACCTTTGACGAGCTTCTGTTGTTGGCACTCCAATATGTCCCATAAACATCACAAATGGTCCTTTTGTTTGATTAATTCCATCGATATATATCCAAAATGTCAATTTATTTGGCGCGTTTGATACAGAAAAACACCAGTTCCAACTTGCTCAAACATGACTATAAAATATCTCAAAGGTTACCTGTAAACTTTGCCCCAAAAATTCAAACTACTTTTGTAATACAACTTTAGGTATTTTTTTATGTTAATAATCGATAAAATTGAAGACGGGATGATCTGTGTTTAATACAGGATTAAAACCAACTATAGCTAGCTTTCTGGACACTCGCTTCTATCTAACAGGACACTTCATGTGACTCTCGTTCAAGATGGCCGTACTTCTTCATTACACAAAGGAATAACCTCAACCAATTTCTCAAGACTGTTGACATCCAGTGGAAGCGGTAGGAACTGCAAGCAGGTCCCTTAGAAATCTGGTTTCCCAATGAAACCTCATTGAAAAGAGAGTGACCTAAAAAAAAAAATCTGAATGGTTTGTCCTCTGGGTTTTGCCTGCTAAATAAGTTCTGTTATATTCACAGACATGATTCAAACAGTTTTAGAAACTTCAGAGTGTTTTCTATCCAAATCTCCTAATAATATGCATATCTTATCTTCTGGGGATGAGTAGCTGGCAGTTTAATTTGGGCATGCTTTTCATCCAAAATTCCGAATGCTGCCCCCTACCCTAGAGAAGTTTTTAAGGACAACAATGTCAAGGTATTGGAGTGGCCATCACAAAGCCCTGACCTCAATCCTATAGAAAATTGGTGGGCAGAACTGAAAAAGCGTGTGCGAGCATGGAGGCCTACAAACCTGACTCAGTTACACCAGCTCTGTCAGGAGGAATGGGCCAACATTCACCCAACCTATTGTGGGAAGCTTGTGGAAGGCCACCCAAAATGTTTGACCCAAGTTAAACAATTTAAAGGCATTGCAACCAAATACTAATTGAGTTTATGTAAACTTCTGACCCACTGGGAATGTGATGAATGAAATGAAAGCTGAAATAAATCATTATCTCTACTATTATTCTGACATTTCACATTCTTAAAATAAAGTGGTAATCCTAACTGACCTAGGACAGGGAATTTTTACTTTGATTAAATGTCAGGAATTGTGAAAACTGAGTTTAAATGTATTTGACTGAGGTGTATGTAAACTTTCTACTTCAACTGTATGCCTCATTTACTCCCAATACTGATTACTCATTAGGACAAGGCAACACAAGTGCCTGTCTCGTTGTCTTGACTATTTGTGTTCAATTACGTGGGGGTGCTTTTTGGTAACAATTTGAATTCAAATTCATCAGCTAATCTATATTGTGTTTTATTTAATCCTGTTTGTTCCCTTGCGCTCCAAATCTGTTAACTAATTGACGAAAGCACACAAAATCAGCTGGCAATTGTTTGGGTCTGCAGGCATTGGTAGCATAAATACAATCACACCGCAGGAAATAAAATGTAGCCTCTGCCTCCCCTCGATAAACAAAGACATAATGCCCATTGTTTAGGTTGTTCTCTGTGGAATCTCATCCAAGCTCTGAAAATGGCATTTGTTTTATGGCTTCCCATATTGAAAGAACCACGGAAGAAGAAAAAACTAAGTAAAACCATTGTATTTTCCCAGAGCTCATTATGAGCCTAGACTCCCACACTAGAGGAGTAGCGATGGTAGTAATGCGCTTACTACTGTGTCTCTCCCTGTCTAGACACACGATGGACACAGTGCTTACCAGACAGAATGTTATACCTACACACAGCTGCTCTTCTCAAACAAAGACAAGAAAGTAAAGATACAGATTGATGTGTATGGTGGCTTATTGTTTATATTCATCACAATGGAATTCAGGCCCACATAAATATAGCAGTCCATTTTAGAAAATGTATGTAAAAAAACGTCTATAATTGTTCATATTCCAGATGGCTGAGTTTTATGGCCTTGATGGGAGTGTTTTTTCATTGATCTGCCCACTCGGTGTCTGTACTCTGTATCTTCATATCTTCCCCATTTCCCATTACACATATCAGTAGACCAGCCATTACTTGTGATAGGGAGGCGTGTAGCATACAAAGTCTATGAGTAGACTGACATCTATATTGACCACTTTGTTCCCATTCTGTCAGGAACATTATTAACCGATGGGGAGAAACTGATGACAACAGTAATGGACAACATTATTAACCGATGGGGAGAAACTGATGACAACAGTAATGGATAACATTATTAACCGATGGGGAGAAACTGATGACAACAGTAATGGATAATGGATGTAAACTAATGGTTGAAAACAGTAATGGATGTAAACTAATTGATGAAAACCGTAATGGATGTAAACTAGAGGTCGACCGATTAATTTGGGCCGATTTCAAGTTTTCATAACAATCGGTAATCGGCATTTTTGGACACGGATTATGGCCGATTACATTGCATTCCACGAGGAAACTGTGTGGCAGGCTGACCACCTGTTACCCGAGTGCAGCAAGGAGCCAAGGTAAGTTGCTAGCTAGCATTTAACTTGTCTTATAAAAAAACAATCAATCTTCACATTATCACTAGTTAACTACACATGGTTGATGATATTACTAGGTTAACTAGCTTGTCCTGCGTTGCATATAATCAATGCGGTGCCTGTTAATTTATCATCGAATCACAGCCTATTTTGCCAAACGCGGGATGATTTAAGCGCATTTGTGAAAAAAGCACAATCGTTGCACGAATGTACCTAACCATGAACATCAATGCCTTTCTTAAAATCAATACACAGAAGTATTATTTTTTAAACCTGCATATTTAGTTAAAAGACTTCTTAGGGATAGGCATCCCGCTAGCGGGACACCAGCCGACAACATCCGGTGAAATTGGAGGGAGCGAATTCAAATAATTAATTGTAATATTAAACATTCATGAACATACAAGCATCTTATGTCTTATATCATCTTATACATATTTAAAAGCTTAAATTCTTGGTAATCAAGTAGTATGTTTAATAGGAAAGCAAAATTAGTAAGCGTGTGCCGAAAGACTGGTATTGTTCCGGTGATCTCCTCACCAAAACTCAAAATTCTTGCTTGTTTTTCAAAAAACAAGCCTGAAACCTTGAATAAGACTGTTGACATCTAGTGGAAGCCATAGGAATTGCAATCTGGGAGATTAAATTACATAGGAACAATAGGTTTCCATTATAAGAGCCTGGGATCTCCCCCCAAAATTATTCTGGTTGGTTTTCCTTTGGATTTTCGGCTAACATATCAATTGTGTTATAGTCTCATACATTATTTTTACATTTCTACAAACTTCAAAGTGTTTTCTATCCAATGCTACCAATTATATGCATATCCTGGCTTCTGGGCCTGAGTAACAGGCAGTTTACTTTGGGCACGTCAGGTGGAAATTCAGGAAACTAGACCCTATGTTAGCAGGCAATATTAACTAGGGAAATTGTGTCACTTCTCTTGCGTTCATTGCATGCAGAGTCAGGGTATATGCAACAGTTTGGGCCACCTGGCTCGTTGCGAACTAATTTAAAAGAATAAACGTTTTGTTTTCAAAATGATAGTTTCCGGATTTTGCCATATTTATGACCAACGGCTCGTATTTCTGTGTTTATTATATTATAATTAAGTATGATTTGATAGAGCAGTGTGATTGAGCGGTGGTAGGCGGCAGCAGGCTCGTAAGCATTCATTCAAACTTTACTGCGTTTGCCAGCAGCTCTTAGCAATGCTTGCTTCACAGCGCTGTTTATGACTTCAAGCCTATCAACTCCTGAGATTAGTCTGGCAATACTAAAGTGCCTATTAGATCATCCAATAGTCAAAGGTATATGAAATACAAATGATATAGAGAGAAATAGTCAACGCGTCATAAGTCCTATAATAACTACAACCTAAATCTTCTTAACTGGGAATATTGAAGAATTGGGAATAGTGAACCACCAGCTTTCATATGTTCTCATGTTCTGAGCAAGGAACTTAAACGTTAGCTTTTTTACATGGCACATATTGCATTTTTACTTTCTTCTCCAACACTGTGTTTTTGCATTATTTAAACCAAATTTAGCATGTTTCATTATTTATTTGAGAATAAATAGATTTTATTTATGTATTATATTAAGTTAAAATAAAAGTGTTCATTGTTCATTCAGTATTGTTGTAATTGTCATTATTACAAATATATATATATATATTTTTTAAAGTTGGCCGATTAATCGGTATTGGCTTTTTTTGGTCCTCAAATAATCGGTATCGGTATCGGCGTTGAAAAATCATAATCGGTCGACCTCTAATGTAAACCGTTTAGTGCAATCTTCTGTGACTAAAAGCATCGGTGTCCTATGGTCTCTTGACAGAGCTAGGATACACCATGTCCTTATCTCAGATAAGTATGTGGAGTTGCCTTCAAACCAGGCACTAAACAAAACTTACGCCTGCGATGGCGCAATACTCAAACTAATTAACATTGGGGAGAGAGATTACTAGGGATGTTACTCAATCTGAAATACTACGATGTTCTGCTTCTTTGACCACTCTCGTTTTAATATCATTGTGTGTCATTTTGATAATGCATAATCTTACTCAGAACATGAAGGTAAAAATAAAAATAAAATATCCTGTATACCTTATGTAGACTTGCAGAATCTAGCTCACTGCAAATGAGTGCATGCAGGTAAAAATATTTCCATGACTGTTGAAAATGCCTTATCACCCCTAGATTACCTCTTGGGCTATAAGGACCGCCAATATTGACCACAAGGTGACACCATAAGCTCAGAAATATCCCCTGAGATGCATCTAGATGTATTGCAATAAAGAGATTTACTCCACCACCAGTAGAACATGGATTTTGTGTTTGACTGGGCTTTGCTTTGAGATATGAGGAGCCATTTATTTTTCAGTTAGAAATCTTTATTCCCACATTATGCCCACTGTATACCACTGAGAGATGTGAAGTCATTATGCATACTGTATACCACTGAGAGGTGTGAAGTCATTATGCCCACTGTATACCACTGAGAGGTGTGAAGTCATTATGCATACTGTATACCACTGATGTGTGAAGTCATTATGCCCACCATATACCACTGAGGTGTGAAGTAATTATGCCCACCATATACCACTGAGAGGTGTGAAGTCGTTTCTGCTCTGCATTTGCTTTCATGGGTCAATTAAATGTGTGTGTGTGTGTGTGTGTGTGTGTGTGTGTGTGTGTGTGTGTGTGTGTGTGTGTGTGTGTGTGTGTGTGTGTGTGTGTGTGTGTGTGTGTGTGTGTGTGTGTGTGTGTGTGTGTGTGTGTGTGTGTGTGGAGGGGTTACAGTCCTGTCTGACGGTACTAAGGAGCATAGCTCCTATATCACCGTTACCACAGGGGAAGAGAGGCAGGGGTCTCCTTGATGATACCTAGCACAGCCACTCTCAGATGAATTTCCTACAGAAGGGAAAATACGCGCAGGATATTATTCCTGCAGTAAAAGCCCATAATGAGGATGAATGTGCTCCTGAGCGCTCTGTGCTGGCTGTGCCGTACCTCTGTAGTGAGAAGCCCACGCGTTGGAGGTACTGCAGCGCTGCATAGGGCCAAGTTGCTCACACTCCACGAGATGATCAACGGGCATACCTAGCTAGCTAAGCCCCTGCCTCCCAGCCTTGGGTAATGAAGACGTAGCGCTGCCTCACCTTGCAGCTCCCGCAGCATGATGGAGCCGCTCCCCAAGCTGTTAAAGGTGTGATCCATCCCATATATGGCCCCACAGGCTCAGTGCAGTTGTTCGCCTTGCAGTGCCGCAGGCCTAATTTATGGGCCGAGTTTGAGGGGCGTCCTGAAAATGAGAAAGGAGTGATAGAGCAGGGTGCTAAAGGGTAGATGGCATACATGTAACATATGGATTTGCATTAGAATATGCATCAAAAGTCCCAATGCAAAGTTACATCTCACTTTTCTATTTTTCGAGTTATTACATAAAACTGATCAGAATTTCCAAAGAATGCCGAAGTCATGCCAGAATATGTTTATGCTGGGTGTGACGTTATATGGAGGACCCAGCAAGCCAGCCTATTCACTATGATCTAAACCCAACAGAAATAACTTAAAATGTAAACTCAGCAAAAAAATAAATGTCCTCTCACTGTCAACTGCGTTTATTTTCAGAAAAATGAACATGACAAGATTCAACAACTGAGACATAAACTGAACAATTTCCACAGACATGTGACTAACAGAAATGGAATAATGTGTCCATGAACAAAGGGTGGGTCAAAATCAAAAGTAACAGTCAGTATCTGGTGTGGCCACCAGCTGCATTAACTTCTCTGGGATATGTGGGACGCTTGCAGAGCGCCAAATTCAAATAAAATTATATAAAAATCTAACTTTCATTAAATCACACATGTAAGATACCAAATTAAAGCTACCCTCGTTGTGAATCCAGCCAACATATCAGATTTCAAAAAGGCTTTTCGGCGAAAGCATAAGATGCTATTATCTGATGACAGCAGAACAGTAAACAAAGAGAGTGTAGCATATTTCAACCCTGCAGGCGCAACACAAAATGCAGAAATAAAATATAAATCATGCCTTACCTTTGACGAGCTTCTTTTGTTGGCACTCCAATATGTCCCATAAACATCACAAATGGTCCTTTTGTTCGATTAATTCCATCCATATATATCCAAAATGTCCATTTATTTGGCACGTTTGATCCAGAAAAAAACAGCTTCCAATTTGCGCAACGTCACTACAAAAAATCTCAAAAATTACCTGTAAACTTTGCCAAAACATTTCAAACTACTTTTGTAATACAACTTTAGGTGTTTTTAAACGTTAATAATCGATCAAATTGAAGACGGGTCTATCTGTTTTCAATACAGGAGGACAACACTTGCGCAACTCTCAAACAGTACACATAACATTACTCTGATTCAAGATGGCCGTACTTCTTCATTACACAAAGGAAAAAACCTCAACCAATTCCTAAAGACTGTTGACATCCAGTGGAAGCGTTAGGAACTGCAAGGTCAATTAGAAATATGGATTCCCAATGAAAACCCATTGAAAAGAGAGTGACCTCAAAAAACAAAAAATCTGAATGGTTTGTCCTCGGGGTTTCGCCTGCTAAATAAGTTATGTTATACTCACAGACATGATTCAAAGAGTTTTAGAACTTCAGAGTGTTTTCCATCCAAATCTACTAATAATATGCATATCCTATCTTCTGGGGATGAGTAGCTGGCAGTTGAATTTGGGTATGCTTTTCATCCAAACGTGAAAATGCTGCCCCCTATCCTAGAGAAGTTAAACCCTTTACAATGAAGATCTGTGAAGTTATTTGAATTTTTACGAATTATCTTTGAAAGACAGGGTCCTGAAAAAGGGACGTTTCTTTTTTTGCTGAGTTTATAATGTGGTAAACTGGTTGGTCCTCCTAGACCTCCATGGCTAGGTCCAGCAGTCTCTGGTCTGATGGCCATACAGGAGCTCAAAGGGTGAGAATCCAGTGGACCCATGCGGTACCTCATGCACGAGAACATCCGGTGGGACAGCAGCAGGTCCCAGTTCCTCCTGTCTCTCTTGATTACCTTCTTCAGCATCTGCTTTAGGGTCTTATTGAAGCGTTTGACTAGCCTGTCCATTTGTGGATGCTACATGCTGGTTCTCACCTGTTTTATTCGTAAAAGATTGCAGACATCTTTCATTACACGAGACATGAATGCTGTGCCCTTGTCCGTCAGGATACCGGGTGGCGTAATCCACAATTACCAGGATGTACTGGTGTCCCCTTGCGGTTATCATCAACAGACTCACAAGATCCATCGCCACCCGCTCAAACAGCACCCCTATAATGGGCAGGGGAAGCAAAGGGTTTCTATAATGTTCCCTCAGAGCTGTGATCTGGCACTCTGGGCAGATACGACAGTAGTCCTCCATGGCGTGCTTGACTTTGGCCAGTGGACCGATTCTCGATCTGCTCCCTGGTTTTCTCCATCCCCAGGTGTGCCCCGAGCAGGTGGGTATGGGCGAGCTGCAAGACAGTACTAATATACTGGGTGCGTATGAGTAACAAGTATTTCGTCTCCCCATTGCGCTTTACTACCTGATATAATAAATTACGCTTGATGACAAAGTGTGAGTAGCGCCACTCACTTACCCCGGATAACAGCACGCGTCCTCCGTGATCACCTGGCCCCTTGCGTTCTGGAGGTCGGTGTTCCTCTAACCGGGCTGTCTCGAACTGGCCTGTGAGGATTCCCGTGTCGGGCGACCCATCTGGTGCCTCCACCTCCATAAAGTGGAGCCTGAGGTCCTCCTCGGACGATGGATCGTTTCCCGGTGCGGGGTCATCTCCCTCCTCCTGGTCCGACTCGGGCCTAGTGGATACCTCTTGCGGCAGGGCGTGGGTTGCGCAGACAACCATCCTTTTCCCTCTCCTTCCTACCTAGTGCGCGCCTCCCCAGGTCCCACCTCCACAGTGCCTGGAAGAGAGGGCAATCTCTACCAAGGTGAATGGGCACGGACATCTGGCACTCCCCCCTCGGGGTGATTATCCGCACCTGCACGGTTAGGTACCTCTTTGTGTCCTTGTGTACACAGGACACCGTCATCTCCTCATCCCCCGGTTCATATTTGCCCTCTCGTGTGAGCCACTGCGGTTGGGCCAGAGTCACCACGCTGCCGGAGTCCAGCAAAGCGCTGGTGTCGATGCCATCGATTTGTACTGGAACCATCTTAGGGGCTCTCTCGATGTGCGCCCAACAGGAGGTGATATAACTCGCCACCCAGGTAACCCCGGAACTGGGGAATGTGGAGGGCATGGACTCCTCCCGGCCAGGGCAGCTCCACGCTAGGTGTCCCGGCTCGCTTTACTCATAGCAGCACCTCTGATCTGGGTCTAGCAGCGGACGTCGTCGTTGGTTCGGGTCGCCCTCCCGCTTTAGGGCCACGGCTGGTTCCGCCTGGGCCCCCTTCAGCCCATTGCCTCTCTTTGTGCTTTTCTTCCCCCTCACTGCTTTCTCCACCTGGGCCACTTTCAGCAGGTCCTGGGTGTTCTGGTGGGTTTCCACCGTGGTCAGCAAATTCTCCAAGCTTTGGGGGTTCTGCATGCTCACCGCCTTCATCTCGTAGGGGAGTATCCGATGGTACCGATCCAGGACGACCTTATCGATTATTGGGACGGATGGTACGTCGGTCAATAGCCAGCCCTTGGTAAGGCACACCAGGTCGCTCATCTGGGTGCGGGGAAAGATGGGGGAGTTAAAGGCCCAGTCGTGGATCAGTTGTGCACGGCGTGAGAGGCTGAATCCATAACGGCTCAGGATCTCGGATTTGAGTCCCTCATAATTCGCTGCCTGGTCAGTGTTCAAGTCGAAGTAGGCCTTCTGGGCCTTCCTGGAGAGGTAGGGTGCCAAAACGCTGGCCCACTTGGGCTTGGGCCACGTTTCCCGCTGCGCCGTCCTCTCGAAGGTGCACATATTCAACTCCACGTCATCTTTCTCCATTAGCTTGACCAGGAACTGATTCGGGCTAGACTCCTGGGCCGTACCACCTTTCAGCTGGGCTACCTCTGCTACCAGTCAGAGGTTTTGTTGGCTCTGCTTCTCCAGCGCTTTCTCCTGGAGGGCCTGTTGCTTCTGCTGGCAGAGGATAAACTAATCCACCAGTTCTTCCATGGTAATCTCTGTACGCTCGATCCCACCGCACCCAAAGCTACTGAGTTGCCCGCATTCTCCATCATATGTGTTAAACCGTGGGGTGTTGGTTTGAGTGCACAGAGATGGACACAGAGACAAGGAGGTTCTAGTCAGAAAACATGACTTTACTAGGCAACAAAAAATAAATGTAGCAACAAAATATCTTAGGGTTGGCTTGGTTCTTCTTCTCACATTAGGCTCCATGCCTCCGGGAGCATCGTTCCCCTTTGTAGGCACACTCCTTGCCTCTCTCTTTTTCTCTCTCGTGGTGTGCCACGGTGCTCCACTTATGTGGCCTGCACGGCTGGTTGGCACTCTCCCCCAATTACCCCTAATTGGTGCCATCAGTATCGGGGTGCCCAGCCCAGGTACTCCCAGCAGAGGGAGCCAACGTCGCGGCACGTACCTCCCCTCTATCACCAACCCCCGGGTAGACCTCCAGGAATAAACAATAACTTCAAATTAGACCAAATTGTTAGCACTCATGACTACTGGTTTCAATGGGATTTTCAGCCAACTTACGAGCAAATAGTTTATGACTTGCAAGGTTGCTAACCAACTAGCCTGCTAACATTAACCCTACCAGCCTGCTAATGTTACGTTAGCTCTACATGAGTCAGTCAGTTGCTATCAACACTTGGTTTACTGCTACATTAAAGCAAACCAAAGTTTTGGAAATACATAACACCATCTAACCAGTTATTTTTTTAACCAAATATTATTGTTATATGCAGTTATCTTAGCCAGCAAGCCAGCCAGCTAAATTTAGTTATTTTAGCCTGCTAGCCAACAACCACGGTCGACATAGTGACATAGTAAGCCAGAGAACACCAACTAGTCTAGCACTGGCAGGAACCTAAAAAAAAAAAAAAGCCAGCAGATACAATGTTGAAAGAGCAGAGACTTACCAATTGAGTTAGCTACCAAAAAAGAGCCAAGGAGAGAATCCTTCGGAGGGAGAGGCCGTTTTACCGGCTGAGGGAGAGTCAGCTAATGCAATAGCAATATAGTGAGGTAAATCCACATTGAATTTACCTGGTTTATCTCCATCTCTGCTGACACTCACAATGTGTCGGTAGGAAACAGAGGTTGCAGCCTTCACATTCACTCTCAGCACAGCACCTATTTCAGTCAGAGTCCTGCCATCCACTGGTTATGGCTATCGAAGTCCTCTGGGTTGAAATGAGCACCACATACAGTAGACGTACCGTGGCTCCCTTCCTCCAATCCACTCTCTTCAACCAGACAAACCAGTCCCACTTCAAAGCTAGCTTCTAATTTTTTCTAATTTAACCCTGTCCTTGTGGTTATTACTTCACCTAGCAACAACACACCTCCTTTAGCTTTTAAAAAGCTGTTGGGTTTGAAATGAACACTAACACTAGCTACGGACGACGGAAAACTACTACAACACTCCCTTGACTACCACTACTAAGCGCACAGGAGAAGAGGAAATGCATATTTTTTGCATGAATTAATTTGGTTTAGATGTACAATAGTAGCTCAACAATTCCAACACTTGGTCTTGGATGTGATTGAATGACTGGTAGCTAACATTAGCCAGCTGCAGCTAGCTAGGTAGCACCGGTTCTCAATATCATGTTGACAATAATTCATTGTGGGTAGTTACAAAGATTATACGTTCATAAATATTTCAAAATCCCAAAACATTTTTTGTTGTTGTTATATCTAACCACAGTCTTTTAACACACTACGTTGTTACCAGTGGTGATTTTAGAATGTAAATCTTGGTGGGGCAAATCCCCCACAAAAAATGTGGGATGCATCCCAACAAAGCCACTACACAACACAACATTAAACAATACATTAACTGCACTATAACGGTGACAAATGGTACAAACTGTTAGAGTCCCAACAGCAGAGTCCCAACACCTGACCACTGCTACAAGTGGCTCTCATCGGAGCCTTGTCTGGCCTCATTTACTGCCTTTAAAACAAACATAGCTTATATGGCTGACTTGCTTAAACAAATGTGGTTTCTACTGACAATTGAGATGTATGGCATAACAGGACGATGAGCGGGTAAGAGGCAATCTGTAATTTCGATTAAGACATTAATGAGCGAGCTAGGACGGACGTAAATATAACTATTTGTTCAGCACTTCTGAAATGTACAGTGACAGAATTCAGAACATGGGCTGTTCTTACAGTATTCTCCCTGTACACCAAGTCAGAACCGTAGAGTAATAAAGAGGGCATATAAGCGGACAATGAAAGCTCTTACAATATTCATTGATTACATTTCTCTAAAACAGGCTATATTCTGACTTGTGCACCACCAAGTCAGAACAGTAGGCAAAATAATGAGGGGAAAAGGGACCAAATTATTAGGATTAGGCACATGGGCTACTAACAGCTTGCTACACAACATACACGTAGTTTTACTTTCTCAGCTACAGTATACATATCTCCCTGACATATTACATAATTTACAGAAAACAAGGTTGAATCATGATGACGTCGGTGATCTTCTGGTTGGAGCTCTAGAAAGAAGCCCGAGTTCCCGACTTGCAATTCCGACTTGCAATTCCCAGTCGGAGATCATTTTTTTTGTAGTTCCCAGTTGTCTTGAACTCAATGAAGTCTGAGATTTCCCAGTTCCGAGTTTCCAGTTGTTTTGAGTGCAGCATTAGTCATGCTGGATTGACAGCATGGCCAGTTTTGAATGTTTATCCTTTTAAGCTTGGAAAAGAGACCCTTAAACTCAGACTTGGACCACACACCCACTCCACTGAATAGCAGGCTAGGGATTGCTTTACAATGCTTGCAGGTAGCCACTGATTCCTTCCAAACCACTCATTGTTGAATTTGCGATTTCCAACTTGTTTTGTAATGTTTATGTCCAATGGCCGATTAGCACTGATACATTTTATCTTCATTATTTATCTATGACAAGGATTGAAAAGGATTTGCCAGTAGATTGTTGACGTGATTCATGAGGATGACTGCTAGCTTGCTAGTTTGATGTTGACATGATCAGTCAAATCAAAGCTATTGTAGATATAACATGATTTGACGTAATTTTATCTGTGGCCATTGACCCTAAGCCTTCTTGGATGGGCACTTCTAATGTAACTCTATGGCAGCACCCAAAGGGCTTGAATTTTTTAGCTCTACCCGTATATTTTGTGGTGACGTAGTGTCCCCATGAGTGACAGTACACTGAGCCAATCATGGCGCAACTAGAGAACATTACCAACCCTTTACGCTCCATATTTTCTGCTGGCTGCCCCACCACCACAGAAAGCACTGTGCTAGGCTGAAACACTTGCATTTTGGAGCAAAAAAGAGACCAAGTTTACTAACTCAATGATATATATGTATATATATGTATTTTACATTGTTTGCAAACTGATATGTGACAGGTATTAATGCAAAAATGACATGCAAAACAGGCAACAAAAATGTATATGTATTTTTTTTGCCTGTGACACATATTAATGCCAAAATAACATGCAAACAGGCATTCGTGTCACATATGTTGTAATGGGACTAAACAGGTGGGGCTCTGCCCTGAATGACGGGGCGCCACTGGTTGTTACTTTGGTGAGTTGAAACTGTCGTGACTTTACTTTCATTAATCTGATGACTGCTATTTATTTAATCAACTAACTATGTTTAATGGTTAGCCAATTAAATGAATAATGTAACAATTAACTCATTAGGATTTGGGGCACAATGGAATAAGTTGTTTAAAGCGTTACCATCTCTATAACGTCTTTACCTATTACATCGAGAAACAGTCATCTTATTAATCATTACCTCCTATCATATCCTCATTCTGACAGTCATAACCTCATGCATCTGCAAAAAACCCAGCCTTGCTCATGATTCAGTACTACATCAATTGGTTTAATTGTTTATTTACTAGCTAACTAAAAAATAACACAGAATAAACATACAGTTGAAGTTGGAAGTTTACATACAATTAGATTGGAGTCAATTAAACTTGTTTTTCAACCACTCCACAAGTGTTTACAGACAGATTATTTCACTTATAATTTACTGTATCACAATTACAGTGGGTCAGACGTTTACATACACTGTTGACTGTGCCTTTAAACAGCTTGGAAAATTCCAGAAAATTATGTCATGTCTTTAGAAGCTTCTGATAGGCTAATTGACATCATTTGAGTCAATTGGAGGTGTACCTGTGGATGTATTTCAAGGCCTACCATCAAACTCAGCGCATCTTTGCTTGACATCATGGGGAAATCAAAAGATATCAGCCAAGACCACAGAAAAAAATTGGAGACCTCCACAAGTCTGGTTCATCTTTGCAACCAATTTCCAAGTGCCTGAAGGTACCACGTTCATCTGTACAAACGATAGTACGCAAGTATAAACACCATGGGACCACGCAGCCATCATACCGCTCAGCAAAGAGATGCGTTCTGTCTCCGAGAGATGAACGTACTTTGGTGAGAAAAGTACAAATCAATCTCAGAACAACAGCAAAGGACCTTGTGAAGAAGCTGGAGGAAACAGGTACAAAGTATCTATATCCACAATAAAAACAAGTCCTATATTGACATAACCTGAAAGGCCGCTCAGCAAGGAAGAAGCCACTGCTCCAAAACTGCTATAGAAAGCCAGCCTACGGTTTGCAACTGCACATGGGGACAAAGATCATACTTTTTTGAAAAATGTCCTCTGGTCTGATGAAACAAAAATAGAACTGTTTGGCCATAATGACCATCGTTATGTTTGGAGGAAAAAGGGGGAGGCTTGCAAGTCGAAGAACACCATCCCAACCGTGAAGCATGGGGGTGGCAGCATCATGTTGTGGGGGTGCTTTGCTGCAGGAGGGACTGGTGCACTCCTCAAAAAAGATGGTATCATGAGAAGGAAAATTATGTGGATATATTTAAGCAACATCTCAAGACATCAGTCAGGAAGTTAAAGCTTGGTCGGAAATGGGTCTTCCAAATGGACAATGACCCCAAGCATACTTCCAAAGTTGTGGCAAAATGGCTTAAGGACAACAAATTCAAGGTACTGGAGTGGCCATCACAAAGTCCTGACCTCAATCCTATGGAAACTTTGTGGGCAGAACTGAAAAAGCATGTGCGAGCAAGGAGGACAACAAACCTGATCAGTTACACCAGCTTTGTCAGGAGGAATGGGCCAAAATTCACCCAACTTATTGTGGAAGCTTGGGGAAGGCTACGCGAAACGTTTGACCCAAGTTAAACATTTGAAAGGCAATGCTACCAAATACTAATTGAGTGTATGTGAACTTCTGACCCACTGGGAATGTGATGAAAGAAATAAAAGCTGAAATAAATAATTCTCTCTACTATTATTCTGACATTTCACATTCTTAAAATAAAGTGGTGATCCTAACTGACCTAAGACCTGGAATTTTTACTTTGATTAAATGTCAGAAACTATGAAAAACTGAGTTTAAATGTATTTGGCTAAGGTGTATGTAAACTTCCAACTTCAACTGTACACCCTTTACATGAGACCAAGGTCCCTAGTGGACTGACAAGATATGTCAGCTTGTTACAACATAGATGGATAGATGGAGAGGGAGAGAGAGAGAGAGAGAGAGAGAGAGAAAGGGACACTTATCGTCAAGACATTTCAGAATTATTCTCACAGTAATGTTAATCATATAGTTTGCACACAAATCGCTGCCCGTTTGGAGTAAGAAATCATGAATGTATTTACATGTGAAATGCCTTCGTTCGTCGTTTGTCTGTCGGAACCAAGCCTTATTGGAAATGGTTTTGTCTGGCTTTTCCCAATCTCACTTGTACATGCTCTGATTGTCCACCAGAGGTCACAATGTCCTTCTTCTTAATTGTCTGGTCTCCATGGGGTGTTTCCGCAGAACAACTTCTTAGCTGTACCAATGATTGTCTGAGAGGGGAGTTTGCTCCTTTCTCCACCTTGTGTGGATAATCAGAGTTTGAACCACTTTACAGGCGCAGCTGCAGACTGGTGATGTCCCGGTCTAGTAGGTAAGTAAATATTCTTCACCTCGTGTTGAGGTTTAAAGTTTCAACCATTTCAGACGTGTAGCGACCGCTCCACGCTTTTCTGGTCTGATATGTTAATTCTTAGCCTGTCCTTTTAAGCACTCTAGTCAAAAAGGGCGGTTCCATCACACTGACACACTCTTTAGACCTCACTCAGGGCGTGGCTACTTAACTTATAATCATATACTTTGCACTTTATCTCTAATGACTCCTAAAATCACATTACTATCTTAACAAAAATATTTTCATTACATTTTGTGATATAGTCACAACATTTTGGATGGAAACTTGACAGATAAAGGATATAAACTTTCCAAGTTTCAGTATATTATCCATACAGTTTTTAATGATATGAAAAAATGGAAACCAATATTACATTACTTTTCTATAGTTCCCCACTGACTATTCAACACATTGCTGTATTAGAAATATTGTTCCATTATCCACGTTTGGACGTTAGAGTTTTGGGCGGGCAAACATCTCTGGAGACAAAGGCTTTCCTTTGGTTGATACTAAAGGGTATAGAGAGAGTTCTCTCCTGCTTAATTTACGACCGGGTGTGGAGGTGTCAAAACCCCCACATTTCCCTCCTCCCTTCTGCGGGTGAGAGAAGGCCTGGTTATTGTCAGCCATTGCCAAGCTGATTTGACCCATTGTGATCCTCACAGGACAGTCATGATACCACCTATCCTTTTAAAGGATGGGATGGCCTATGGGTCATTGGCAGTGTGTCTGCCACAATGTTGTTCATTCACACTCCACCTTTCATTATAGTAATGTCCTGGAACTTTAGGCTATGGTGGGCAGAGCCTGTGTGTGTGCAGCAATCTGTTTGATTGGACCAATTTACAAATTACCCACAACCCCTACCCCTCACTCAGACACACACACACACACACACACACACACACACACACACACACACACACACACACACACACACACACACACACACACACACACACACACACACACACACACACACACACACGGGCGCGCGCACACACACGGGCGCGCGCACACACACGGGCGCGCGCACACACACGGGCGCGCGCGCACACACGGGCGCGCGCACACACACGGGCGCGCGCACACACACATGCACTATCAAAACTGTAATGTCTGTCAAAGTCTTTTCACTTACTAGATTACAAATTCAAATCAATAAATAAATGAGGTAAAGTTAATGCATTTCAAAATAAATAAATCTGCTTCCTTTTAAATAACATACACACATATGTACCGTACATTCTGCAACTTCCAATCAGGTATTGAACCAACTGAACTAAACACATGCTGATTCCAATTATTGATAGTTATCATGAATAATGGTTGGCTGAATGTATGATTACCGTAACAGGAAGTACAAACTCCATTTGCAGAAGGAATATCAACAGTACTATAGTAAGTACCGGTGTCCTAACTGAAGGGCTTTGTTTGATTTACCATGTTTCTGTTGAAAGGTATGCAAATCAATATAACTCCCACAAATAGATTTTAGTCAAACTCTAAATTGGTATGCAAACCGTGTATATCCCAAAGCTGCCCACTTTAATCATGGTAAAAAAAAGGTGCCACTCTGTCCCATATGGAGTGACAGCATGATGAATGAAGGCTCCTGGGTAAATACACTCTGTATGCCTGCTAGGTGTCTGAAACACTGGGGACAAAATTAACACAACGTTGACTGAATTTATATTCATGATGACCCTTGGGCTCAGTCCTATGCACCCTGGTCAAAAGTTGTGCACTAATAGGGAATAGGGTGCAGTGCTTAGAGAGTACTCAGACTCCTACTGAGCTCTCTCTAGTCTAATTCAGGACATATTGACCTTTTGCACATGAATCAGCAGTCTCCTGAACCCTGTTGGAATGATAAAATAGATTGATGCACATTTCTTCACGTTCATCATAAGAATTGTCCCTCTGTGTCACACCTGCATTTTATTTTTTACTCAACCCTTGTTTAGAGAATTCTGCTGCATTGAATTCTTTATCCAGATGGGAACAAACTTTCAGCCTGTAGTGAACACTATTCCTGGTTACCAATCCTTAATGTAATTTCATGTGCAATTCCCGGATATGTACAGTATATAGAGGTTGTCTGCTACTGTTTATGTAATCCAAACTGCTGGTGTTTTCATACACTACAGTAGACATACTGAACGTGCAGTGACCCGTACACAAACATTACATTACGTTCACATAACGTTTCTTAAGCGTAAGCATACAGTATTTTTTTTCATCGAATGCATCTAGAATATTACTTGGGTTGTCATCATGTATCATAATCCTGAAGAAATCACTGTGTGCTGAAATGTTAAGTGTACTCATTACATTGCTATCTTACTTTTACCTACAGTTTCCTCGGTTAGTCAGCACCTCTACAAAACATTTTGGGTGTGCATCAGCCCATGCTTTTGACTAGATCATGCATAGTCAGGCCAGAGCAAGCACAAGCACATGAAAGAATGCAAGGTACAGTATTTCCCCAGTTCAGTGTTGAGGTCAGAGACTGAAGTGCCTGATTTCCCCTTGGTTTTGTCAGGTCCAAATAAAATAAAATACAATTTTATTGGTCACATACACATATTTAGCAGATGTTATTGCGGGTGTAGCGAAATTCTTGTGTTCCTAGCTCCAACAGTGCAGTAGTATCTAACAATTCATGACAATACACACAAATCTAAAAGTAAAAGAATGGAATTAAGAAATATATAAATGTTACGATGAGCAATATTGGAGTGGCATTGACAAAAATACAGTATATACTGTACATGAGATGAGTAAAGCAGTATGTAAACATGATTAAAGTGACTAGAATTCCATTATTAAAGTGGCCAGTGATTCCATGTCTATGTATATAGGGCAGCAGCCTCTAAGGTGCAGGATTGAGTAACCGGGTGGTAGCCAGCTAGTGATGGCTATTTAACAGTCTGATGGCCTTGAGAGAGAAGCTGTTTTTCAGTCTCTCGTTCCCAGCTTTGATGCACCTGTACTGACCTCGCCTTCTGGATGATATCGGGGTGAACAGCCGTGGCTCGGGTGGTTGATGTCCTTAATGATCTTTTTGTTCTTGCTGTGATACCGGTGCTGTAGGTGTCCTGTAGGGCAAGCAGAGTGCCCCCCGTGATGTGTTTGCCAGACCCCCGTCTGGAGAGCCCTGCGGTTGCGGATGGGGCAGTTGCCATACCAGGCGGTGATACAGCCCGACTGGATAATCTCAATTGTGCATCTGTAAAGGTTTGTGAGGGTCTTAGGGGCCAAGCCAAACTTCTTCAGCCTCCTGATGTTGAAGAGGCGCTGTTGCACCTTCTTCATCACACTGTCTGTGCGGGTGGACCATTTCAGATTGTCAGTGATGTGTACGCTGTAAAGCTTTCCACCTTCTCCACTGTGGTCGCGCGATGTGGATACGGGCGTGCTCCCTCTGGTGTTTCCTGAAGTCCACAATTAGCTACTTAGTTTTGTTGAGGGAGAGGTTATTTTCCTGGCACCACTCCACCAGAACCCTGTACGCTGTCTCGTCATTGTTGGTAATAAGGCCTACTACTGTTGTGTCGTCTGCAAACTTGATGATTGAATTGGAGACGTGCATGGCCATGCAGTCATGGGTGAACAGGGAGTACAGGAGGGGGCTGAGCAGGCACCCTTGTGGGGCCCTTGTGTTGAGGAACAGCGGAGTGGAGGTGTTGTTTCCTACCTTCACCACCTGGGGCGGCCCGTCAAGAAGTCCAGGAGCCAGTTGCAAAGGGCAGGGTTTAGACCCAGACTCATCACCCAAATGATGAGCTTGGAGGGTACTATGATGTTGAAGGCTGAGCTATAGTCAATGAACAGCATTCTTACCTAGGTATTCCTCTTGTCCAGATGGGATAGGGCAGTGTGCAGTGTGATGGCGGTTGCATCATCTGTGGATCTATTGATGCGGAAATCAAATTTAAGTGGGTCTAGGGTGTCAGGTAAGGTAGAGGTGACATGATCCTTAACTAGCCTCTCAATGCACTTCATGACGACAGAAGTGAGTGCTACAGGGCGATAGTCATTTAGTTCAGTTACCTTTGCTTTCTTGGGTACAGCAACAATGGTGGACATCTTGAAGCAAGTGGAGACAGCAGACTGGGATAGGGAGAGTTTTAATATGTCCACAAACACTCCAACCAGCTGATCTGCTCATGCTCTGAGGACGCGGCTAGGGATGCCGTCTGGGCCGGCAGCTTTGCGAGGGTTAACACGCTAAATGTGCTACTCACGTCGGCCACGGAGAATGAGAGCCCCCAGTCCTTGGGAGCGGGCTGCATCGGTGTCACTGTGTTATCCTCAAAGCGGGCGAAGACGGTGATTAGCCTGTCCGGCAGCAAGATGTCGGTGTCCGCGACGTGGCTGGTTTTCCCTTTGTGGTCCATGATTGTCTGCAGACCCTGCCACATATGTCTCGTGTCTGAGCTGGTGAATTGCGACTCCACTTTGTCTCTGTACTGACGTTTTGCCTGTTTGATTGCCTTACAGTGGGAATAACTACACTGTTTGTTTTCAACCATATTCCTGGTCACCTTGCCATGATTAAATGCGGTGGTTCACACGTTCAGTTTTGTGCTAATGCTGCCATCTATCCATGGTTTCTGGTTTGGGTAGGTTTTAATAGTCACACTGAGAACAACATCCCCTATACACTTCCTGATGAACTCAGTCACCTTGTCAGTGTATATGTCAATGTTACTCTCAGAGGCTACCCGTCCCAGTCCGCATGATCAAAACAATCTTGAAGCATGGATTCTGATTGGTCAGACCAGCATTGAATAGAACTTAGCACAAGGTACTTCCTGTTTGTTTTTCTGCCTATAGGAAGGGAGGAGCAAAATGGAGTTGTGACCTGATTTGCCAAAGGGAGGGCGGGGGAGGGCGGGGGAGGGCCTTGTAGGCATTTCGAAAGAGGTAGTAGCTGTGGTCGAGTGTTTTTCTAGAGCAAGTAGTGCAGTCAATGTGTTGATAGAACTTCACTTATGTTTTCCTCAAATTAGCTTTTTTTTAAAACCCCATCTACAATAAATGCGGCCACAGGATATGTGGTTTCCAGTTTGCATAAAGTCCAGTGTAGTTCCTTGAGGGACGCTGTGGTATCGGCTTGAGGAGGAATATACACGGCTCTGACTATAACCGAAGAGTATTCTCTTGGGAGGTAATACGGTCGGCATTTGATTGTGAGGTATTCTAGGACGGGTGAACAAAAGGACTTGAGTTTCTGTACGTTATCACAATCACACCATGAGTGGTTGATCATGAAACATACACCACTGCCTTTTTTCTTACCGGAGAGTTCTTTATTCCTGTCTGTGCAATGTACTGAGAACCCAGCTGGCTGTATGGACAGAGACTGAACATTAGCGAGTAATATACTCGGAAGCAATGGATGGTGTGCACGCCTCCTGAGGAGGACTAGAAGTCCACTCCGAATACCACTTCTTCCCCGGCGGTGTCTTGGAGCAGCCTCTGGGATAAGTTTAATTGCCCTGGGGGTTACGAACAAAGGATCCTATTCGGGAAAGTCGTATTCCTGGTGGTAATGCTGGTTACCGCCGCTCTGATATCCAAAAGTTATTTCCGGCTGTATGTAACACCCAACATACATACCCAACATTTTCCGTGCTAATAATGTAAGAAATAACACACAAAAAAACTAAATGCTGCAGTTGCTTAGAAGCTAGAAGCAGAGCTGCCATGTCTGTTGGCGCCATCTTGCTGTGGCCGTCCAAACCTTGTGGCAAGGTCACAGTAGGGCCACACTCAGTACTTCTCATGTTCCCAGCCTGTTGGACACAGAGGCAGAGGGTTACACTACCGTCTGATGCGCCAAACATGCACAATTAAGCCACTGACTCAATCCTGTGGTGAAAGAGAGGTCTCGGGTTCATTGACAGGTAATATGAAGAAGGCTTTATGGTATATAACTTATCTCAAGGCTTTATGGTATATAACTGGACTATATTTGATGACTGACAGTTCTAGATGTTCATTCCTGTAGTCCTTTCCTAGTTTGTAGAATAAATAGTAGAATATAATTTCTTAGTTGGTATCTTGTTAATGTGAAGCAATCTATTTTGACTTCCCAAACCATTTGTAATTCAGTCACTGGTAAATGAAAGAAGACGGCATCTTTTTTTGGGGGCTCTAATCTTTTGAGGCTTGAACAACTATCTGCATATCTTATTTGATTTAATTTAGCTTTTTGTTAAATTGCCACCCAACAACATGCCTGATGAAAATGACCTGTTTTGACAGCCATTAAATATCAGCCACTTATTTTCACATCAAACATTTACAACTACTGTAATCTTCACATTCCTCAGTGCAGAAGAACCCAGTACAGCAACACAGCACACTTGAACTTCGCTGTGGTTCTTGGACCTTTACTTTTCATACATGATGTTCTATATAACAATGTTTTTTTCCCCAAAGATGTATCAGTTCGATAATGATCAGGGATTCTACTACTAAAACATGTTTTTCTCAAAAGTAACGCAATCTTAATTTTATGGTGAATAAAAAAGTATTAGGACTCAGTAGCTAAGGCACTAGGCTACCAAAAGCAATACATTGTGATTAATGTTACAGCACCACAACATTGTTGGTATGGAAATCTATTTTTCTTTCTTGTCAAACAACCATTTCACTCTTGTTGATATTAAACTGGACAAATCTTCAACGTGTGATTTTGTGACTCAAAATAATACTTTGACATTTTCAAACTGCCAGGTTTGTAGCTGTCAAAAGAGAGGTGATGTTCCATTATAAAAGTGCATTTTATATCAAAGTGAGTAATACATGTTGACATATTATGCCTTTGAAAATAGAGGCCAAAGATGCCATTTTTACGGTCTGTTTTCTGCAGTCTGCATATCTCTGAAAGTTGATGAACAACAGATCAAAAAGGTCACAGTTTACTACCATATGCTAATTGTGGAAAATGTACTTTAGCACTTTAGTATCTTTGCCACTCAAGTGCATATTTAGTCTGCTAGGCTCACGCTCCTCGCCGCCACTCCACAAAACGGTGTTAGCATACTGTGCTAAAGCCTAGCCATTAGCTCTGGCAGCTAAGTCTTCAGGTCTCAGGCAAGGTCACTCAACACGTGAGCTTGGTTCAATGAACCATGTCCACTACTCTCCCATCCTGCCCCATGTTGCCCATTACATTGGTGGGAGGAGAAGTTTCTTTTGAGCAGATCGAACTCAGCATGGCGTCTTCTTCTATTGACAGCTGCTGTGATGATTTCCTATCCCTCTCTGAGAAAATGACCCAAATAGTGGCTAAACGTCTTGGTCCTGGGGAGTGATTTGACAGCACACCGCACCGTATTGAATACTAATACATCTAACTCAGTTTGGGAATATTGTCTTGGAGATGGCTGTTTTCTTTACATGGGGTTTACACAGGGTTTACATGGGGTTTACATGGGGTTTCCTCCGGGTTGCATGAAGGGCAGCTGGGTGGTGGTTGGAAGGGGGTGATGAAGTAAATTGTTAAATGCGAGGGTTCTCTCTCTCTCTCTCTCTGTCTCTCGTTGTGTTCCATGTGACTCAGGGCCAGAGAAGCCCCTCAGGGACAGAAGTCTGTCTCCTTACTAGGCATTTAAAGCAACGCTTCCTTGCATATATGCAGGAGCTCCCTGCTGTTCTGACTCGCTACAGCACTCCCGGGTCTCAGCATCCCCCCCCACCATCCCCGCCACACACACACACACAGGCATGTCAGGGGCCAGTGCTGGCGTTCCGTGTCACTTTGTGTAATAAATATCTGGCAGCAGTCTGTGGTGGTGTTGAGGGAGCACTGAGTGTCTACTGTCTCTCTTACTTAGCTGATTTAAGAGGACCTGAATTAAGCTGGGAGAAACAGAATCAAGGCACTGTCAGGTGTCCGCTAATATTTTATACAGTATGAGCCCAGACTAGGAGTACTGAGTCCAAGTCTGTTAGCTCCATTTTTCTCTAAACGCATTATGTAAGGCGGGGATGTTATCGTTAGACTGCGCCTCCCACCACAACATTCTTATTTCCTGTATTGCTGAGCCATACAGAAGCATAATACCTTAAAGGTCAACTCCACCCCTTTTCAACCTCATGTTCATTATGTCCAGCATAATACCAGTGTCTACATACGTGAAAACTGCGCATTTCTACATTTCTAGAAAGAAAAAGAAATCTATGAAAAAAAGAGTGGTTTTCAAACAGTATGAGATTTACGGTGAAGTGGGAAGCAAGGATATACCCTCCCTCTGTCTAGAAACTCCCTGCAGGTTTTGAAAATCACTGTTTTTCTTACCTTTAATCCTACCCTGTGACGCCACAGAGAAGCATTATTTAGGACCTTTCTTCTTTTCTACAACCGGTTGGTCAAAATAAGCATTGTTATAAACCATACAAAAAACCTGTTTAGCACAGGTAAGCCTATGAGGCAAAAATGGGCATCTGAGAAATCCCTATCTCTTGACATTTGCAACATTGTTTCATTATTGAAATTCGGTCTCCACTGTCCTATTGAGAATTAACTAGTCAGGACAAGACAGACATCTTTTCTCAGCCAGTCGAAATCATTAAACATTATAATTTTATGGATATATACAAAGAAATGGTAATAGAAAAACATGTCAAACTAAATGTAATGCAGCTTCTTTGCTGTTATGCAAGCTACACGGTTTGACATGACTGTGTTAGCCGTAGTTGGCTAGCTAGCAAGCAATGGAAGAGCGTGGCAACGGAACATTTAGAATGAAAGACGGGTAGCGTCCATAGATATAGAACAAAAAGACTTCACAACTGGGTCGCGCGTCTTTTTCTTGTGAGATGATATAGTAGCCTATTAATAAATACATTTATCAAAAGAATGTTTTATTTAATTCAAATCAAATCAAATTGTATTTGTCACATGCGCCAAATACAACGGGGGGGGGAGCAAATGCAAATAGTCTGAGTAGCCATTTGATTAGTTGTTCAGGAGTCTTATGGTTTGGGGTAGAAGCCATTTATGAGCCTAGACTTGGCGCTTCAGTACCACTTTCCGTGCGGTAGCAGAGAGAACAGTCTATGACTAGGGTGGCTGGAGTCTTTGACTATTTTTAAGTCCTTCCTTTGACACCGCCTGATCCTGGATGGCAGGAAGCTTGGCCCCGGTGATGTACTGGGCCGTACGCATTACTCTCTGTAGTGCTTTGTGGTCAGAGGCCGAGCAGTTGCCATACCAGTCAGTGATGCAACCCATGCTCTCGATGGTGCAGCTGTAAAATCTTTTAAGGATCTGAGGACCCATGACAAATCTTTTCCTGAGAGGGAATAGGTTTTGGTGTGCCCTCTTCACAACTGGTGTGCTTGGACCATGTTCGTTTGTTGTTGATGTGGACACCAAGGAACTTGAAGCGCTCAACCTGCTCCACTACAGCCCCATAGATGAGAATGGGGGCGTGCTCGGTCCTCCTTTTCCTGTAGTCCACAATCATCTCCTTAGTCTTGATCACATTGAGGGAGAGGTTGTTGTCCTTGCACCACACGGTCAGGTCTCTGACCTCCTCCCTATAGGCTGTCTCATGTGTCATCGGCAAACTTAATGATGGTGTTGGAGTCGTGCCTGGCCGTGCAGTCATGAGTGAACAGGGAGTACAGGAGGGTGCTCAGCACTCACCCCTGAGGGGCTCCCGTGTTGAGGATCAGAGTGACAGATGTGTTGTTACCTACCCTTACCACCTGGGGGCAGCCCACCAGGAAGTCCAGGATCCAGTTGCAGAGGGAGGTGTTTAGTCCCAGGGTCCTTAGCTTAGCGAGGAGCTTTGAGGGCACTATGGTGTTGAACGCTGAGCTGTAGTCAACGAATAGCATTCTCACATAGGTGTTCCTTTTGTCCAGGTGGGAAAGGGCAGTGTGGAGTGCAATTGAGATTGCATCATCTGTGGATCCGTTGGTGCGGTATGCAAATTGGAGTGGGTCTAGTGTTTCTGGGATGATGGTGTTGATGTGAGCCATGACCAACCTTTCAAAGCACTTCATGGCTACAGACGTGAGTGCTACGGGTCATTTAGGCAGGTTACCTTAGTGTTCTTGGGCATAGGGACTATGGTGGTCTGCTTGAAACATGTTGGTATTACAGACTCAGACAGGGAGAGGTTGATAATGTCAGTGAAGACACTTGCCAGTTGGTCAGCACATGCTCAGAGTACACATCCTGGTAATCCGTCTGGCCCTGTGGCCTTCTAAATGTTGACCTGTTTGAAGGTCTTACTCACATCGGTTGCGAAGAGCATGATCACACAGTCGTCCGGAACAGCTGATGCTCTCATGCGTTTTTCAATGTTTCTTGCCTCGAATCGAGCATAGAATTTATTCAGCTCGTCTGGTAGGCTCGTGTAACTGGGCAGCTCTCGACTCTGCTTCCCTTTGTAGTCTGGAATAGTTTGCAAGCCCTGCCACATCCGACTTGCGTCTGAGCCGGTGTACAGTCATGGCCAAAAGTTTTGAGAATGGCAGAAATATTAATTTTCACAAAGTTTGCTGCTCAGTGTCTTTAGATATTTTTGTCAGATGCTACTATGGAATACTAAAGTATAATTACAAGCATTTCATAAGTGTCAAAGGCTTTTATTGACAATTATATGAAGTTGATGCAAAGAGTCAATATTTGCAGTGTTGACCCTTCTTTTTCAAGACCTCAGCAATCCGCCTTGGCATGCTGTCAATTAACTTCTGGGCCACATCCTGACTGATGGCAGCCCATTCTTGCATAATCAATGCTTGGAGTTTGTCAGAATTTGTGGGTTTTTGTTTGTCCACCCGCCTCTTGTGGATTGACCACAAGTTCTCAATGGGATTAAGGTCTGGGGAGTTTCCTGGCCATGGACCCAAAATATCGATGTTTTGTTCCCCGAGCCACTTAGTTATCACTTTTGCCTTATGGCAAGGTGCTCCATCATGCTAGAAAAGGCATTGTTCATCACCAAACTGTTCCTGGATGGTTGGGAGAAGTTGCTCTCGGAGGATGTGTTGGTACCATTCTTTATTCATGGCTGTGTTCTTAGGCAAAATTGTGAGTGAGCCCACTCCCTTGAATGAGAAGCAACCCCACACATGAATGGTCTCAGGATGCTTTACTGTTGGCATAACACAGGACTGATGGTAGCGCTCACCTTGTCTTCTCCGGACAAGTTTTTTTTCCTGATGCCCCAAAGAATCGGAAAGGGGATTCATCAGAGAAAATGACTTACCCCAGTCCTCAGCAGTCCAATCCCTGTACCTTTTGCAGAATATCAGTCTGTCCCTGATGTTTTTCCTGGAGGGAAGTGACTTCTTTGCTGCCCTTCTTGACACCAGGCCATCCTCCAAAAGTCTTCGCCTCATTGTGCTTGCAGATGCACTCACACCTGCCTGCTGCCATTCCTGAGCAAGCTCTGTACTGGTGGTGCCCCGACGGTCCTGGTGCTTGCTGGACTTTCTTGGGCGCCCTGAAGCCTTCTTCACAACAATTGAACCGCTCTCCTTGAAGTTCTTGATGATCCAATAAATGGCTGATTTAGGTGCAATCTTACTGGCAGCAATATCCTTGGCTGTGAAGCCCTTTTTGTACAAAGCAATGATGACGGCACGTTTCCTTGCAGGTAACCATGATTGACAGAGAAAGAACAATGATTCCAAGCACCACCCTCCTTTTGAAGCTTCCAGTCTGTTATTCGAACTCAATCAGCATGACAGAGTGACCCCCGCCCCTTGTCCTCGTCAACACTCACACCTGTGTTAACGAGAGAATCACTGACATGATGTCAGCTGGTCCTTTTGTGGCAGGGCTGAAATGCAGTGGAAATGTTTTTGGGGGATTCAGTTCATTTGCATGGCAAAGAGGGAATTTGCAATTAATTGCATATCATCTGATCACTCTTCATAACATTCTGGAGTATATGCAAATTGCCATCATACAAACTGAGGCAGCAGACTTTGTGAAAATTTATATTTGTGTCATTCTCAAAACTTTTGGCCATGACTGTAGTACGATTCGTTCTTAGTCCTGTATTGACGCTTTACCTGTTTGATGGTTCATCGGAGGGCATAAGCAGGAATCAGGAGGATATAATTATGGTCAGATTTGCCCAATGGAGGGTGAGGGAGAGCTTTGTACGCGTCTTTGTGTGTGGAGTAAAGGTGGTCTAGATTTATTTTCCTCTGGTTGCACATTTAACATGCTGATAGAAATGAGGTAAAACGGATTTCAGTTTCCCTGCATTAAAGTCCCCGGCCAATAGGAGCGCCACCTCTGGATGAGCGTTTTCTTGTTTGCTTAAGTTACAGTTGTTACAATTGTTGGTAACAATTGTACACTCGAGGTTAGGCAAAAACTTTTTTTAGCATGGCTGTGCTGATCTACGGTACACGGCTTTGCCTCGAAATCTGCCGTTTTCACATGTAGGCACTGATATTGTGCTGGAGATAATATGATGTTGAAAAGTGGTGGACTTGCCCTTCAAGCTATATCTTCAATCTAATCAGATTCCACGTTTTGTGTTGTGTTGGTCGTTGACATAGACCACTAGAGGTAAGCAGGCGGCAGTGTTAGAAAACATACAACCAGGCAGATTTTTTCTCAAGCTGTTTCCCCAGCCAGGGTATTATTCAAATCACCTTGATGTGATGCCATTTGCAGGAAAAGCACAAATCCTCCTTGTACTCCCCTTGTGGCGGTTTCTGTTGAGTCAAACCTGGATTTTGATTCATTGCTCCCCTGAGGGTGAGAAGAGAACTCATCTGCATATTTCCGAATTAGCATTCCATGCATACAATAAGAACCATGAATGGTTAAGACCTGAACACCACTAGAGTCTATGGTGCTGCACTGTATCCGTATTTACAATATATTGACACACCCTCTGAGAGTAACACCTAGGCCTACTGTATGGAAACTCAGAAATATTGTCACATACATGTGTCCCTTTATCTGAGATGGGGTCCTCCAGAGGGATTTTCTCCATCGTAGCTTGTGACATACAGTATCTGACCTTTTCTGTGTGGAAACGTACAGGATATAGCTATGTGGCGGCTGGGATGGGGATAGGACATTACGTAACAACACCTCGGAGAGCATAGTTATTCATTTTCCACAGAGGGGGCAGGGAGAGGGGGGGCAGGAGGGAGAGGGGGTGACAGGAGATAGAGTGGGGACAGGAGGGAGAGGGGGTGACAGGAGAGAGCGGGGTGACAGGAGATAGAGTGGGGTGAGGCGGGGACAGGAGGGAGAAGGGGGACAGGAGGAAGAGGGGGGGGACAGGAGGGAGCGGGGTGACAGAAGGGATAGGGGGGACAGGAGGAAGAGGGGGGTGACAGGAGGGAGCGGGGTGACAGAAGGGATAGGGGGGACAGGAGGAAGAGGGGGGGGACAGGAGGGAGCGGGGTGACAGAAGGGATAGGGGGGACAGGAGGAAGAGGGGGGGAGTGACTGGCAGCTTGGTGGGATTTCTGGTATTGCATCAAAGGTACTGTGTGCTGCTGCTCAGAGCTGAGTCTAATTTCCCCCACTCCAGCGTTCCAGCTGTCCAGGATTTAAGGAGCTCAATTGGACTGTGATACCAAAAGGGGTGCCATCCCACTCGTACAGTCCGTCACAATGTGACTCATGAAAATGTACAAATATTTCAAGTTTTCCTTATTTTCAAGTTCCAGTGAATCACGTTAAAGTTCAAATAATCGATAGATGTCCCTTGTTACAAAAATATTTCATATCTGCACTTAGTAGGTGGTTGCATCATGAATGGATAAGCGACTTATAGACTAATATAACTTTCTTTGTAAAACACATTCATCCTGGGGTTCAACATAAGGCATATGATCCATCCATTAATCACGTATATGTGCAACAGCCTCTTCTCTTGTTAAACACAAGGAGCTCATATCCAAGGCATCATTGATTACAATAACAGCATATCACTTCAAATCCAGTCTCTCACATCACTTGGCTGGGCTTGGAAATATCAGAGGTTGGCTTTGGTGCTTGACAGGGCAGAAATCCTGCTCCTTATAGGGCAGCACATAAAGCTACTTAAGTATTTTGATGCTTGGTGGATTGGTGGAGGGCTGAGAGAGCCTGAGTAAGCTGAGGCCTGACCCCAATAGCTGGATAGGATCAATGAGCTCTGTGCTTTCACACAAAATGTGGTACAATAGGAATGAGGGCAGGCGTTCTAAGCGTACCATTGGAGAGAGCATCTCCTTTCATCTATATATAGTTTGCACATTTTCGAGACCTGCTTTCTTTGTCTGAGACTGAAACTTCTCCCATTGTTGTTTTTTTAAAACTCACATATGTGCTCTCTCTCTCTCTGTTCCTGCTCACTCCCAAATTGCCTGCGCGACACTCAAGGAACTAATGTCGTTCAATGGAGGAAATGTTATCTTAATGAAAATTAAATTTCTGTGATTCTCTCAATGGAGGAAAAAGACATTAGAGTAATCAGCCTACTTGAGTTACTACATTAATAAGTAGCATGAATGTGAAAGGAATACAGTATATGACGATAATAGAAGTAGATGAGAGAAATGGATATAACGTTTTTATTAAAGTATTTTGTAATTCTTCACGTCGCTCTGCGCGCTGTACTTGTTCGGTGCTTCAGCTTGGAGGAGTTTCATCTAGCTGCTGGAGTGACACTGGAGATGAAGTTTACACATCTGTTAGACATTATTAGAACATGTTAATGGGGTGCCTGGAGAGACTTGAAAATCAAATGAAAGGAGAAAAGACTGCAACTTTAGATGGAAGACTACAGTTGGAAGTTCACTCGTTTTATGAGATGCCAGATCTGCCTACGGAACATGGCTGTAGGGGTATGGTTAGCTCCTTGAGTTGCCAGAGCTGCCCAAGAATACTGCAGCAGGGGGACGTTTAGTGGCACCGCATCAGGTATTCAGGCCATTCTTGTCCTAGTCTGTCATTTCATGTTTAAGGGTTCCACCATAAGGATCTTCAAGGATATTCAAACTTTTATTTCAGTGCCTAAATAATAACCACGTGTGCCATCATTCTGGATATCCTATGTAATAATTCTGTATTGTAAAGAGCTCCCTAGTCCTTGAATGGTGGTTCTGTCTCCATAAGTGGAGGTTATGTAAGTGGGACCAGCCTCTCAGGCTCCCTGGGTACTGTAAGGGTGAGGAGGTGGCATAAGGAAATAAGAGCTCTCTAATCCCCATCCGTTCTGACAGTGCTAATGGTCTGTAATGGCCGGTGCTAAAATCTCTTGGCTCCCTGCAGAGCCCCCCCTCCCCCGTTTCACAGATTCACTCATCTCTCTCCTAGGCTGGGGTCAGCAACAGGGAGCAGCCATGTGGAAATGCAGGGCGACTGTCATGCCATGTGTGGGTGTGTGACAGGAAGGGACTGATGGAGATAGGTCTCACTACACTATAATGAAGGTAGAGAGGGTGACTGAGGGATTGACTGTCGCCATTCACACACGTCTGAATAATGCTTTCAGACAAAACCATAATATCAGGTGTGAATTGAACCATCAAATCAGTCATTATGAATCACTGAAGATCATACATTTCTTCATCCCCTCCCCCCTCCACCATCTTTAGGTCATGTGTGTCAAAATCATACAACACCCTTATTAGTCTGTGTCTAATCATTAACAACATTCATAGAGTCCGATGTGAAATCCGACGTGAAGGATAAACTGCTTTCCCGGGAACAGGCCCAAATCCCGGTCATTTGCGAGACGAGAAGACAGAGAAAAAGGGGGCGGAGGTCGGGCTGCCTTCTGAGAATTTGTAGGTGAGCAAGTAAACCCCCACTGCCATCCTTCCTATTGGCCAACGTGCAAACATTGGAAAATAAAATGTATGACGTACGAGCAAGATTAAACTACGAACAGGACATTAAAAACTGTAATATCTTATGTTTCACCGAGTCGTGGCTGAACGACGACATGAAGAACATGTAGCTGGCAGGTTTAACACTGCATCGGCAGGATAGAACAGCTGCCTCTGGTTAGACAAGGGGTGGCAGTCTATGTATATTTGTAAACAACAGCTGGTGCACGGTATCTAAGAAAGTCTCAAGGTTTTGCTCGCTGGAGGTAGAGTATCTCATGATAAGCTGTAGTCCACACTATCTACCTAGAGAGTTTTCATCTGTATTTTTTGAAGCTGTCTACGTACCACCACAAACCGATGCTGGCAGGAAGACCACGCTCAATGAGCTGTATACCACCATAAGCAAACAGGAAAAGGCTCATTCAGAGGCGGTGCGCCAAGTGGCCGGGGACTTTAATGCAGGGAAACTTAAATCCGTTTGACAAAATCTCTCCCAGCATGTTAAATGTGCAACCAGAGGGAAAAAAACTCTAGACCACCTTTACTCCACACACAGAGATGCGTACAAAGCTCTCCCTCGCCCTCCATTTGGCAAATCTGACCATAATTCTATCCTCCTGACAAGCCAAAATTAAAGCAGGAAGCACCGGTGACTTGGTCAATAAAAAAGTGGTCAGATGAAGAAGATGCTAAGCTACAGGACTGTTTTGCTAGCACAGACTAGAATATGTTCCGGGATTGAGGAGTACACCACATCAGTCACTGGCTTCATCAATAAGTGCATTGATGACGTCGTCCCAACAGTGACTGTACGTACATACCCCAACCCGAAGCCATGGATTATAGGCAACATCCGCACTGAGCTAAATGGTAGAGCTCAAGGAGCAGGACTCTAACCCGGAAGCTTATAAGAAATCCCTCTATGCCCTCCGACGAACCATGAAACAGTCAAAGCTTCAATACAAGACTAAGATTGAATTATACTACGCCGGCTCCGATGCAAGTCGGATGTGGCAGGGCTTGCAAACTATTACAGACTACAAAGGGAAGCACAGACACGAGCCTACCAGACAAGCTAAATTACTTCTATGCTCGCTTCGAGGCAAGAAACACTGAAACATGCATGAGAGCATCAGCTGTTCCGGACGACTGTGTGATCACGCTCTTCGCAACCGATGTGAGTAAGACCTTTAAACAGGTCAACATTCACCAGGCCACAGGGCCAGATGGATTACCAGGACCTTTACTCTGAGCATGCGCTGACCAACTGGCAAGTGTCTTCACTGACATTTTCAACCTCTCCCTGTCTGAGTCTGTAATACCAACATGTTTCAAGCAGACCACCATAGTCCCAGTGCCCATGAACACTAAGGTAACCTGCCTAAATGACTACCAACCCGTAGCACTCACGTCTGTAGCCATGAAGTGCTTTGAAAGGCTGTTCATGGCTCACATCAACACCAATATCCCAGAAACCACTCCAATTTGCCCGAACAAATCCGCAGATGATGCAATCTCAATTGCACTCCACACTGCCCTTTCCCACCTGGACAAAAGGAACACCTATGTGAGAATACTATTCGTTGACTACAGCTCAGCGTTCAACACCATAGTGCCCTCTAAGCTCAACACTAAGCTAAGGCACCTGGGACTAAACACCTCCCTTTGCAACTGGATCCTGGACTTCCTGATGGACCACCCCCAGGTGGTAGGGGTAGGTAACAACATATCCGCCACGCTGATCCTCAACACGGGGGTCTCTCAGGGGTGCGTGCTCAGTTACTTCCTGTACTACCTGTTCACTCATGATTGCATGGCCAGGCACGACTCCAGCACCATCATTAAGTTTGCCAATGACACAACAGTGGTAGGCCTGATCACCAACAACGACAAGACAACCTATAGGGAGGAGGTCAGAGACCTGGCCGTGTGGTGCCAGGACAACAACCTCTCCCTCAACATGATCAAGACAAAGGAGATGATTGTGGTCTACAGGAAAAGGAGGACTGAGCACGCCCCCATTCTCATCGATGGGGCATGTTGAGAGTACTGGAGCATGTTCCTTGGTGTCCACATCACCAACAAACGAACATGGTCCAAGGACATCAAGACAGTCGTGAAGAGGGCACTTCAAATCCTATTCCCCCTCAGGAGACTGAAAAGATTTGTCATGGGTCCTCAGATCATCAAAAGGTTCTACAGCTGCACCTTCGAGAGCATCCTGACTGGTTGCGTCACTGCCTGGTATGGCAACTGCTCGGCCTCTGACCGTAAGGCATTACAGAGGGTAATGCGTATGGCCCAGTACATCACTGGGGCCAAGCTTCCTGCCTTCCAGGACCTCTATACCAGGCGGTGTCAGGAGAAGGACCTAAAAAGTGCCAAAGATTCCAGCCACCCTAGTCATAGACTTCTCTCTGCTACCACATGGCAAGCGGTAACGGAGCGCCAAGTCTAGGTACAAAAGTCTTCTTAACAGCTTCTATCCCCAAGCCATAAGACTCCTTAACAGCTAATCAAAGGGCTAACCAGACCCTTATTTGACGCTGCTGTAACTCTAAACTGAATGGTATGATGTAACTCTAAACTGAATGGTTTTATGTAACTCTAAACTGAATGGTATGATGTAACTCTAAACTGAATGGTATGATATAACTCTAAACTGAATGGTATGATGTAACTCTAAACTGAATGGTTCTATGTAACTCTAAACTGAATGGTATGATGTAACTCTAAACTGAATGGTATGATGTAACTCTAAACTGAATGGTATGATGTAACTCTAAACTGAATGGTTTTATGTAACTCTAAACTGAATGGTATGATGTAACTCTAAACTGAATGGTTTTATGTAACTCTAAACCAAACTCTTTACATGTTATCTTAACATTTATGCAAGCTGTCATAAAAGATACAACCAGACTGGACCAGATTTATTTTTGTTTATGTAACTGCATTGATAAGAATACAGAAACAACTATTTCCCTTTTGGGGTTCAAATCAAGTTGGTTTGGTATTTAACACATCCACTACAGTACATCTCTCTGCAATGTGATTTTAAGTACCATAATAAAACACTACAGTCCATGCGTGTGCATAAACCGAACGTGTAATGACACTTTTTTTTCAGTCACCTCTCTCCAGCAGGGAAAAGCTCCTCAGCCTCTCTTTAATTGGCTCATTTTTCTGTGCAATATAAAGGCTTCACTTCACCACAAATGAAGTTAAATGCTGAACAACACCACCCTTAAGGTACTCTTATCAGCCTCTCGCGGAGGGAAACTGAGGCGAAGAAGAAGTTTGAGACGGAGTTGTGATGTAAGTCCCTTGTTTCATTATTTGGATGGTATTGATCTCCTGTCGCGGGGCCAAACATGTTGCTACTGCCAGCATTCTCATTGTGTCCCTGGCCACAGACCCCCCCTTCACGCCACCTTGTTGCCTGGTTCTCAGAGCAAAACATATTGTATTTAAAAAAAATCTATGCCACATTTAGTATGATATGTTACTTTATGTTAGGTTGCATTACATTGGCCTACGTGAATCCAGGACACTCAAATTAAAATGATAGGTTAAGTTTGGTATGACAGTAGGTTACTGTTTGGTATGACAGTAGGTTACTGTTTGGTATGACAGTAGGTTACTGTTTGGTATGACAGTAGGTTACTGTTTGGTATGACAGTAGGTTACTGCTTGGTATGACAGTAGGTTACTTATTAAGGAAAAACAAAAGGAGGGTGGATGGGTGGGATTAAAATGCGAAAGTCTTGCAACCCAAATTTGAATGTTCGAATCGCATCACAGATAACTTTAGCATTTTAGCTAATTAGCAACTTTTAGGTTGCATTACATTGGCCTACGTGAATCCAGGACACTCAAATTAATATGATAGGTTATGTTTGGTATGACAGTAGGTTACTGTTTGGTATGACAGTAGGTTACTTATTAACCTTTTAACCTAACTCCTAACCCTAACCTTACCCCTAACCTTAACCTTTTAACCTAACCCCTAACACTAACCTTAACCCCTAACCTAATGTAATATATCATATGAAAGCAGTCAAACGTAGCATATCATACTAAACGATGAAGACGTAGGATACCATATTTCCTACAATTTGCATTATATTAAATTGAGGTTATACTAAATGGTATACATCATACTAAATGGAATATATTTTAGTAAAATATAATACATTTTGCTTTGAGACCAGGCTGGGCCAAAGATGTTGCCACTGCCAGCAATCTCATTGTGTCCCCGGCACAGACCCCCCTTCACGCCACCTTGTTGATTGATTTTTCTCAACTTCATGGTTTACTAATATGCTCTCTCATTCCTCTTCCCTCAACTGGCAGTTATAAATCTGGGGAGCAGTGCCGCACACAATAAATTCTGTTATGATGTATAACCTTCAAGGATTTCCCTGGAGGTTTGAATAGGGGCTGCATACATTTTTTCCTTAAGCTTCTTTTACACTTGGAGAAGTGCAGCGCTATTAAGCGAATTGCATACTTTGTTGTGCGTTGCGAGCTCTGGGGATAGAGGCTTGCATTTCATTTGTAATTTGGTGAAAGTGAAATGACATTGTGATGAGCCCTAATGTTGCACATGGGGGTACATTTATGGGTGTGTTTGGTTCTGAAAAAGTTGTGATCTTTTCTTATCAATCTCAGGATCTATAGCTGTCTTTTAGCCAATTTTCACTGTTATTTTAAACTCACAGATGCACAGCACGAATGTCCAACCAAACACAGTTAAACCGTTCTGATGAGTGCAACGATTGACAGTCAGTTGACAGACTACTTCACACACATTACCTCATACTCTTCAAACTCAGGTTCCCTTGACTTTGCTTTATTGACATTAGGAACTTTCTCTGTCAGTTCTCAATAGTACACAACGTTGTATCTGACAACCTGCCCCCCTTTCATTTGGAATTGGATTCTTCACATAGGCTTTGTCCTTCCATTCGTTCCAACTGCAGTGCTCTAATGATGTCTAGACAAAATGATTACAGACAAATTCTTTGTTAATCACACATACTAACAGTTGGTATCAGCGGATGCAGAAGAAATAGACTAATCCACGCCAGCGTTACCGTGGGACTCGAGGTCACAAATTTAAAGAGATCACAAATGACTCTGGCACATTGCTCTAGGGCAGGCTGGGCAATTATTTTTCATGGAGGGCCACGTTAGAATATATTTTTGCCATTGCGGACCAGAATCATATTACAGGATTATACATTATGTGTATGACTGTGTTGACAGATATATCTACTGTAAATCACATCCAGATATGCTACTTATTTAACTTTTTTAACATGCAAAGAAATATACCACATCTGTCATGTTTTGTCTTTGATCATCATGTCTTGTCCCTGTGCTTCCCTCTGCTGGTCTTATTAGGTTCTTTCCCTCTTTCTATCCCTCTCTCTCCTCCTCCCTCTCTCCCTCTCCCGCTCTCTCTCTCTATCGTTCCGTTCCTGCTCCCAGCTGTTTCTCATTCTCCTAACGACCTCATTTACTCTTTCACACCTGTCCCCTATTTTGCCCTCTGATTAGAGTCCCTATTTCTCCCTCTGTTTTCCGCTTCTGTCCTTGTCGGATTCTTGTTTGATGTTTGCTGTTCTGTGTCCTTGTTCCGCCCTGTCGTGTTTTTGCCTTCTTCAGATGCTGCGTGTGAGCAGGTGTCTATGTCAGCTACGGCCTGTGCCTTCCTGAAGCGACCTGCAGTCTGTGGTCGCGTCTCCAGTCGTTCCTCTCTACTGACGAGAGGATTTCAGTTTCCTGTTTTGGATTTACCTTTGATAATATCCAGGAGAATCATTGTTTGTTTAAGACTGGAATAAAGACTCTGTTTCTATTACGTCGCTTTTGGGTCCTCATTCACCAGCATAACAGAAGAATCCGACCAAGAATGGACCCAGCGACTACGGATTCTCGCAACACTGCCGTCGAGATCCAGGGAGCAATGCTCGGCAGACACGAGCAGGAATTGTCTGCTGCTCGTCATGCCGTTGAGACCCTGGCCGCTCATGTCTCCGATCTCTCAGGACAGTTTCAGAGTCTTCGTCTCGTGCCACCAGCTACTTCCTGGTCTTCCGAGTCTCCGGAGCCTAGGGTTAATAACCCACCATGTTACTCTGGGCAGCCCACTGAGTGTCGCTCCTTTCTCACCCAGTGTGATATTGTGTTCTCTCTCCAGCCCAACACATACTCAGGAGAGAGAGCTCGGATCGCTTACGTCATATCACTCCTTACTGGTCGGGCTCGGGAGTGGGGCACAGCTATCTGGGAGGCAAGGGCTGAGTGTTCTAACGTTTATCAGAACTTTAAGGAGGAGATGATACGGGTTTTTGATCGTTCAGTTTTTGGGAAGGAGGCTTCCAGGGCCCTGGCTTCCCTATGTCAAGGTGATCGATCCATAACGGATTACTCTATAGAGTTTCGCACTCTTGCTGCATCCAGTGACTGGAACGAGCCGGCGTTGCTCGCTCGTTTTCTGGAGGGACTCCACGCTGAGGTTAAGGATGAGATTCTCTCCCGGGAGGTTCCTTCCAGCGTGGACTCTTTGATTGCACTCGCCATCCGCATAGAACGACGGGTAGATCTTCGTCACCGAGCTCGTGGAAGAGAGCTCGCGTTAACGGTGTTTCCCCTCTCCGCATCTCAACCATCTCCTCCCATCGGCTCAGAGACTGAGCCCATGCAGCTGGGAGGTATTCGCATCTCGACTAAGGAGAGGGAACGGAGAATCACCAACCGCCTTTGCCTCTATTGCGGTTCTGCTGGACATTTTGTCATGTCATGTCCAGTAAAAGGCCAGAGCTCATCAGTAAGCGGAGGGCTACTGGTGAGCGCTACTACTCAGGTCTCTCCATCAAGATCCTGTACTACCTTGTCGGTCCATCTACGCTGGACCGGTTCGGCTGCTTCCTGCAGTGCCTTGATAGACTCTGGGGCTGAGGGTTGTTTTATGGACGAAGCATGGGCTCGGAAACATGACATTCCTCTCAGACAGTTAGGGAAGCCCACGCCCATGTTCGCCTTAGATGGTAGTCCTCTCCCCAGTATCAGATGTGAGACACTACCTTTAACCCTCACAGTATCTGGTAACCACAGTGAGACCATTTCCTTTTTGATTTTTCGTTCACCTTTTACACCTGTTGTTTTGGGTCATCCCTGGCTAGTATGTCATAATCCTTCTATTAATTGGTCTAGTAATTCTATCCTATCCTGGAACGTTTCTTGTCATGTGAAGTGTTTAATGTCTGCTATCCCTCCTGTTTCTTCTGTCCCCTCTACTCAGGAGGAACCTGGTGATTTGACAGGAGTGCCGGAGGAATATCATGATCTACGCACGGTCTTCAGTCGGTCCAGAGCCAACTCTCTTCCTCCTCACCGGTCGTATGATTGTTGTATTGATCTCCTTCCGGGGACCACTCCCCCTCGGGGTAGACTATACTCTCTGTCGGCTCCCGAACGTAAGGCTCTCGAGGATTATCTGTCTGTTTCTCTCGACGCCGGTACCGTGGTGCCTTCTTCCTCTCCCGCCGGAGCGGGGTTTTTCTTTGTTAAGAAGAAGGACGGTACTCTGCGCCCCTGCGTGGATTATCGAGGGCTGAATGACATAACGGTTAAGAATCGTTATCCGCTTCCCCTTATGTCGTCAGCCTTCGAGATTCTGCAGGGAGCCAGGTTCTTTACTAAGTTGGACCTTCGTAACGCTTACCATCTCGTACGCATCAGAGAGGGGGACGAGTGGAAAACGGCGTTTAACACTCCGTTAGGGCATTTTGAATACCGGGTTCTGCCGTTCGGTCTCGCTAATGCTCCAGCTGTCTTTCAGGCATTAGTTAATGATGTACTGTGAGACATGCTGAACATCTTTGTTTTCGTTTACCTTGACGATATCCTGATTTTTTCACCGTCACTCGAGATTCATGTTCAGCACGTTCGACGTGTACTCCAGCGCCTTTTAGAGAATTGTCTCTACGTGAAGGCTGAGAAGTGCGCCTTTCATGTCTCCTCTGTCACATTTCTCGGTTCTGTTATTTCCGCTGAAGGCATTCAGATGGATCCCGCTAAGGTCCAGGCTGTCAGCGATTGGCCCGTTCCTAAGTCACGTGTCGAGTTACAGCGCTTTCTCGGTTTCGCTAATTTCTATCGGCGTTTCATTTGTAATTTCGGTCAAGTGGCTGCTCCTCTCACAGCTCTGACTTCTGTCAAGACTTGCTTTAAGTGGTCCGGTTCCGCCCAGGGAGCTTTTGATCTCCTCAAGAAGCGTTTTACATCCGCCCCTATCCTTGTTACTCCTGACGTCACTAAACAATTCATTGTCGAGGTTGACGCTTCAGAGGTGGGCGTGGGAGCCATTCTGTCCCAGCGCTTCCAGTCTGACGATAAGGTCCATCCTTGCGCTTACTTTTCTCATCGCCTGTCGCCATCGGAACGCAACTATGATGTGGGTAACCGCGAACTGCTCGCCATCCGCTTAGCCATAGGCGAATGGCGACAGTGGTTGGAGGGGGCGACCGTCCCTTTTGTCGTTTGGACTGACCATAAGAACCTTGAGTACATTCGTTCTGCCAAACGACTTAATGCACGTCAAGCTCGTTGGGCGTTGTTTTTCGCTCGTTTCGAGTTCGTGATTTCCTATCGCCCGGGAAATAGGAACACCAAGCCTGATGCCTTATGCCGTCTCTTTAGTTCTCCTGTGGCTTCTACCGACCCCGAGGGGATTCTCCCTGAAGGGCGTGTTGTCGGGTTGACTGTCTGGGGAATTGAGAGACAGGTAAAGCAAGCACTCACTCACACTGCGTCGCCGCGCGCTTGTCCTAGTAACCTTCTGTTCGTTCCTGTCTCTACTCGTCTGGCTGTTCTTCAGTGGGCTCATTCTGCCAAGTTAGCTGGCCACCCCGGCGTTCGGGGTACGCTTGCTTCTATTCGCCAGCGGTTTTGGTGGCCTACTCAGGAGCGGGACACGCGCCGTTTCGTGGCTGCTTGTTCGGACTGCGCGCAGACTAAGTCAGGTAACTCTCCTCCTGCCGGTCGTCTCAGACCGCTTCCCATTCCTTCTCGACCATGGTCTCACATCGCCTTAGACTTTATTACCGGTCTGCCTTCGTCTGCGGGGAAGACTGTGATTCTTACGGTTATCGATAGGTTCTCTAAGGCGGCACATTTCATTCCCCTCGCTAAGCTTCCTTCCGCTAAGGAGACGGCACAAGTCATCATTGAGAATGTGTTCAGAATTCATGGCCTCCCGTTAGACGCCGTTTCAGACAGAGGCCCGCAATTCACGTCACAGTTTTGGAGGGAGTTCTGTCGTTTGATTGGTGCTTCCGTCAGTCTCTCTTCCGGGTTTCATCCCCAGTCTAACGGTCAAGCAGAAAGGGCCAATCAGTCGATTGGTCACATATTACGCAGCCTTTCGTTTCGAAACCCTGCGTCTTGGGCAGAACAGCTCCCCTGGGCTGAGTACGCTCACAACTCGCTTCCTTCGTCTGCTACCGGGCTATCTCCGTTTCAGAGTAGTCTTGGTTACCAGCCTCCTCTGTTCTCGTCCCAGCTCGCCGAGTCCAGCGTTCCCTCCGCTCAGGCTTTTGTCCAACGTTGTGAGCGCACCTGGAGGAGGGTCAGGTCTGCACTTTGCCGTTACAGGGCGCAGACTGTGAGAGCCGCCAATAAACGTAGGATTAAGAGTCCTAGGTATTGTCGCGGTCAGAGAGTGTGGCTTTCCACTCGTAACCTTCCCCTTACGACAGCTTCTCGCAAGTTGACTCCGCGGTTCATTGGTCCGTTCCGTGTCTCTCAGGTCGTCAATCCTGTCGCTGTGCGACTGCTTCTTCCGCGACATCTTCGTCGCGTCCACCCTGTCTTCCATGTCTCTTGTGTCAAGCCTTTTCTTCGCGCCCCCGTTCGTCTTCCCTCCCCCCCCCCCCGTCCTTGTCGAGGGCGCACCTAGTTACAAGGTACGGAGGATCATGGACATGCGTTCTCGGGGACGTGGTCACCAGTACTTAGTGGATTGGGAGGGTTACGGTCCTGAGGAGAGGAGTTGGGTTCCATCTCGGGACGTGCTGGACCGTTCGTTGATTGATGATTTCCTTCGCTGCCGCCAGGGTTCCTCCTCGAGTGCGCCAGGAGGCGCTCGGTGAGTGGGGGGGTACTGTCATGTTTTGTCTTTGATCATCATGTCTTGTCCCTGTGCTTCCCTCTGCTGGTCTTATTAGGTTCTTTCCCTCTTTCTATCCCTCTCTCTCCTCCTCCCTCTCTCCCTCTCCCGCTCTCTCTCTCTATCGTTCCGTTCCTGCTCCCAGCTGTTTCTCATTCTCCTAACGACCTCATTTACTCTTTCACACCTGTCCCCTATTTTGCCCTCTGATTAGAGTCCCTATTTCTCCCTCTGTTTTCCGCTTCTGTCCTTGTCGGATTCTTGTTTGATGTTTGCTGTTCTGTGTCCTTGTTCCGCCCTGTCGTGTTTTTGCCTTCTTCAGATGCTGCGTGTGAGCAGGTGTCTATGTCAGCTACGGCCTGTGCCTTCCTGAAGCGACCTGCAGTCTGTGGTCGCGTCTCCAGTCGTTCCTCTCTACTGACGAGAGGATTTCAGTTTCCTGTTTTGGATTTACCTTTGATAATATCCAGGAGAATCATTGTTTGTTTAAGACTGGAATAAAGACTCTGTTTCTATTACGTCGCTTTTGGGTCCTCATTCACCAGCATAACAACATCCATGTTTTCCTTTTGGTAGGTATTTTCATTATTAAACACGCAATGAACTTCACGGAGGGAAAAGTACACTGTGCAATCATCACCACGGACAGAAGTCTTGTTAACGGGTATGCACAAAAACACAAGAAAGAGAGAGCTCAACATTACATTTAAACTACTCAATTAGTGTGAGGAGTGAAGTCTATGATGGGCATTGACTAGAGCAGTGAAGTCAATTCTAGTTTCTGAAGTCGCTATGCACAGGATTACTGGGAGGTGAGAGTCAGTAAGAGATGATCTGTGCCTTGACTTGTCATATTTCATCACTGAAAATGTCTGTTCACATACATAGGTTGACCCAAACAGTACAAACATCTTCTGAGCATGACTCCTAATCTTTGGAAAGTTTTGTTCATCGAGAGATGCATAGAACCTCGTCAGTGACATTGTTTTGAATAGTTCTCCAATCACTGCATCAGACTGAAGATCGTTAATCTTAAATTGCAGGTCAGTGGGAGCATCATCCACATTGAAGGTGAAAGGACAGGAAACCAACAGCATGTCATTTTCCAACAATTTGAAATCCTCAAAACGACGAGAAAACTCACCGTTCAATGCACGCAGCAGCGATATATACTTCTCCATCTGGTCATCTGATAGGGAACAGACTAGTAGGGTCGGAAGGTGGGTGAGATTGTGGCTTCTTCTTTAAACATTTAAAAGATATATATTTGACCTTTATTTATACAGGTTTTTCTCATTGAGATAACATCTCTTTTCCAAGAGAGACCTGGTCCAATAACAGCAGGGCAACAACGTTTCAGACAAAACAACTTACATACACTAACACAACATTAAACAAAACTATAAACACACAAACAGTACAACAAAAACATTTTACGTTAAAAACACAAAAGTATTGACTAAAAACAGCTGTCCTAAAGACAATTACACTCTTCTATGATATATACATCGATCAAGTATTTAAACTCCACCAACGAAGCTAGATCATCAACTTGACGGGTCAGGAGGAGTCATTTTCCCTTGAAGGCTTTGACAAGGCTGTACATCTGATGTGCAAAAAGGCCCTTCCCTTGTAGTTTGGAATTCAGTTCATTCATGAGGGCCATGATGTCCATGGTGAAGACAAAGTCAGTCAACCATTCTCTATCTTGCAGTTGAGGGAAATCCACATATTTTCCTTTCATTTGCAAAAACTCAGCATTCTCCGACTTCAACCCTTATAAGCACCTTCCCCAAATTCAGCCATCTCACGTTTGTGTGGTAGGGGAGATCTGCATGCCCCGACTCTGTCACTTCCAATGGTGAGACAAACTGCCTGTGGTTTAAAGATTTTGCTCTTATGAAGTTTACCACTTTAGTGACTGTATCCACAACATGGCTCATTTTCCGAAAACATTTACAGAGCACCTCCTGATGAATAATGCAATGCAGGAAAATACTTTTCTGATCTGGGTTCAGCTCAGCTACTTGATCTTGTATCATTTTCAAAAGGCCAATGTTTTTTCCTGTCAAGTTTGGGCACACATCAGTGGTCACACTGGATAACTTTTCAAAACTCAGTCCCAGCTTTGCCACACACGTATTAACCTCCTCCAATAAATATTTCCATGTGGTTGTGCTCTTCATTGACTGCACTGAAGCAAGCTGCTCTGTAATTTCAACGTCTGGGGTTATGCCTCGCTATGCCTCAACAACTGCGCCGTGTCACGTGCATCACTGCTCTCATCCAGGGCCAAGGAGAAATAGATGAAATCCTTTACCTTGTCTTTCAACTGTTGTTCCATGTTCTCTGCGATTTCCTTAACACGCCGTGTCACTGTTCGTCTTGACAGGGAAACATTTTCAAACAGCTCTTTCTTGTCAGGGCAAAGTATTGCTGCAGAGTCAATTAAACAATCTTAAATGAATTCACCCTCAGCAAATGGCTTGCTATGTTTAGCAATTTTGTGGGAGAGTACACATTACATAGCTCTCGCAATTCCGTCGTTTACTGAATGCAGTTTTGTGAAAAGTCCTTGCTGCTTTTGTCACTGAGAAAGCAACTCTTTCGATGCACTTGCCCTCTGCTCAGAAGACATATTCCTATATTTCTCTGCATGCTTCGTCTGGAAGTGTCGGGACAAGTTGTAGTCTTTCAAGACAGCGATGCTCTTTTGCACACTAAGCACACAGCTTTCCCTGATACCTCAATAAAGGAATATTTCTATGTCCACTTTTGCTGGAACACTCATTGTCTACTTTCATTTTCTTTGAAATCTTTGAAAAACTAATTTCTAGCTAGCTACTATTTGTAACTGTGATGTGTGTGTGTGTGTGTGTAGGGTTGCAAAGGGTTGGAAACCTTCCTGTAAATTTCCAGAAATTTTCCAGGTATTTTCCATGGGAAGTTAAGCCATAGAAGTTGGGGAATTTTGCTTAAATTCATCAAAAAAGTTAGCTTATAACAGTGAACCTTTTTTGTGGGATACACATAAAGCAATTCTAGGTCTTGTGGCATATTTTTGTTAAACTATCCCCAATACAATGGAATTGCAACCCTCTGCATGCACAGTGCATTCTTCCATCACATGTGCAGTGCACTCTTCCATCACATGTACAGCTGATTCTCAAGATCTTGCACACTAATGAGATGCTATTGAGCCCACACTCCCACATTGTCTGAGCCAATGTCACGTTCGCCGTAATCCTCCTCGTCTGAGGAGGAGTAAGGATCGGACCAAAGCGCAGCGTGGTTTGAATACATACTTAATTTAATTAACGAAGACGAAGAACACTTGACAAACTATACAAAACAACAAACGACCGTGAAGCTATATAACAAATAGTGCTGACACTAAACACTACACATAGACAATAACCCACAACCCACAATACAAAACAGGCTACCTAAATATGGTTCCCAATCAGAGACAATGCAAAACACCTGTCTCTGACTGAGAACCATATCAGGCCAAACACAGAAATAGACAAACCAGACAAACAACATAGAATGCCCACACAGATCACACCCTGACCAACCAAAACATAAAACATACAAAGCAAACTCTGGTCAGGGCGTGACAGCCAAGGACTACATGCTTTCTGGTAAGTTTTGATTATAATACTGGGTGGGGTGAATATATTTTATATGACATACATGATTTTTTTGTTAACTAGTAAATAGTAGCCTACAGCAAGTGTGTTTAAATCATTTCTATCTTGTTAACAATTTATGCTAGTTAGTTTTTGCTACCATGTGGGTTTTAGCTTGCTTGAGCCTGCTAACTGAGGAGTGTTAATTCACCTGTTTCCATACATGTTTCATTTTAAAACATGTATCTTACAAAGGAGTTGTTTAATCTAACTGCTTAACTATTTATCTGTACACTGAATTGTATTAGTTTTTATTTACTATTTTTTTTCCTAATCTTTACAGAAAAATGCCACGGGCACATCTGATGTGTGGAGACACTTCACTGCAGGTAATGTAGAAGGAAAATCTGTGTACATTTGCAAAAACTGTGCCAAATCGTATGTGAAGAATGCAACGAAGTGCATAAAGTTCCCTCAGGGCTCACAACAAGCAACCTCTGACAAACGTCTCTCTACTTCTATTCGAGGTGAAAATTATGAATCAGACACCTTATCGATAGCAAAAACTCATGATCCTTCTGGAATCAGAAGTTTTTTTGACTCAATGGAGGAACTTAGTCAGAGAAATGCTGATGAATGTCTTGCTCGAGCTGTGTATGCAACTGGTTCACCTCTGAAGCTCACAGGCAATGTGTGTTGGAAGAGATTTCTGAACGTTCTTTGCCCAGCATACACCCCTCCAACGAGACATGCTTTATCTACTAATTTGCTGGATGAGGAGTTCAACAGAGTTCAAGTGAAGGTCAAGCAATTCATAGGGAAATCAGACTGTTGCAATCATCTCTGATGGGTGGTTGAATGTTTGTGGGCAAGGAATAATTAACTACATCATCTCCACCCCTCAACCAGTATTCTACAAGAGCACAGACACAAGGGACAACAGACACACCGGTCTCGACATTGCAGATGAGCTGAAGGCAGTCATCAATGAGCTTGGACCACAGAAGGTATTTGCACTGGTGACAGAAAATGCTGTGAACATGAAGGCTGCTTGGTCTAAAGTGGAGGAGTCCTACCCTCACATCACACCCATTGGCTGTGCTGCTCATGCATTGACTCTGCTCCTCAAGGACATCATGGAACTGAAAACAATGGATACACTCTACAAGAGAGCCAAGGAAATGGTTAGGTATGTGAAGGGTCATCAAGTTATAGCAGCAATCTACCTCACCAAGCAAAGTGAGAAGAATAAGAGCTCCACATTGAAGCTGCCCAGCTACACCCATTGGGGTGGTGTTGTCATCATGTTTGACAGTCTCGTGGAGGGGAAGGAGTCTCTCCAAGAAATGGTCAAATCACAGTCTGCCGATATGGACAGCCCCATCAAGAGGATCCTCCTGGATGATGTATTTTGGGAGAGAGTGGTAAGCAGCCTGAAACTCCTGAAACCTATAGCTGTAGCCATTGCACCGATTGAGGGAGACAATGCCATCCTGTCTGATGTTCAGACTTTGCTTGCAGATGTAAGAGAAGAAATCCATACTGCCCTGTCCACTTCACTGTTGCTCCAAGCAGAGGAAACTGCAGTTCTGAAATAAATCAAAAAGCATGAAGACTTCTGCCTGAAGCCCATACACGCCGCAGCGTACATGTTGGACCCCAAGTATGCTGGTAAGAGCATCCTGTCTGGTGCAGAGATCACCAAGGCCTATGGTGTCATCACTACCGTGTCTCGGCACCTTGGCCTGGATGAGGGCAAGGTTCTTGGCAGTCTGGCAAAGTACACTTCCAAGCAAGGACTTTGGGATGGAGATGCAATATGGCAGTCGTGCCAACATATCTCATCAGCCACCTGGTGGAAGGGACTTTGTGGATCTGAGGCTCTTTCCCCTGTTGCCTTCATCATCCTCCAAATCCCACCAACATCAGCCACCTCAGAGCGCAACTGGTCCTTGTTTGGGAACACACACACCAAAGCACGCAACAGGCTGACCAATACAAGGGTTTAAAAATTGGTGGCCATCCTGGCAAATCTGAGGCTTTTTGAGCCTGACAACAAGCCATCCTCAACAAGGTTGGAAAGTGACAGTGAAGATGAGGCCTCAGAGTCTGATGTTCAAGAGGTGGACATTGAGGAGGTCCAGGGAGAAGACATGGAAACCTGAGAGGAAGACAACCAAAGCTTTAGTTTCTAGACTATAATTTTACAGATGTATGTTAATAACATTTTTGGGAGATGTGATGGATCATTGGGGATCATTCAACATTCCCTTTCTTTTGCTGTTCAGTGAAATTATCGCATGTGAAGAGTCAACTCATTTAATTAAAGTTCAATTCGAAACTAAATTGTTTTTTTTATTTCTACTGTAAGGATTTAATAATTTGCATTTATGTATTCTTATGATAAGGTAAAAGGTTTATGTATCTGTCTCCATATGATATGGTAAATATATCCAATGCAAAAAAACATTTACATTTAAATGGTATTAATATTAATTTGCATATATTTCCATTAATTCCCGTATATTCCCATTAATTCCCATGGAAAGTTTCCACCTCTGAATATTCCCCAAAATGTGCAACCTTACGTGTGTGTCAGCCTGTCAGTCACTGTCTGTCCTCATGCAGTTGTTATTTATACGTGCCTTCAAAATAAATGTCCCACAAGCGGTGGGAGTTAAATCTATACACAAAGGCGATTATTCATTGGGCTTTTGATTTGAATAACAAATACGTTTTTCAACACTTTACTATCGCAAATTCTTTATGTGATCTGAGCATGATTCCGCGGGCCTTATTGAATCAGGTTGTTGGCCGGCCTTTGCCCAGGCCTGCTCTAGGGGCTGTTCAAATACACAGCTTTGGGACATTGGGTTTTAAAATGGCAAATGCCCTCCCTGAATCTCTGAAAGCCTCGCACCGTAAACAAATACACATTCATACTTTAATTAAATAAGTTCTATCCACTTGGTGAATGTCAAAGACTTGTTCCCTTTACATTTTTACGTTCACTTTTTCCCACTGGGCACAGACGTCAATTCGGCGTCTGTTCCACATTGGTTCAACGTTATTTCATTGAAATGAGGTGGAAACAAAGTTGATTCAACTGGTGTGTGTCCAGCGGATTGAATCATTTAGCAGATGCCCTTCTGTTTAACTGATAGATGCACACACACTACATGTTAATGTTTTTAAATGTATGTAAATTGTAAAGTATTTTGTCTTTTGTTTTGCAAGTACATTTTCCCTTAACAAAGTAGTTATCAGCAAAGTCACTGCTAGTGGGAAAAGACCAGGACATAGTTTTTTTTAAAGATACTCCAACGTTTTTGGAAGATTGGCAGGGAGGGACACCGCTTTGCTGACATTAGGGGGAAGCTGGTTTCACCATTGGGGTGCCAGGACAGAGAAGAGCTTGGACTGGGCTGAACAGGAGCTGCCCTCACGTAGGGGTGGGAGGGCCAAGAGACCAGAGGTGGCAGAACAGAGTGCTCGTGTTGGGGTGTAGGGTTTGAACATAGCCTGAATGTAGGGAAGAGCAGTTCCCCCTGCTGCTCAGTATTGCTTTTGAACAACTACTTGTTGAAAATAGCTCAAATTAACTCAATTGCAATTCACTTGGCTGGCTAGCTGGTGTGTGGCTGTATTTTTCTGCTTCTTCATGAGAATGTGAGCCAGCAAACTGTTAGTCGCAGATCATAGCTTCCACCCCAGATCCCCCCGGTTTTTCCATTGTGTACAGCGATGCATGTAGCAGAACAGTCCCTCAGAGACCCACCAGGCATGATTAGTCTTTTTCGTCAAACATGGCACGTAGCCTAGCTAGCCGAACACTACTTCTCTTGGGAGTGTCTGAACAAGCCAAGAATCAGCATTCAGGGGATATGTCTGCTAAACCCTTATCCTTCACGCACATTTGAAATTCATGTCCAACCCCATTTGCTTTGGTAAGGAAGTATTTTCCCCAGCATATTTAAAAAAAAAAAAATCTATCCAAGCAAAAAAAGTGATTGTAAGCCGTGTTCTGTTATTATTATTAACTTCTAACAATACAGAGCTGGTCCAAGAGAAATGATAGCAGCTCCATCCCCTGGTCAGGCAGTGTGTAGTGGTGTGGTCCAGTGCAAGGCTTAGCTCAGAGCAATCCTGATGGGAAGGCATTTTAAGGCAGCTTTGAGGAAATGTCAAGGTTACACTAGGTAGCTACACCACTCTCCCTGGGTATACAGGCTACAGAGTTTGGCCTGCTAAGGTAGGCTTAAAGGCCCAAATGCAGTTGTTTTTATATCAATATCAAATATTTTCTGGGTAAGAAGTACCTTAATGTAATATTTTTTCTTTGGGGGGGGGGGACTATTTCTCAAGCAAGAATTTATCTAGGACTCTCTGGGAGTGGTCTGACTAGGAAGGGGAAATATAACTGTTATTGGCAGAGAGGTTTGGAACTCTCTTTGTTATTGGTCTATTAACCAATTTACCGCATGGTGATGTCACCATGGAAAGCCAAAACTCCCGCCCATGCAAACCTGCTGATTAGAAGGTCCTGTGTAGATTATATTTTCAATAACACATGTTAGTTTCATCGGCTGTAGCACAATATATAAAACACAGAAAAAACTGAATTCTGACTGCACTGAGCCTTTAAGATAAATACCAAATCATGGAATCTATGTTAGGAACTCGGCTTATGTTACACAATGGATTTGCAGACACGTTTACATTGTACAGGTACATATTCATTGTTTCCTGAATGATTGCAGGTTGGGACTGCACTGTATTGTTGTGGATTTATAACTGGTCAGAAACCAGCAATGAGTCAAGTTTTAATTGTTTTTGTACACTGTATGTGTATAGGCACTAAACTCATTGCTCAGACGGTTTAAACAAGACAACCATTTTGTGGAGAGGCCGCTCTGTCGGTAAATTTGACAGTGAGGAAAGACTTTTCTCCCCATTAGCTGCAGTGTGATTTTGAAATGGGACGCACTGATGAATAAAACAATATGCAGCTTTTCAACAGCAGCAACAGCACAGACAGTAAATCATTTCTCATTATACAGCCTTTAGAATGAGAGGAGGACTGACTGGTTATAAAGTTATATCATCAGAAGTATTTGGAGATCACAGGATTGCCTGAAGGAAAACCTGGCATGTTCTCCTCTGTTCTGTTTATATGGGCCTGACAGACACTGATTAATTATGGGCAGAAATCCTTTCTCCTATGCTAACCTGCTTTGGTCTTCAGAATGGAGGGAGAAAATGGAGGGGAAGAAATGCTGCTAGACATTACAGTAATGTGCATTTGGCTAAAATGGAATGGCTTAAAACTGGAAAAGGCCTCTGCAAGAATCAGTATAAATTAAAATGACATTGAAGGGAAATCATAAAAAATACACTTAATATTATACCTTTTCCTGATGGTAGGCACGTAATGTAATTTACAAAGCTGATGATGCAATTTAAAAGAACCCTCTTGTAAATATTGTATTGATACTCAAATAACAACTAAGATTAATATTTTTCTCTAACGATCTGCCAAGTTGCTTGAAACATATAGAATAGTGAATGGACTGAAACATATAGAATAGTGAATGGACTGAAACATTTAGACTAGTGAATGGACTGAAACATATAGACTAGTGAATGGACTGAAACATATAGACTAGTGAATGGACTGAAACATATAGACTAGTGAATGGACTGAAACATATAGACTAGTGAATGGACTGAAACATATAGACTAGTGAATGGACTGAAACATATAGACTAGTGAATGGACTGAAACATATAGACTAGTGGATGGACTGAAACATATAGACTAGTGAATGGACTGAAACATATAGACTAGTGGATGGACTGAAACATATAGACTAGTGAATGGACTGAAACATATAGAATAGTGAATGGACTGAAACATATAGACTAGTGAATGGACTGAAACATATAGAATAGTGAATGGACTGAAACATATAGACTAGTGAATGGACTGAAACATATAGAATAGTGAATGGACTGAAACATATAGACTAGTGGATGGACTGAAACATATAGAATAGTGAATGGACTGAAACATATAGAATAGTGAATGGACTGAAACATATAGACTAGTGAATGGACTGAAACATATAGACTAGTGAATGGACTGAAACATATAGAATAGTGAATGGACTGAAACATATAGACTAGTGAATGGACTGAAACATATAGACTAGTGAATGGACTGAAACATATAGAATAGTGAATGGACTGAAACATATAGACTAGGGAATGGACTGAAACATATAGACTAGTGAATGGACTGAAACATATAGAATAGTGAATGGACTGAAACATATAGACTAGTGAATGGACTGAAACATATAGAATAGTGAATGGACTGAAACATATAGACTAGTGAATGGACTGAAACATATAGACTAGTGAATGGACTGAAACATATAGACTAGTGAATGGACTGAAACATATAGACTAGTGAATGGACTGAAACATATAGACTAGTGAATGGACTGAAACATATAGAATAGTGAATGGACTGAAACATATAGACTAGTGAATGGACTGAAACATATAGACTAGTGAATGGACTGAAACATATAGACTAGTGAATGGACTGAAACATATAGAATAGTGAATGGACTGAAACATATAGACTAGTGAATGGACTGAAACATATAGAATAGTGAATGGACTGAAACATATAGACTAGTGAATGGACTGAAACATATAGACTAGTGAATGGACTGAAATATATAGAATAGTGAATGGACTGAAACATATAGACTAGTGAATGGACTGAAACATATAGACTAGTGCATGGACTGAAACATATAGACTAGTGAATGGACTGAAACATATAGAATAGTGAATGGACTGAAACATATAGACTAGTGAATGGACTGAAACATATAGACTAGTGAATGGACTGAAACATATAGAATAGTGAATGGACTGAAACATATAGAATAGTGAATGGACTGAAACATATAGAATAGTGAATGGACTGAAACATATAGACTAGTGAATGGACTGAAACATATAGACTAGTGAATGGACTGAAACATATAGACTAGTGAATGGACTGAAACATATAGACTAGTGAATGGACTGAAACATATAGACTAGTGAATGGACTGAAACATATAGACATACATCTGATGGAAATATACTGTAGAAGCAATAACAATGATCCTGTCATTTCTCCTCATGGCTTTCCCCCTGTTCATACATTGGACGGTAATAAAGAGCGAGTTGAGTGGGTATGGATCCCATTAAAATCAGACAAGTTACAAAAGTCACAAGTTTCCAATATTTGGAGAAAAAAAATTGCACAAGCACTGGCTGTTAAAATTATGGAAATCACAAGCTAGGTTACCATGCAATTGGTGACAGATTTTCATGCAAATATCCTACAATCTGCATAAATAAAATTTTAGTTTTCCCACCAGTGGTATGTCTCCACCAAATGGATTTGTTGTGGATAAAAAAAATCATTGGGTGTTGACATAGTGTACATATCAAAATGTACTTTTTCACTTATGTTTTACTGTACCAAATAAAAAATCTTAAATTCAATATGTTCCATCGCACATTATTATGAATTAGAGAGAAAAGATTTGTATTTGTCAAATGGCAGTCAAGCATCGATCGTCATGTCACCAGAATAAGAGCCTCAATATTTATTGGAAAGGAGCATCAAGATCACTATGCACTTTCACTACCCTGTGAAGTTCATCATAATTTATTTAATCTGTAGCCTAATAAACTGCATGGTTTGCCGAGTCATAGTTGGAGGACTACATACCATATCATAACGTGACTCCAAGTTTACTTTGATATGATGGTTATTATATCAATATTTGTGAATAATGGCGTTTCCACCAACATTTCTCGCATAATTAATTTTACCGACACAAAAACATCCCACAATGTCGAGCGAACAAATCATCTATCGGCATTTATAAAATTGTACCAAAACTTTCTATTCAGCTGTCATCATTTAAAAAAATATAAGGTATGAATTTACTCGCATAAAAACTTTGGATGGAAATGTGGTTTATGACTGTCATTTCAAATGGAGTTTGACTGGTGCATCTGCTGAGTTAGTATATAGTAGTATAGGATCGGTGTCCCCTGCGCGGGAAGGTTGAGCTAACGTGCGCTAATGTGATTAGCATGACGCCTGTAAATAACAAGAACATTTCCTTTCAAATGAGATCATTTCCTTCCAAATATCCTTGCTTCTGGTTCTGAGCTACAGGCAGTTAGATTTGAGTATGTCATTTTAGGTGAAAATTGAAAAAAAGGGTCCGATCCTTAAGAGGCGAGCTTCTTGCTTAATAAATTCCATTTCATGAAGCAGGTTGACATTTATTGTTGTGAGTTTTGCACTGGAGGCAGAACTGAGCGGTTTCTGCTAGATGTGCCAGCTACAAAGTCAAAGTCATGAAAACAAAAATGTCCTTTTTGGTCTTAATTTAAGGTTAGGTTAGGCATTAGGGTTAGTACTGTTAATTTTAGGGTTAGGGTTAGATTTAAAATCAGACTTCATGATTTTTTGGCTGTGCCAGCTAGTGACCACTCTGCAGAGCTGCCACCAGTACATTTCAAGTAAATGCCAACCTGCTTTCATAAATGGTCCTGGTGCTGTCCATGTTGCTGATATGTCATATTTTCAGAAGACATTGCCGTTTGGCGTCTGCATTCAGCCTGTTCAACATGCCTAATCTGAATTCAAATGAACTAGCTGTGTCCTCAACTGTTCTGTTTAAGCACACTGCAGTATTATGTTGCACTGTGTCTGACCCTATCACAGACAGAACAACAACATTCTGAAACAACAACATAGCCACCAGTGCAGAAATAGTAAATATTCCTGATTTGATCTTTAAGCCTTGCCCAAAAAATAATCAGACGCCAGAGTTCTCTCTGTTTCTAAAATCAAATTGTCTTAGATTCCAGCATGCTGCTGGACATAGAGCCAAGAATATCACCACTTAAATAAAAGCAAACATTTTCTAAGCTAGCAGAATTCTGGCCTTTAATTGCGTGTCTGCTCCCTGAGTCTTGGCCAGGTGGTTGCATATAATAAGTTGTTTGACAGCCAAGAAAATCTCCCCCCAGTGGTGACTGGTGACGGCTCGATTCTTAATTGTCATGCAGCTGTCATTTTTCAACCGTTTCGCTTCTCAAACCGCATCGAGCAGGAGGCTCGCTGCTGAATTGGAGATATTGCTGAGAACATTGCCTCTGGGCGTATGCATCATGCCACTGCTAAAGTATCAAAATACACCAAACTCTATCTAGTAGCAGATTACATATACATTAGGGCGTACGTCTGTGTTGGGTTGTTAATGATTTCTTGAGAAAACAGTAATCCAGAAAATGTAAATCCCAAATCCATCATTGATTTTATGTCCCGCGCTGCTGATGTAATCACTGTTTAAAATACAGAAGTAGATTGGTGTTATTTGCTACTCTGAGAACATTCTGTTATTGCTCATTTCAGCCAGGCTCATTTGGACTGATCCCCTGAAAACTTTGTGGTAGTTGCGGTACACCTGCCATTTCAGAGTACAGACACTCAGATAATTTCAGTTTGATCAAGGGCCTGGGGACTACATTCAAATATGCTATCAAAGCCTCTGAAACAGGATAGCTAAATGAAAGAAGTTAGAGGTATTTTTTCGGTACCACGCAGCTACAAAGTCTGTCTGTCAGATGATGGGTGACTACGCAGTGATGATCTCGGTGAGCAGCACTGTCTTATCTGATGATGCAATAGGTGAGTCAATGTGTTTGAAGTGTGAGATGGCTCAGGGTGAGGTTCTCTGTGTGAGTCCTGTCACTGGTCCCTGAGACATAAAGAGTTATAATCAAACAAGGCCAGCGGATGGCTACAGTAGCTAATCTGATGATAGGTCTGTCTGCTCTCTCAAGCCCTCAGCAGCTTAACGGAAAATTAGAGACTCCCCAAACAATATGTTGTGCATAGCCTTTCAAACATCATTCAAGCTCTCAGGATAGTGTGAGTGGATTTAATAAGACACGGTCACACACTACATGACCATAAGTATGTGGACACCTGCTCATCGAACATCTCATTCCAAAATCCTGGGCATTAATATGGAGTTGGTCCCCCCATTTCTGCTATAACAGCCACCACTCTTCTGGATAGGCTTTCCACTAGATGTTGGAACATTGCTGCAGGGACTTGCTTCCATTCAGCCACAAGAGCATTAGTGAGGTTGGGCACTGATGTTGGGTGATTAGGCCTGGCTCGCAGTCGACGTTCCAATTCATCCCAAAGGTGTTCGATGGGGTTGAGGTCAGGGCTCTGTGCAGGCCAGTCAAGTTCTTCCACACCGATCTCGACAAACCATTTCTGTTTGGACCTCGCTTTGTGCATGGGGGCTTTGTCATGCTGAAATAGGAAAGGGCCTTTCCCAAACTGTTGTCACAAAGCTGGAAGTACAGAATCATCTAGAATGTCGTTGTAGGCTATAGTGTTAAGATTTCCCTTCACTGGAACTAAGGGGCCTAGCCCGAACCATAAAAAACAGCCCCAGACCATTATTCCTCCTCCACCAAACTTTACAGTTGGCACTATGCATTGGGGCAGGTAGTGTTCTCCTGGCATCCCCCAAACCCAGATTTGTCCATCGTACTGCCAGATGGTGAAGCGTGATTCATCACTCCAGAGAATGGTGGCGAGCTTTACACCACTCCAACCGATACTTGGCATTGCTCATGGTGATCTTAGGCTTGTGTGTGGCTGCCCGGCCATGGAAACCGATTTCATTAAACTCCCGACGAACAGTTCTTGTGCTGACGTTGCTTCCAGAGGCAGTTTGGAACTCGGTTGTGAGTTTTGCAACCGAGGACAGATTATTTTGTTACGCTCTACGCGTTTCAGCACTCTTGTCAGTCCCGTTCTGTGAGCTTGTGTGGCCCAACACTTCGCAGCTGAGCCGTTGTTGCTCCTAGACGTTTCCTCTTCACTATAACATAAATTATAGTTCACCAGGCAGCTCTAGCAGGGCAGAAACTTGTCGAACTGACTTGTTGGTAAGGTGATATCCTATGACGGTGCCACGTTGAAAGTCACGGAGCTCTTCAGCTCTACTGACAATGTTTGTCTGTGGAGATTGCATGGCTGTGTGCTTGAATGTATACACCTGTCAGCAATGGGTGTGGCTGAAATTACCAAATCCACTAATTTGATGGGGTGTCCACATACATTTGTATATATAGTGTATCTCCAACGGAAGCACGTCGTATAGTTGAATGGGGTCAATGTTCTGGCGGCAAAATATTGAATACATTAAGTTATGAGGTATACTCACCCTGTGAGACATTTGCTATATTTCTAAGTATTTTGGCTGGTGAATTTGAATTACTGTGAGAGAAGATTTCAGGACCGATTATGGCTCTAACTTTTATTATATTATAATTGTTAATTTTGTAATGGGGCGTAACACAAATGCAATCTTAAATATTATGGCAGTTTAATAAAATGACACTGCAAATATAATTGCTTGGGGTCCATGCATAATGGTATGCTAATTATTTCCCAGAGAGTCAGTCAGTATGACTCATGGGTTTCATGTCCACCAAGCCATATATTCAGATGGGACGGAATAAGGATCTTAGAAAATGAAGGATTCATTCTCTAAAGTACGGTGCTTTCGGAAGAATTTATTAACATTTTATTTTCCTTCATCAATCTACACACAATACCCTATAATGACAAGGCAAAAACACGTTTTTAGAAAATCTTGCACATTTATAGAAAATAAAAAACAGAAAAATCACATTGACAAACTGTCACGCCCTGATCTGTTTCACCTGTCCTTGTGATTGTCTCCACCCCCTCCAGGTGTCGCTTATTATCCCCGGTGTATTTATCCCTGTGTTTCCTGTCTCTCTGTGCCAGTTCGTCTTGTATGTTAATCAAGTCAACCGGTGTGTTTTTCCCGTACTCCTTTTGCTATTCTCTTTTTGCTAGTCTTTCTGGTTTTGACCCCTACCTGACTCTGGACTACTTTCCCACCTGCCTGATAATCCTGCCTGCCCTTTGGTACCTTTTGGACTCTGAACTGGTTTTGACCCTTTGCCTGTCCACGACCATTCTCTTGCCTTACCATATTGGATTAATAAATATTGTAAGACTCCAACCATCTGCCTCCTGTGTCTGCATCTGGGTCTCGCCTTGTGTCATGATACATACAGTGGCAAGAAAAAGTATGTGAAAGCTTTGGAGTTACCTGGATTTCTGCATAAATTGGTCATCAAATTTGATCTGATCTTCATTTAAGTCAGAACAATAGACAAACATAGTGTGCTAATTAAGGATTATCCCATTTTATTTTTCAATTTTCACCTAAAATGACATTGCTAATCTAACTGCCTGTAGCTCAGGCCCTGACGCAAGGATATGCATATTCTTGGTACCATTTGAAAGGAAACACGTACAATATAACACAATAGATCTGGTAAAAGATAATACAAAAGAAAAAAACAACTGTTCTTTTGTATTTTTTTTGTACCATCTTTGAAATGCAAGAGAAAGGCCATAATGTATTATTCCAGCCCAGGTGCAATTTAGATTTTGGCCACTAGATGGCATCAGTGTATGTGCAAAGTTTTAGACTGATCCAGGGAACCATTGCAATTCTGTTCAAAATGTTGTATCAAGACTGCCCAAATGTGCCTAATTTGTTTATTAATAACTTTTCATGCTCAAAATTGTGCACTCTGCTCTAACAATAGCATGGTATTCTTTTTTAATTTATTTTAATTTTACCTTTATTTAACCAGGTAGGCCAGTTGAGAACAAGTTCTCATTTACAACTGCGACCTGGCCAAGATAAAGCAAAGCAGTGCGACACAAACAACACAGAGTTACACATGGAATAAACAAACATACAGTCAATAACACACTGTAATAGCTACTGTAAATTGGAAAGTGCAGTTAGATTAACAAGAATTTAAGCTTTCTGCCAATATCAGATATGTCTATGTCCTGGGAAATGTTCTTGTTACTTACAACCTCATGCTAATCACATTATTCTACGTAAGCTCTACCGTCCTGTGGAAGGGACATCGATCCCGAAGAAGATTATATAACACACAAATTATTGTATTTTTCTTGTCTATATTGAATACATAATTTAAACATTCACAGTGTAGTTTGGGAAAAGTATGTGAACCCCTAGGCTAATGACTTCTCCAAAAGCTAATTGGAGTTAGGAATCAGCTAACCTGGAGTCCAATCAATGAGACGAGATTGTAGATGTTGGTTAGAGCTGCCTTGCCGTGTAAAAAACACTCACAAAATCAGAGTTTGCTATTCACAAGAAGCATTGCCTGATGTGAACCAGGCCTCGATCAAAAGAGATCTCAGAAGACCTAAGATTAAGAATTGTTGACTTGCATAAAGATGGAAAGGGTTACAAAAGTATCTCCTTGATGTTCATCAGTCCACGGTAAGACAAATTGTCAATAAATGCAGAAATTTCAGCACTGTTGTTACTCTCCCTAGGAGTGGCCGTCCTGCAAAGATGACAGCAAGAGCACAGCGCAGAATGCTCAATGAGGTTAAGAAGCTAAAGACTTACACAAATCTCTTGAACATGCTAACATCTCTGTTGACGAGTCTACGATACGTAAAACACTAAACAAGAATGGTTTTCATGCGAGAACACCACGGAAAAAGCCACTGCTGTCCATTAAAAACATTGCTGCACGTTTGAAGTTTGCAAAAGTGCACCTGGATGTTCCACAGCACAACTGGCAAAATATTATTTGGACTCAACTACAGTTGAGTTGTTTGGAAGGAACACACAACACTATGTGTGGAGAAAAAAAAGCACAGCACTCCAACATCAAAACCTCATCCCAACTTTAAAGTATGGTAGAGGGAGCATCATGGTTTGTGGCTGCTTTGCTGCCTCAGGGCCTGGACAGCTTGCTATCATCGACGGAAAAATGAATTCCCAAGTATATCACAACATTTTGCAGGAGAATGTAAAGCTGCCAATTGATGCTCAACGTAAGTTTGGTGATGCAACAGGACAACGACCCAAAATCAACAACAGAATGGCTTCAACAGAAGTAAATCAAATCAAAGTGTATTTGTCACTTGCGTACTTACAGGCTCTAACCAATAGTGCAAAAAATGTGTTAGGTGAACAATAGGTAAGTAAAGAAATAAAACAACAGTAAAAGGACAGGCTATATACAGTAGCGAGGCTATAAAAGTAGCAAGGCTACATACAGACACCGGTTAGTCAGGCTGATTGAGGTATTATGTACATGTAGATATGGTTAAAGTGACTATGCATATATGATGAACAGAGAGTAGCAGTAGCGTAAAAGAGGGGTTGGCGGGTGGTGGGTGGCGGGACACAATGCAGATAGCCCGGTTAGCCAATGTGCGGGAGCACTGGTTGGTCGGCCCAATTGAGGTAGTACGTATGTACATGAATGTATAGTTAAAGTGACTATGCATATATGATAAACAGAGAGTAGCAGCAGCGTAAAAAGAGGGGTTGGGGGGTTGGGGGAGGGGGCACACAATGCAAATAGTCCGGGTAGCCAGGTAATTTGATTACCTGTTCAGGAGTCTTATGGTTTGGGGGTAAAAACTGTTGAGAAGCCTTTTTGTCCTAGACTTGGCACTCCGGTACCGCTTGCCATGCGGTAGTAGAGAGAACAGTTTATGACTGGGGTGGCTGGGGTCTTTGACAAGTTTTAGGCCATCCTCTGACACCGCCTGGTGTAGAGGTCCTGGATGGCAGGCAGCTTAGCCCCAGTGATGTACTTTGCCGTACCAGGCAGTGATGCAACCAGCCAGGATGCTCTCGATGTTGCAGCTGTAGAACCTTCTGAGGATCTCAGGAACCATGCCAAATCTTTTTAGTTTCCGGGGGGGGGGGGGGGGGGTAGGCTTTGTCGTGCCCTCTTCATGACTGTCTTGGTGTGCTTGGACCATTCTAGTTTGTTGTTGATGTGGACACCGAGGCACTTGAAGCTCTCAACCTGCTCCACTACAGCCCCGTCGATGAGAATGGGGGCATGCTCGGTCCTCCTTTTCCTGTAGTCCACAATTACCTCCTTAGTCTTGGTTACGCTGAGGGATAGGTTGTTATTCGGGCACCACATGGCCAGGTCTCGTCGTTGTCGATGATCAGGCCTAACACTGTTGTGTCGTCTGCAAACTTAATGGTGGTGTTGGAGTCGTGCCTGGCCATGCAGTCGTGGGTGAACAGGGAGTGCAGGAGGGGACTGAGCACGCACCCGTGTGGAGCTCCAGTGTTGAGGATCAACGTGGCAGATGTGTTGCTACCTACCCTCACCACCTGGGAGCGGCCCGTCAGGAAGTCCAGGATCCAGTTGCAGAGGGAGGTGTTTAGTCCCAGGATCCTTACCTTAGTGATGAGCTTTGAGGGTACTATGGTGTTGAACGCTGAGCTGTAGTCAATGAATAGCATTCTCACATAAGTGTTCCTTTTGTCCAGGTGGGAAAGGGCAGTGTGGCGTGCAATAGAGATTGCATCATCTGTGGATCTGTTTGGGCGGTATGCAAATTGGAGTGGGTCTAGGATTTCTTGTAAGCTTCCCGCACCTTGAAAGCAGCAGCTCTACCCTTTAGCTCAGTGAGAATGTTGCCTGTAATCCATGGCTTCTGGTTGGGGTATGTACGTACAGTCACTGTGGGGACGACGTCCTCGATGCACTTATTGATAAAGCCAGTGACTGATGTGGTGTACTCCTCAATGCCATCGGAAGAATCCCGGAACATGTTCCAGTCTGTGATAGCAAAACAGTCCTGTAGCTTAGCATCTGCTTCATCTGACCACTTTTTTATAGACCGAGTCACTGGTGCTTCCTGCTTTAATTTTGCTTGTAAGCAGGAATCACAAGGATGGAGTTGTGGTCGTATTACCAAATGGAGGGCGAGGTATGGCTTTGTACGCGTCTCAGTGTGTGGAGTACAGGCGATCTAGAATTTCTTTCCCTCTGGTTGCACATTTAATTAACATGTTGATAGACATTTGATAGAACTGATTTAAGTTTCCCTGCATTAAAGTCTCTGGCCACTAGGAGCGCCGCCCTCTGGGTGAGTGGTTTCCTGTTTGCTTATTTCCTTATTCAGCTGACTGAGTGCGGTCTTAGTGCCAGCATCTGTCTGTAGTGGTAAATTAACAGCCACGAAAAGTATAGCTGAAAACTCTCTAGGCAAGTAGTGTGGCCTGCAATTTATCACAATATGCTCTACTTCAAGCGAGCAAAATCTAGAGACTTCGTGCACCAGCTGTTGTTAACAAATATGCACAGACCCCCCCCCCCCCCCCCCTCGTCTTACCGGAGTGTGCTGTTCTATCTTGCCGGTGTAGCGTATATTCCGCTAGCTGAATATCCATGTCGTCATTCAGCCACGATTCCGTGAAACATAGGATATTACAGTTTTCTATGTCCCGTTTGTAGGATATTCGTGATCGTACCTCGTCTAATTTATTGTCCAATGATTGCACTTTGGCGAGCAGTATTGACGGTAACGGCAGCTTTCCCAGTCCCCTTCTCCGGGGCCTGACCAGGCACCCAGCACTTTGTCCTCTGTACCTGCATCGCTTCCTCTTGCAAATAACGGGGATGTCGGTCCTGTGGGGTGTTTGGAGAATGTCTTGTGCGTCGTCTTCGCTGTAGAAAAAAATCTTTGTCTAATCCGAGGTGAGTGATCGCTGTCCTGATATCCAGAAGCTCTTTTTTGGCGTAAGATACGGTTGCAGAAACATTATGTACAAAATAAGTTACAAATAACGCGAAAAAACCCACATAATAGCACAATTGGTTGGGCGCCTGTAAAACCGTTGCCATTTCTTCCGGCACCTTTTGGAATGGCCTAGTCAGAGTCCTGACCTCAACCCGATTGTGATGCTGTGGCATGACCTCAAAAGAGCAGTTCACTCCAGACATCCCAAGAACATTGCTGAACTGAAACAGTTGTGTAAAGAGGAATGGTCCAAAATTCCTCCTGACCGTTGTGCAAGTCTGATCCGCAACTACAGAAAACATTTGGTTGAGGTTATTGCTGCCAAATGAGGGTCAACCAGTTATTAAATCCAAGGGTTCATTTACTTTTCCCACCCTGTACTGTCAATGTTTACATGGTGTGTTCAATAAAGACATGCACATGTTTAATTGTTTGTGTGTTATTAGTTTAAGCAGACTGTGTTTGTCTGTTGTTGTGACCTAGATGAAGATCAGATCAAATTTTCTGACCAATTTATGCAGAAATCCAGGTATATTCAATGGGTTCACATACTTTTTCTTGCCACTGTAAGTATTCAGACTCTTTACTCACTACTTTATTGAAGCACCTTTGGCAGCAATTACAGCCTCAAGTCTTCTTGGGTATGACGCTACATGCTTGGCACACCTGTTTTTGGGGAGTTTCTCCCATTCTTCTCTGCAGATCATCTCAAGCTCTGTCAGGTTATTTTCAAGTCTCTCCAGAGATGTTCGATCAGGTTGAAGTCCAGGCTCTGACTGGATATTCAGAGACTTGACCCTAAGCCACTCATGCGTTGTGTGCTTAGGGTTGTTGTCTTATTGGAAAGTGAACCTTCACCCCAGTCTGAGGTCCTCAGCGCTCTGGAGCAGGTTTTCATCAAGGATCTCTGTACTTTGCTCCGTTCATCTTTGCCTCGATCCTGACTAGTCTCCCAGTCCCTGCCACTGAAAAACATCCCCACAGCATGATGCTGCCACCACCATGCTTCACCGTAGGGACGGTGCCAGGTTTCCTCCAGACGTGACGCTTGGCATTCAAGCCGAAGAGTTCAATTTTGGTTTCATCAGTGGCTTCTGTCTGGCCGCTCTACTATTAAGGCCTGATTGGTGGAGTGCTGCAGAGATGGTTGTCCTTCTGGAAGATTCTCCCATCTCCACAAACGAACTCTAGAGCTCTGTCAGAGTGATCTTCGGGTTCTTGATCACCTCCCTGACCAAGGCCCTTCTCCCCCGATTGCTCAGTTTGGCCGGGCGGCCAGCTCTAGGAAGAGTCTTGGTGGTTCCAAACGTCTTCCATTTAAGAATTAGGGAAGCCACTGTGGTCTTGGTGACCTTCAATCCTGCCTAGCAAAGGGTCTGAATACTTACGTAAATAAGGTGTTTTTTTATTTATATACATTTGCAAAAATGTCAAAAACCTATTTTTGCTTTGACATTATGGGGCAGTGTGTGTAGATCGATACATTTTTGTATTTATTAACACATTTTTAAATACGGCGGTAATGTAACAAAATGTGGAAAAAGTAAAGTGGTCTGAATACTTTCCTAAGGCACTGTATATACTTAGTGAAATGCAAATGAAGACAGATGAATCATCAAATCAGGTAGTTAAACAGAAGGGTTAGGATTTCAGATATTACTAGTAATTGGGCACTCTTGTGAGATAATGTGTCAAAGACTTATAACATATACCGACCGGTATTAGTGGTAGGCAGGTAACGTGGAATGGCACATACAGTACTAGACTGCATTCAGAGAAGCAGGATAATATTCCATACTGGAGATGGATGTATATCAGTGACTCTAAAGTGCATGTACTTGATGCTACTTCACAATGCAATGAGTGTGGGTGATTGCCATTATTGATTTGTCATTTTATTCTGTCTGGGTACTGTATCATCCTTATGCGGCCACTCCCAATACACACACACACACACACACACACACACACACACACACACACACACACACACACACACACACACACACACACACACACACACACACACACACACACACACACACACACACACACACACACACACACACACACACACACACACACACACACACACACACACACACACACACACACACACACACACACACACACACACACACACACACACACACACACACACACACACACACACACACACACACACACACACACACACACACACACACACACACACACACACACACACACACACACACACACACACACACACACACACACACACACACACACACACACACACACACACACACACACACACACACACACACACACACACACACACACACACACACACACACACACACACACACACACACACACACACACACACACACACACATACACTGTGACCACCTCTTACTGCAGAGGAAAACTAGTGGGGTAGAACTCCAGGTTATTGAAATGAAAAGTGACTGCATTTAATTACACACCATTCCACTATGAAGGTAATTTTGTCACCTGGGAAATACAAGTAGCAAATAAGTACCTCCCATGGACACTGGGGGACAAGGACCAACCTGGTCACTAGGAACACCTCTCTACTGGGGACAAGGACCAACAAGGTCACTAGAAACACCTCTCTACTGGGGACAAGGACCAACAAGGTCACTAGGAACACCTCTCTACTGGGGACAAGGACCAACCTGGTCACTAGAAACACCTCTCTACTGGGGGGACAAGGTCCAACCTGGTCACTAGGAACACCTCTCTACTGGGGACAAGGACCAACAAGGTCACTAGGAACACCTCTCTACTGGGGACAAGGACCAACAAGGTCACTAGAAACACCTCTCTACTGGGGGACAAGGACCAATCTGGTCACTAGAAACACCTCTCTACTGGGGGACAAGGACCAATCTGGTCACTAGAAACACCTCTCTACTGGGGACAAGGACCAACAAGGTCAGTAGAAACACCTCTCTACTGGGGGGACAAGGACCAACAAGGTCACTAGCAAAACCTCTCTACTGGGGGGCCAAGGACCAACAAGGTCACTAGCAACACCTCTCTACTGGGGGGACAAGGACCAACAAGGTCACTAGAAACACCTCTCTACTGGGGGGACAAGGACCAACAAGGTCACTAGAAACACCTCTCTACTGGGGGGACAAGGACCAACCTGGTCAGTAGAAACACCTCTCTACTGGGGACAAGGACCAACAAGGTCACTAGAAACACCTCTCTACTGGGGGGACAAGGACCAACAAGGTCACTAGAAACACCTCTCTACTGGGGACAAGGACCAACAAGGTTACTAGCAACACCTCTCTACTGGGGGGACAAGGACCAACCTGGTCACTAGAAACACCTCTCTACTGGGAACAAGGACCAACAAGGTCAGTAGAAACACCTCTCTACTGGGGACAAGGACCAACAAGGTCACTAGAAACACCTCACTACTGGGGGACAAGGACCAACCTGGTCACTAGGAACACCTCTCTACTGGGGGACAAGGACCAACAAGGTCACTAGAAACACCTTTCTACTGGGGGACAAGGACCAACAAGGTCACTAGCAACACCTCTCTACTGGGGGACAAGGACCAACAAGGTCACTAGAAACACCTCTCTACTGGGGACAAGGACCAACAAGGTCACTAGAAACACCTCTCTACTGGGGGGACAAGGACCAACAAGGTCACTAGCAACACCTCTCTACTGGGGACAAGGACCAACAAGGTCACTAGGAACACCTCTCTACTGGGGGCACAAGGACCAACAAGGTCACTAGCAACACCTCTCTACTGGGGGACAAGGACCAACAAGGTCACTAGAAACACCTCTCTACTGGGGACAAGGACCAACAAGGTCACTAGAAACACCTCTCTACTGGGGGTAAAGGACCAACAAGGTCACTAGAAACACCTCTCTACTGGGGACAAGGACCAACAAGGTCAGTAGAAACACCTCTCTACTGGGGACAAGGACCAACAAGGTCACTAGAAACACCTCTCTACTGGGGACAAGGACTGACAAGGTCACTAGAAACACCTCTCTAATAGGGGAACAAGGAACAACAAGGTCACTAGAAACACCTCTCTACTGGGGACAAGGACCAACAAGGTTACTAGCAACACCTCTCTACTGGGGGGACAAGGACCAACAAGGTTACTAGAAACACCTCTCTACTGGGGGGACAAGGACCAACAAGGTCACTAGAAACACCTCTCTACTGGGGGACAAGGACCAACAAGGTTACTAGAAACACCTTTCTACTGGGGGACAAGGACCAACAAGGTCACTAGAAACACCTCTCTACTGGGGGACAAGGACCAACAAGGTTACTAGAAACACCTCTCTACTGGGGGACAAGGACCAACAACGTTACTAGAAACACCTCTCTACTGGGGGACAAGGACCAACCTGGTCACTAGAAACACCTTTCTACTGGGGACAAGGACCAACAAGATCACTAGAAACGTCTCTCTACTGGGGACAAGGACCAACAAGGTCACTAGAAACACCTCTCTACAGTGGACAAGGACCAACAAGGTCACTAGAAACACCTCTCTACTGGGTACAAGGACCAACAAGGTCACTAGAAACACCTCTCTACTGGGGACAAGGACCAACAAGGTCATTAGAAACACCTCTCTACTGGGGGACAAGGACCAACCTGGTCACTAGAAACACCTCTCTACTGGGGACAAGGACCAACAAGGTCACTAGAAACACCTCTCTACTGGGGACAAGGACCAACAAGGTCACTAGAAACACCTCTCTACTGGGGACAAGGACCAACCTGGTCACTAGAAACACCTCTCTACTGGGGGGACAAGGACCAACAAGGTCACTAGAAACACCTCTCTACTGGGGGGACAAGGACCAACAAGGTCACTAGAAACATCTCTCTACTGGGGACAAGGACCAACAAGGTTACTAGCAACACCTCTCTACTGGGGGGACAAGGACCAACAAGGTCACTAGAAACATCTCTCTACTGGGGGGACAAGGACCAACAAGGTCACTAGAAACACCTTTCTACTGGGGGGAGAAGGACCAACAAGGTCACTAGAAACACCTCTCTACTGGGGGGACAAGGACCAACCTGGTCACTAGAAACACCTCTCTACTGGGGACAAGGACCAACAAGATGACTAGAAACGTCTCTCTACTGGGGACAAGGACCAACAAGGTCACTAGAAACACCTCTCTACTGGGGACAAGGACCAACAAGGTCACTAGAAACACCTTTCTACTGGGGGGACAAGGACCAACCTGTTCACTAGAAACACCTCTCTACTGGGGACAAGGACCAACAAGGTCACTAGAAACACCTCTCTACTGGGGACAAGGACCAACAAGGTCACTAGAAACACCTCTCTACTGGGGGACAAGGACCAACCTGGTCACTAGAAACACCTCTCTACTGGGGGGACAAGGACCAACAAGGTCACTAGAAACACCTTTCTACTGGGGGACAAGGACCAACAAGGTCACTAGAAACACCTCTCTACTGGGGACAAGGACCAACAAGGTCACTAGAAACACCTCTCTACTGGGGTTAAAGGACCAACAAGGTCACTAGAAACACCTCTCTACTGGGGACAAGGACCAACAAGGTCAGTAGAAACACCTCTCTACTGGGGACAAGGACCAACAAGGTCACTAGAAACACCTCTCTACTGGGGACAAGGACTGACAAGGTCACTAGAAACACCTCTCTAATAGGGGAACAAGGAACAACAAGGTCACTAGAAACACCTATCTACTGGGAACAAGGACCAACAAGGTTACTAGCAACACCTCTCTACTGGGGGGACAAGGACCAACAAGGTTACTAGAAACACCTCTCTACTGGGGGGACAAGGACCAACAAGGTCACTAGAAACACCTCTCTACTGGGGGACAAGGACCAACAAGGTTACTAGAAACACCTTTCTACTGGGGGACAAGGACCAACAAGGTCACTAGAAACACCTCTCTACTGGGGGACAAGGACCAACAAGGTTACTAGAAACACCTCTCTACTGGGGGACAAGGACCAACAACGTTACTAGAAACACCTCTCTACTGGGGGACAAGGACCAACCTGGTCACTAGAAACACCTTTCTACTGGGGACAAGGACTAACAAGATCACTAGAAACGTCTCTCTACTGGGGACAAGGACCAACAAGGTCACTAGAAACACCTCTCTACAGTGGACAAGGACCAACAAGGTCACTAGAAACACCTCTCTACTGGGTACAAGGACCAACAAGGTCACTAGAAACACCTCTCTACTGGGGACAAGGACCAACAAGGTCATTAGAAACACCTCTCTACTGGGGGACAAGGACCAACCTGGTCACTAGAAACACCTCTCTACTGGGGACAAGGACCAACAAGGTCACTAGAAACACCTCTCTACTGGGGACAAGGACCAACAAGGTCACTAGAAACACCTCTCTACTGGGGACAAGGACCAACCTGGTCACTAGAAACACCTCTCTACTGGGGGGACAAGGACCAACAAGGTCACTAGAAACACCTCTCTACTGGGGGGACAAGGACCAACAAGGTCACTAGAAACATCTCTCTACTGGGGACAAGGACCAACAAGGTTACTAGCAACACCTCTCTACTGGGGGGACAAGGACCAACAAGGTCACTAGAAACATCTCTCTACTGGGGGGACAAGGACCAACAAGGTCACTAGAAACACCTTTCTACTGGGGGGAGAAGGACCAACAAGGTCACTAGAAACACCTCTCTACTGGGGGGACAAGGACCAACCTGGTCACTAGAAACACCTCTCTACTGGGGACAAGGACCAACAAGATGACTAGAAACGTCTCTCTACTGGGGACAAGGACCAACAAGGTCACTAGAAACACCTCTCTACTGGGGACAAGGACCAACAAGGTCACTAGAAACACCTTTCTACTGGGGGGACAAGGACCAACCTGTTCACTAGAAACACCTCTCTACTGGGGGCAAGGACCAACAAGGTCACTAGAAACACCTCTCTACTGGGGACAAGGACCAACAAGGTCACTAGAAACACCTCTCTACTGGGGGACAAGGACCAACCTGGTCACTAGAAACACCTCTCTACTGGGGGGACAAGGACCAACAAGGTCACTAGAAACACCTTTCTACTGGGGGACAAGGACCAACAAGGTCACTAGGAACACCTCTCTACTGGGGGGACAAGGACCAACAAGGTCACTAGCAACACCTCTCTACTGGGGGACAAGGACCAACCTGGTCACTAGAAACACCTCTCTACTGGGGGGACAAGGACCAACAAGGTCACTAGAAACACCTCTCTACTGGGGGGACAAGGACCAACAAGGTCACTAGCAACACCTCTCTACTGGGGACAAGGACCAACAAGGTCACTAGGAACACCTCTCTACTGGGGGGACAAGGACCAACAAGGTCACTAGCAACACCTCTCTACTGGGGGACAAGGACCAACAAGGTCACTAGAAACACCTCTCTACTGGGGACAAGGACCAACAAGGTCACTAGAAACACCTCTCTACTGGGGGGGACAAGGACCAACAAGGTCACTAGAAACACCTCTCTACTGGGGACAAGGACCAACAAGGTCAGTAGAAACACCTCTCTACTGGGGACAAGGACCAACAAGGTCACTAGAAACACCTCTCTACTGGGGACAAGGACCGACAAGGTCACTAGAAACACCTCTCTACTGGGGGGACAAGGACCAACAAGGTCACTAGAAACACCTTTCTACTGGGGGGACAAGGACCAACAAGGTCACTAGAAACACCTCTCTACTGGGGGACAAGGACCAACCTGGTCACTAGAAACACCTCTCTACTGGGGACAAGGACCAACAAGATCACTAGAAACGTCTCTCTACTGGGGACAAGGACCAACAAGGTCACTAGAAACACCTCTCTACTGGGGACAAGGACCAACAAGGTCACTAGAAACACCTCTCTACTGGGGACAAGGACCGACAAGGTCACTAGAAACACCTCTCTACTGGGGGGACAAGGACCAACAAGGTCACTAGAAACACCTCTCTACTGGGGGGACAAGGACCAACAAGGTCACTAGAAACACCTTTCTACTGGGGGGACAAGGACCAACAAGGTCACTAGAAACACCTCTCTACTGGGGGACAAGGACCAACCTGGTCACTAGAAACACCTCTCTACTGGGGACAAGGACCAACAAGATCACTAGAAACGTCTCTCTACTGGGGACAAGGACCAACAAGGTCACTAGAAACACCTTTCTACTGGGGGACAAGGACCAACAAGGTCACTAGGAACACCTCTCTACTGGGGGGACAAGGACCAACAAGGTCACTAGCAACACCTCTCTACTGGGGGACAAGGACCAACCTGGTCACTAGAAACACCTCTCTACTGGGGGGACAAGGACCAACAAGGTCACTAGAAACACCTCTCTACTGGGGGGACAAGGACCAACAAGGTCACTAGCAACACCTCTCTACTGGGGACAAGGACCAACAAGGTCACTAGGAACACCTCTCTACTGGGGGGACAAGGATCAACAAGGTCACTAGCAACACCTCTCTACTGGGGGACAAGGACCAACAAGGTCACTAGAAACACCTCTCTACTGGGGACAAGGACCAACCTGGTCACTAGAAACACCTCTCTACTGGGGGGACAAGGACCAACAAGGTCACTAGATACACCTCTCAACTGGGGACAAGGACCAACAAGGTCAGTAGAAACACCTCTCTACTGGGGACAAGGACCAACAAGGTCACTAGAAACACCTCTCTACTGGGGACAAGGACCGACAAGGTCACTAGAAACACCTCTCTACTGGGGGGACAAGGACCAACAAGGTCACTAGAAACACCTTTCTACTGGGGGGACAAGGACCAACAAGGTCACTAGAAACACCTCTCTACTGGGGGACAAGGACCAACCTGGTCACTAGAAACACCTCTCTACTGGGGACAAGGACCAACAAGATCACTAGAAACGTCTCTCTACTGGGGACAAGGACCAACAAGGTCACTAGAAACACCTCTCTACTGGGGACAAGGACCAACAAGGTCACTAGAAACACCTCTCTACTGGGGGGACAAGGACCAACCTGGTCACTAGAAACACCTCTCTACTGGGCAAAAGGACCAACAAGGTCACTAGAAACACCTCTCTACTGGGGACAAGGACCAACAAGGTCACTAGAAACACCTCTCTACTGGGGGACAAGGACCAACCTGGTCACTAGAAACACCTCTCTACTGGGGACAAGGACCAACAAGGTCACTAGAAACACCTCTCTACTGGGGACAAGGACCAACAAGGTCACTAGAAACACCTCTCTACTGGGGGACAAGGACCAACCTGGTCACTAGAAACACCTCTCTACTGGGGGGACAAGGACCAACAAGGTCACTAGAAACACCTTTCTACTGGGGGACAAGGACCAACAAGGTCACTAGGAACACCTCTCTACTGGGGGGACAAGGACCAACAAGGTCACTAGCAACACCTCTCTACTGGGGGACAAGGACCAACCTGGTCACTAGAAACACCTCTCTACTGGGGGGACAAGGACCAACAAGGTCACTAGAAACACCTCTCTACTGGGGGGACAAGGACCAACAAGGTCACTAGCAACACCTCTCTACTGGGGACAAGGACCAACAAGGTCACTAGAAACACCTCTCTACTGGGGACAAGGACCAACAAGGTCACTAGAAACACCTCTCTACTGGGGACAAGGACCGACAAGGTCACTAGAAACACCTCTCTACTGGGGGGACAAGGACCAACAAGGTCACTAGAAACACCTTTCTACTGGGGGGACAAGGACCAACAAGGTCACTAGAAACACCTCTCTACTGGGGGACAAGGACCAACCTGGTCACTAGAAACACCTCTCTACTGGGGACAAGGACCAACAAGATCACTAGAAACGTCTCTCTACTGGGGACAAGGACCAACAAGGTCACTAGAAACACCTCTCTACTGGGGACAAGGACCAACAAGGTCACTAGAAACACCTCTCTACTGGGGGGACAAGGACCAACCTGGTCACTAGAAACACCTCTCTACTGGGGACAAGGACCAACAAGGTCACTAGAAACACCTCTCTACTGGGGACAAGGACCAACAAGGTCACTAGAAACACCTCTCTACTGGGGGACAAGGACCAACCTGGTCACTAGAAACACCTCTCTACTGGGGACAAGGACCAACAAGGTCACTAGAAACACCTCTCTACTGGGGGGACAAGGACCAACAAGGTCACTAGAAACACCTTTCTACTGGGGGGACAAGGACCAACAAGGTCACTAGAAACACCTCTCTACTGGGGGACAAGGACCAACCTGGTCACTAGAAACACCTCTCTACTGGGGACAAGGACCAACAAGATCACTAGAAACGTCTCTCTACTGGGGACAAGGACCAACAAGGTCACTAGAAACACCTTTCTACTGGGGGACAAGGACCAACAAGGTCACTAGGAACACCTCTCTACTGGGGGGACAAGGACCAACAAGGTCACTAGCAACACCTCTCTACTGGGGGACAAGGACCAACCTGGTCACTAGAAACACCTCTCTACTGGGGGGACAAGGACCAACAAGGTCACTAGAAACACCTCTCTACTGGGGGGACAAGGACCAACAAGGTCACTAGCAACACCTCTCTACTGGGGACAAGGACCAACAAGGTCACTAGGAACACCTCTCTACTGGGGGGACAAGGATCAACAAGGTCACTAGCAACACCTCTCTACTGGGGGACAAGGACCAACAAGGTCACTAGAAACACCTCTCTACTGGGGACAAGGACCAACCTGGTCACTAGAAACACCTCTCTACTGGGGGGACAAGGACCAACAAGGTCACTAGAAACACCTCTCAACTGGGGACAAGGACCAACAAGGTCAGTAGAAACACCTCTCTACTGGGGACAAGGACCAACAAGGTCACTAGAAACACCTCTCTACTGGGGACAAGGACCGACAAGGTCACTAGAAACACCTCTCTACTGGGGGGACAAGGACCAACAAGGTCACTAGAAACACCTTTCTACTGGGGGGACAAGGACCAACAAGGTCACTAGAAACACCTCTCTACTGGGGGACAAGGACCAACCTGGTCACTAGAAACACCTCTCTACTGGGGACAAGGACCAACAAGATCACTAGAAACGTCTCTCTACTGGGGACAAGGACCAACAAGGTCACTAGAAACACCTCTCTACTGGGGACAAGGACCAACAAGGTCACTAGAAACACCTCTCTACTGGGGGGACAAGGACCAACCTGGTCACTAGAAACACCTCTCTACTGGGGACAAGGACCAACAAGGTCACTAGAAACACCTCTCTACTGGGGACAAGGACCAACAAGGTCACTAGAAACACCTCTCTACTGGGGGACAAGGACCAACCTGGTCACTAGAAACACCTCTCTACTGGGGACAAGGACCAACAAGGTCACTAGAAACACCTCTCTACTGGGGACAAGGACCAACAAGGTCACTAGAAACACCTCTCTACTGGGGGACAAGGACCAACCTGGTCACTAGAAACACCTCTCTACTGGGGGGACAAGGACCAACAAGGTCACTAGAAACACCTTTCTACTGGGGGACAAGGACCAACAAGGTCACTAGGAACACCTCTCTACTGGGGGGACAAGGACCAACAAGGTCACTAGCAACACCTCTCTACTGGGGGACAAGGACCAACCTGGTCACTAGAAACACCTCTCTACTGGGGGGACAAGGACCAACAAGGTCACTAGAAACACCTCTCTACTGGGGGGACAAGGACCAACAAGGTCACTAGCAACACCTCTCTACTGGGGACAAGGACCAACAAGGTCACTAGGAACACCTCTCTACTGGGGGGACAAGGACCAACAAGGTCACTAGCAACACCTCTCTACTGGGGGACAAGGACCAACAAGGTCACTAGAAACACCTCTCTACTGGGGACAAGGACCAACAAGGTCACTAGAAACACCTCTCTACTGGGGGGACAAGGACCAACAAGGTCACTAGAAACACCTCTCTACTGGGGACAAGGACCAACAAGGTCAGTAGAAACACCTCTCTACTGGGGACAAGGACCAACAAGGTCACTAGAAACACCTCTCTACTGGGGACAAGGACCGACAAGGTCACTAGAAACACCTCTCTACTGGGGGGACAAGGACCAACAAGGTCACTAGAAACACCTTTCTACTGGGGGGACAAGGACCAACAAGGTCACTAGAAACACCTCTCTACTGGGGGACAAGGACCAACCTGGTCACTAGAAACACCTCTCTACTGGGGACAAGGACCAACAAGATCACTAGAAACGTCTCTCTACTGGGGACAAGGACCAACAAGGTCACTAGAAACACCTCTCTACTGGGGACAAGGACCAACAAGGTCACTAGAAACACCTCTCTACTGGGGGGACAAGGACCAACCTGGTCACTAGAAACACCTCTCTACTGGGGACAAGGACCAACAAGGTCACTAGAAACACCTCTCTACTGGGGACAAGGACCAACAAGGTCACTAGAAACACCTCTCTACTGGGGGACAAGGACCAACCTGGTCACTAGAAACACCTCTCTACTGGGGACAAGGACCAACAAGGTCACTAGAAGCACCTCTCTACTGGGGACAAGGACCAACAAGGTCACTAGAAACACCTCTCTACTGGGGACAAGGACCAACCTGGTCACTAGAAACACCTCTCTACTGGGGGGACAAGGACCAACAAGGTCACTAGAAACACCTCTCTACTGGGGGACAAGGACCAACAAGGTCACTAGAAACACCTCTCTACTGGGGGGACAAGGACCAACAAGGTCACTAGAAACACCTCTCTACTGGGGACAAGGACCAACAAGGTCAGTAGAAACACCTCTCTACTGGGGACAAGGACCAACAAGGTCACTAGAAACACCTCTCTACTGGGGACAAGGACTGACAAGGTCACTAGAAACACCTCTCTAATGGGGGGACAAGGACCAACAAGGTCACTAGAAACACCTCTCTACTGGGGACAAGGACCAACAAGGTTACTAGCAACACCTCTCTACTGGGGGGACAAGGACCAACAAGGTCACTAGAAAAACCTCTCTACTGGGGGACAAGGACCAACAAGGTTACTAGAAACACCTTTCTACTGGGGTACAAGGACCAACAAGGTCACTAGAAACACCTCTCTACTGGGGGACAAGGACCAACAAGGTTACTAGAAACACCTCTCTACTGGGGACAAGGACCAACAAGGTCACTAGAAACACCTCTCTACTGTGGACAAGGACCAACAAGGTCACTAGAAACACCTCTCTACTGGGTACAAGGACCAACAAGGTCACTAGAAACACCTCTCTACTGGGGACAAGGACCAACAAGGTCATTAGAAACACCTCTCTACTGGTGGACAAGGACCAACCTGGTCACTAGAAACACCTCTCTACTGGGGACAAGGACCAACAAGGTCACTAGAAACACCTCTCTACTGCGGACAAGGACCAACAAGGTCACTAGAAACACCTCTCTACTGGGGACAAGGACCAACCTGGTCACTAGAAACACCTCTCTACTGGGGGGACAAGGACCAACAAGGTCACTAGAAACACCTCTCTACTGGGGGGACAAGGACCAACAAGGTCACTAGAAACACCTCTCTACTGGGGACAAGGACCAACAAGGTTACTAGCAACACCTCTCTACTGGGAAGACAAGGACCAACAAGGTCACTAGAAACATCTCTCTACTGGGGGGACAAGGACCAACAAGGTCACTAGAAACACCTTTCTACTGGGGGGACAAGGACCAACAAGGTCACTAGAAACACCTCTCTACTGGGGGACAAGGACCAACCTGGTCACTAGAAACACCTCTCTACTGGGGACAAGGACCAACAAGATCACTAGAAACGTCTCTCTACTGGGGACAAGGACCAACAAGGTCACTAGAAACACCTCTCTACTGGGGAAAAGGACCAACAAGGTCACTAGAAACACCTCTCTACTGGGGGGACAAGGACCAACCTGGTCACTAGAAACACCTCTCTACTGGGGACAAGGGCCAACCTGGTCACTAGAAACACCTCTCTACTGGGCACAAGGACCAACAAGGTCACTAGAAACACCTCTCTACTGGGGGACAAGGACCAACCTGGTCACTAGAAACACCTCTCTACTGGGGACAAGGACCAACAAGGTCACTAGAAACACCTCTCTACTGGGGACAAGGACCAACAAGGTCACTAGAAACACCTCTCTACTGGGGACAAGGACCAACCTGGTCACTAGAAACACCTCTCTACTGGGGGGACAAGGACCAACAAGGTCACTAGAAACACCTCTCTACTGGGGGGACAAGGACCAACAAGGTCACTAGAAACACCTCTCTACTGGGGAAAAGGACCAACAAGGTCAGTAGAAACACCTCTCTACTGGGGACAAGGACCAACAAGGTCACTAGAAACACCTCTCTACTGGGGACAAGGACTGACAAGGTCACTAGAAACACCTCTCTAATGGGGGGACAAGGACCAACAAGGTCACTAGAAACACCTCTCTACTGGGGACAAGGACCAACAAGGTTACTAGCAACACCTCTCTACTGGGGGGACAAGGACCAACAAGGTTACTAGAAACACCTCTCTACTGGGGGGACAAGGACCAACAAGGTCACTAGAAAAACCTCTCTACTGGGGGACAAGGACCAACAAGGTTACTAGAAACACCTTTCTACTGGGGTACAAGGACCAACAAGGTCACTAGAAACACCTCTCTACTGGGGGACAAGGACCAACAAGGTTACTAGAAACACCTCTCTACTGGGGACAAGGACCAACAAGGTCACTAGAAACACCTCTCTACTGTGGACAAGGACCAACAAGGTCACTAGAAACACCTCTCTACTGGGTACAAGGACCAACAAGGTCACTAGAAACACCTCTCTACTGGGGACAAGGACCAACAAGGTCATTAGAAACACCTCTCTACTGGTGGACAAGGACCAACCTGGTCACTAGAAACACCTCTCTACTGGGGACAAGGACCAACAAGGTCACTAGAAACACCTCTCTACTGCGGACAAGGACCAACAAGGTCACTAGAAACACCTCTCTACTGGGGACAAGGACCAACCTGGTCACTAGAAACACCTCTCTACTGGGGGGACAAGGACCAACAAGGTCACTAGAAACACCTCTCTACTGGGGGGACAAGGACCAACAAGGTCACTAGAAACACCTCTCTACTGGGGACAAGGACCAACAAGGTTACTAGCAACACCTCTCTACTGGGAAGACAAGGACCAACAAGGTCACTAGAAACATCTCTCTACTGGGGGGACAAGGACCAACAAGGTCACTAGAAACACCTTTCTACTGGGGGGACAAGGACCAACAAGGTCACTAGAAACACCTCTCTACTGGGGGACAAGGACCAACCTGGTCACTAGAAACACCTCTCTACTGGGGACAAGGACCAACAAGATCACTAGAAACGTCTCTCTACTGGGGACAAGGACCAACAAGGTCACTAGAAACACCTCTCTACTGGGGACAAGGACCAACAAGGTCACTAGAAACACCTCTCTACTGGGGGGACAAGGACCAACCTGGTCACTAGAAACACCTCTCTACTGGGGACAAGGGCCAACCTGGTCACTAGAAACACCTCTCTACTGGGCACAAGGACCAACAAGGTCACTAGAAACACCTCTCTACTGGGGGACAAGGACCAACCTGGTCACTAGAAACACCTCTCTACTGGGGACAAGGACCAACAAGGTCACTAGAAACACCTCTCTACTGGGGACAAGGACCAACAAGGTCACTAGAAACACCTCTCTACTGGGGACAAGGACCAACCTGGTCACTAGAAACACCTCTCTACTGGGGGGACAAGGACCAACAAGGTCACTAGAAACACCTTTCTACTGGGGGACAAGGACCAACAAGGTCACTAGGAACACCTCTCTACTGGGGGGACAAGGACCAACAAGGTCACTAGCAACACCTCTCTACTGGGGGACAAGGACCAACCTGGTCACTAGAAACACCTCTCTACTGGGGGGACAAGGACCAACAAGGTCACTAGAAACACCTCTCTACTGGGGGGACAAGGACCAACAAGGTCACTAGCAACACCTCTCTACTGGGGACAAGGACCAACAAGATCAATAGGAACACCTCTCTACTGGGGGGACAAGGACCAACAAGGTCACTAGCAACACCTCTCTACTGGGGGACAAGGACCAACAAGGTCACTAGAAACACCTCTCTACTGGGGACAAGGACCAACAAGGTCACTAGAAACACCTCTCTACTGGGGGGACAAGGACCAACAAGGTCACTAGAAACACCTCTCTACTGGGGACAAGGACCAACAAGGTCAGTAGAAACACCTCTCTACTGGGGACAAGGACCAACAAGGTCACTAGAAACACCTCTCTACTGGGGACAAGGACCGACAAGGTCACTAGAAACACCTCTCTACTGGGGGGACAAGGACCAACAAGGTCACTAGAAACACCTTTCTACTGGGGGGACAAGGACCAACAAGGTCACTAGAAACACCTCTCTACTGGGGGACAAGGACCAACAAGATCACTAGAAACGTCTCTCTACTGGGGACAAGGACCAACCTGGTCACTAGAAACACCTCTCTACTGGGGACAAGGACCAACAAGATCACTAGAAACGTCTCTCTACTGGGGACAAGGACCAACAAGGTCACTAGAAACACCTCTCTACTGGGGGGACAAGGACCAACAAGGTCACTAGAAACACCTCTCTACTGGGGGGACAAGGACCAACAAGGTCACTAGAAACACCTCTCTACTGGGGACAAGGACCAACAAGGTTACTAGCAACACCTCTCTACTGGGAAGACAAGGACCAACAAGGTCACTAGAAACATCTCTCTACTGGGGGGACAAGGACCAACAAGGTCACTAGAAACACCTTTCTACTGGGGGGACAAGGACCAACAAGGTCACTAGAAACACCTCTCTACTGGGGGACAAGGACCAACCTGGTCACTAGAAACACCTCTCTACTGGGGACAAGGACCAACAAGATCACTAGAAACGTCTCTCTACTGGGGACAAGGACCAACAAGGTCACTAGAAACACCTCTCTACTGGGGACAAGGACCAACAAGGTCACTAGAAACACCTCTCTACTGGGGGGACAAGGACCAACCTGGTCACTAGAAACACCTCTCTACTGGGGACAAGGGCCAACCTGGTCACTAGAAACACCTCTCTACTGGGCACAAGGACCAACAAGGTCACTAGAAACACCTCTCTACTGGGGGACAAGGACCAACCTGGTCACTAGAAACACCTCTCTACTGGGGACAAGGACCAACAAGGTCACTAGAAACACCTCTCTACTGGGGACAAGGACCAACAAGGTCACTAGAAACACCTCTCTACTGGGGACAAGGACCAACCTGGTCACTAGAAACACCTCTCTACTGGGGGGACAAGGACCAACAAGGTCACTAGAAACACCTTTCTACTGGGGGACAAGGACCAACAAGGTCACTAGGAACACCTCTCTACTGGGGGGACAAGGACCAACAAGGTCACTAGCAACACCTCTCTACTGGGGGACAAGGACCAACCTGGTCACTAGAAACACCTCTCTACTGGGGGGACAAGGACCAACAAGGTCACTAGAAACACCTCTCTACTGGGGGGACAAGGACCAACAAGGTCACTAGCAACACCTCTCTACTGGGGACAAGGACCAACAAGATCAATAGGAACACCTCTCTACTGGGGGGACAAGGACCAACAAGGTCACTAGCAACACCTCTCTACTGGGGGACAAGGACCAACAAGGTCACTAGAAACACCTCTCTACTGGGGACAAGGACCAACAAGGTCACTAGAAACACCTCTCTACTGGGGGGACAAGGACCAACAAGGTCACTAGAAACACCTCTCTACTGGGGACAAGGACCAACAAGGTCAGTAGAAACACCTCTCTACTGGGGACAAGGACCAACAAGGTCACTAGAAACACCTCTCTACTGGGGACAAGGACCGACAAGGTCACTAGAAACACCTCTCTACTGGGGGGACAAGGACCAACAAGGTCACTAGAAACACCTTTCTACTGGGGGGACAAGGACCAACAAGGTCACTAGAAACACCTCTCTACTGGGGGACAAGGACCAACAAGATCACTAGAAACGTCTCTCTACTGGGGACAAGGACCAACCTGGTCACTAGAAACACCTCTCTACTGGGGACAAGGACCAACAAGATCACTAGAAACGTCTCTCTACTGGGGACAAGGACCAACAAGGTCACTAGAAACACCTCTCTACTGGGGGGACAAGGACCAACAAGGTCACTAGAAACACCTCTCTACTGGGGACAAGGACCAACAAGGTCAGTAGAAACACCTCTCTACTGGGGACAAGGACCAACAAGGTCACTAGAAACACCTCTCTACTGGGTACAAGGACCAACAAGGTCACTAGAAACACCTCTCTACTGGGGACAATGACCAACAAGGTCATTAGAAACACCTCTCTACTGGTGGACAAGGACCAACCTGGTCACTAGAAACACCTCTCTACTGGGGACAAGGACCAACAAGGTCACTAGAAACACCTCTCTATTGGGGACAAGGACCAACAAGGTCACTAGAAACACCTCTCTACTGGGGACAAGGACCAACCTGGTCACTAGAAACACCTCTCTACTGGGGGGACAAGGACCAACAAGGTCACTAGAAACACCTCTCTACTGGGGGGACAAGGACCAACAAGGTCACTAGAAACACCTCTCTACTGGGGACAAGGACCAACCTGGTCACTAGAAACACCTCTCTACTGGGGACAAGGACCAACAAGATCACTAGAAACGTCTCTCTACTGGGGACAAGGACCAACAAGGTCACTAGAAACACCTCTCTACTGGGGACAAGGACCAACAAGGTCACTAGAAACACCTCTCTACTGGGGGGACAAGGACCAACCTGGTCACTAGAAACACCTCTCTACTGGGGACAAGGGCCAACCTGGTCACTAGAAACACCTCTCTACTGGGCACAAGGACCAACAAGGTCACTAGAAACACCTCTCTACTGGGGGACAAGGACCAACCTGGTCACTAGAAACACCTCTCTACTGGGGACAAGGACCAACAAGGTCACTAGAAACACCTCTCTACTGGGGACAAGGACCAACAAGGTCACTAGAAACACCTCTCTACTGGGGACAAGGACCAACCTGGTCACTAGAAACACCTCTCTACTGGGGGGACAAGGACCAACAAGGTCACTAGAAACACCTTTCTACTGGGGGACAAGGACCAACAAGGTCACTAGGAACACCTCTCTACTGGGGGGACAAGGACCAACAAGGTCACTAGCAACACCTCTCTACTGGGGGACAAGGACCAACCTGGTCACTAGAAACACCTCTCTACTGGGGGGACAAGGACCAACAAGGTCACTAGAAACACCTCTCTACTGGGGGGACAAGGACCAACAAGGTCACTAGCAACACCTCTCTACTGGGGACAAGGACCAACAAGATCAATAGGAACACCTCTCTACTGGGGGGACAAGGACCAACAAGGTCACTAGCAACACCTCTCTACTGGGGGACAAGGACCAACAAGGTCACTAGAAACACCTCTCTACTGGGGACAAGGACCAACAAGGTCACTAGAAACACCTCTCTACTGGGGGGACAAGGACCAACAAGGTCACTAGAAACACCTCTCTACTGGGGACAAGGACCAACAAGGTCAGTAGAAACACCTCTCTACTGGGGACAAGGACCAACAAGGTCACTAGAAACACCTCTCTACTGGGGACAAGGACCGACAAGGTCACTAGAAACACCTCTCTACTGGGGGGACAAGGACCAACAAGGTCACTAGAAACACCTTTCTACTGGGGGGACAAGGACCAACAAGGTCACTAGAAACACCTCTCTACTGGGGGACAAGGACCAACAAGATCACTAGAAACGTCTCTCTACTGGGGACAAGGACCAACCTGGTCACTAGAAACACCTCTCTACTGGGGACAAGGACCAACAAGATCACTAGAAACGTCTCTCTACTGGGGACAAGGACCAACAAGGTCACTAGAAACACCTCTCTACTGGGGACAAGGACCAACCTGGTCACTAGAAACACCTCTCTACTGGGGACAAGGACCAACAAGGTCACTAGAAACACCTCTCTACTGGGGACAAGGACCAACAAGGTCACTAGAAACACCTCTCTACTGGGGGACAAGGACCAACCTGGTCACTAGAAACACCTCTCTACTGGGGACAAGGACCAACAAGGTCACTAGAAACACCTCTCTACTGGGCACAAGGACCAACAAGGTCACTAGAAACACCTCTCTACTGGGGACAAGGACCAACCTGGTCACTAGAAACACCTCTCTACTGGGGGGACAAGGACCAACAAGGTCACTAGAAACACCTCTCTACTGGGGGACAAGGGCCAACAAGGTCACTAGAAACACCTCTCTACTGGGGGACAAGGACCAACCTGGTCACTAGGAACACCTCTCTACTGGGGGGACAAGGACCAACAAGGTCACAAGAAACACCTCTCTACTGGGGGTCAAGGACCAACCTGGTCACTAGGAACACCTCTCTACTGGGGGGACAAGGACCAACAAGGCCACTAGGAACACCTCTCTACTGGGGGACAAGGACCAACAAGGTCACTAGAAACACCTTTCTACTGGGGGACAAGGACCAACGTGGTCACTTGAAACACCTCTCTACTGGGGGGACAAGGACCAACAAGGTCACTAGGAACACCTTTCTACTGGGGGACAAGGACCAACAAGGCCACTAGGAACACCTCTCTACTGGGGGGACAAGGACCAACGTGGTCAGTAGAAACACCTCTCTACTGGGGGGACAAGGACCAACAAGGTCACTAGGAACACCTCTATACTGGGGGGACAAGGACCAACAAGGCCACTAGGAACACCTCTCTACTGGGGGGACAAGGACCAACGTGGTCACTTGAAACACCTCTCTACTGGGGGGACAAGGACCAACAAGGTCACTAGGAACACCTCTCTACTGGGGGGACAAGGACCAACAAGGTCACTAGAAACACCTCTCTACTGGGGACAAGGACCAACCTGGTCACTAGAAACACCTCTCTACTGGGGACAAGGACCAACAAGGTCACTAGAAACACCTCTCTACTGGGGGGACAAGGACCAACAAGGTCACTAGAAACACCTCTCTACTGGGGACAAGGACCAACAAGGCCACTAGGAACACCTCTCTACTGGGGGACAAGGACCAACAAGGTCACTAGAAACACCTCTCTACTGGGGACGAGGACCAACAAGGTCACTAGAAACACCTCTCTACTGGGGACAAGGACCAACAAGGCCACTAGGAACACCTCTCTACTGGGGGACAAGGACCAACAAGGTCACTAGGAACACCTCTCTACTGGGGGACAAGGACCAACAAGGTCACTAGGAACACCTCTCTACTGGGGGACAAGGACCAACAAGGTCACTAGAAACACCTCTCTACTGGGGACAAGGACCAACAAGGTCACTAGAAACACCTCTCTACTGGGGGGACAAGGACCAACAAGGTCACTAGAAACACCTCTCTACTGGGGGGACAAGGACCAACAAGGTCACTAGAAACACCTCTCTACTGGGGACAAGGACCAACAAGGTCACTAGAAACACCTCTCTACTGGGGGGACAAGGACCAACAAGGCCACTAGGAACACCTCTCTACTGGGGGGACAAGGACCAACAAGGTCACTAGAAACACCTTTCTACTGGGGGACAAGGACCAACAAGGCCACTAGGAACACCTCTCTACTGGGGGACAAGGACCAACAAGGCCACTAGGAACACCTCTCTACTGGGGGACAAGGACCAACAAGGCCACTAGGAACACCTCTCTACTGGGGGGACAAGGACCAACAAGGCCACTAGGAACACCTCTCTACTGGGGGACAAGGACCAACAAGGCCACTAGGAACACCTCTCTACTGGGGGACAAGGACCAACGTGGTCACTAGAAACACCTTTCTACTGGGGGACAAGGACCAACAAGGCCACTAGGAACACCTCTCTACTGGGGGGACAAGGCCCAACAAGGCCACTAGGAACACCTTTCTACTGGGGGGACAAGGACCAACAAGGCCACTAGGAACACCTCTCTACTGGGGGGACAAGGACCAACAAGGCCACTAGGAACACCTCTCTACTGGGGGACAAGGACCAACGTGGTCACTAGAAACACCTTTCTACTGGGGGACAAGGACCAACGTGGTCACTTGGAACACCTTTCTACTGGGGGGACAAGGACCAACGTGGTCACTTGGAACACCTTTCTACTGGGGGACAAGGACCAACGTGGTCACTTGGAACACCTTTCTACTGGGGGGACAAGGACCAACGTGGTCACTTGAAACACCTCTCATGGATACTGGGGGACAAGGTCATTGTTTTAAATTATCTAATCTAACCTATTAGCATGTCCAACTGAATGATGCACTTCAGGTCATGCATGCTTTCACAATGACATCAGTCAAGTGCCAGATCAGCCTAATATTTTGGTTGACAGATTATCTATATGAAGGAAGAGCAAGGGGTCAATTACATGCTTCACTTTGTACAGAAGCAGAAGTAATCATCTTAGTATGGATCTTTTCTTCCAGGGTGCTCTTCTCTTGTCCTCAGCTTGGATGAAGGTGGTGAGGAGATTGACCAGTATGGCCATCACAAGTGCTGGTCCTTAAGAAATGACACTGAGAGGGATGCTGGATGCAAATTAGCAGTGACCTGCATGCCTTCACTGGGTTTCTCGTGCACTGAGCTCTGGGTGTGTTTGTGTGGCTCACTGGCACGTTGTGAATTTGAGTTGCCTCTAGTGTGTTCATGGAGTCTCGCTTTCCCCTCTCCCTGTGATTTAGTTGATTGATTTAGTTTGAATGATTTACTTGATGCGTTTTGGAGACATTGTTTGATTGCTTGAACCACTTGCTCTGTGTTGTTGTGTATGAACTGCTCTCCGTGTTTGCCTTGCTTCCATGTGGGGTTTCACTGTTTCTGTGTGTTTGTGTGTTTGTGAGTCTCTGTGCGTCTGTGAGAGGGAGAGTTCTTGTGTGTGTGTGTGCTTGTGGTCTGTCTCTGTGTGGCGTCTTTGTGTATGTGTGTGTGTGTGTGTGCGTATATGCACTTGTGTCTGAGAGTGAGAGTGTGTGTGTTTGTGTGTGGGTGTGGCCAGGCTGTAGGCAGGGAGGGAACAGCTGTCGCCAGGGGTGGAATAATGAGTGCAGAGAGGCTGGCGTCATGTGCTTCAAAACGGATTCCACTGGCAATGGGTATCAGAGTAGTGTATTTTTTTTCGAACAAAGACACCATACTACAGGCTTGTCATTTTCATTTCAACTTTTTGTTCGTCTTTGTTCCCACATGGCAGCCATTGTCCTCTATTGTTAGTCAACCGTGTACAACTGTGGCTTTAGAAGTTTTAAGATCGCAAAGGGCAAATTTAACAAATAAATAATAATCGAAGCAAAAGTCTCATCCTGTTGTACACCTTGCTGCCGGAAGTCTAATGACTCCCTAAGGAGGGCCATATAGCTATCCATAGTGGGTTCAATTACTTTGTGATTAAGTTAATACAATCTGAGTTCAGTGCTAACTGAAGCTGTCTGCAATTACTGCACTATTTTCAGTGGAAAAAGCTGGGATATTAGTGGTGTAGCTTGTCCTCTCTAACCATTCTCAAACTACCTCTCAAGTTTTCCATTATAAATAATAAGGAGCATATCGGGTCATTGAAGGGGTTTGATTCACATTGGCCGCTATTTCCTCCCTATATTTACAGTAAGATTTTATCCTGTTTTCCTAAATACCTTTGTTTAATGTATCTGATATATATGATGTATCTGATGTGGAATGTATCTGATGTATCTGATGTGGAATGTATCTGATGTGTCTGATGTCTAATGTATCTGATGTCTGATGTATCTGATGTCTGATGTATCTGATGTCTGATGTATCTGATGTCTGATGTATCTGATGTGGAATGTATCTGATGTATCTGATGTCTGATGTATCTGATGTCTGATGTTTCTGATGTATCTGATGTCTAATGTATCTGATGTATCTGATGTCTAATGTATCTGATGTATCTGATGTCTAATGTATCTGATGTATCTGATGTTTAATATATCTGATATATCTGAAATTTAGTGTATCTGATGTCTGATGTTTCTGATGTCTAATGTATCTGATGTCTAATGTATCTGATGCTTAATGTATCTGATGTATCTGATGTCTAATGTATCTGATGTCTAAAGTATCTGATGTCTAATGTATCTGATGTATCTGATGTCTAATGTATATGATGTATCTGATGTCTAAAGTATCTGATGTCTAAAGTATCTGATGTCTAATGTATCTGATGTCTAATGTATCTGATGTCTAATGTATCTGATGTCTAATGTATCTGATGTCTAATGTATCTGATGTCTAATGTATCTGATGTCTAATGTATCTGATGTATCTGATGTATCTGATGTCTAATGTATCTGATGTATCTGATGTCTAATGTATCTGATGTATCTGATGTCTAATGTATCTGATGTCTAAAGTATCTGATGTCTAATGTATCTGATGTATCTGATGTATCTGATGTCTAAAGTATCTGATGTTTAATGTATCTGATGTCTAATGTATCTGATGTATCTGATGTATCTGATGTATCTGATGTCTAAAGTATCTGATGTTTAATGTATCTGATGTCTAATGTATCTGATGTCTGATGTATCTGATGTATCTGATGTCTAATGTATCTGATGTATCTGATGTATCTGATGTCTAATGTATCTGATGTATCTGATGTATCTGATGTCTAATGTATCTGATGTCTAAAGTATCTGATGTCTAATGTATCTGATGTATCTGATGTTTAATGTATCTGATGTATCTGATGTCTAATGTATCTGATGTTTAATGTATCTGATGTCTAAAGTATCTGATGTCTAATGTATCTGATGTCTAATGCATCTGATGTATCTGATGTATCTGATGTCTAATGTATCTGATGTCTAAAGTATCTGATGTCTAATGTATCTGATGTTTCTGATGTTTAATGTATCTGATGTATCTGATGTCTAATGTATCTGATGTTTAATGTATCTGATGTATCTGATGTCTAATGTATCTGATGTCTGATGTATCTGATGTCTGATGTGTCTGATGTCTAAAGTATCTGATGTCTAATGTATATGATGTCTGATGTATCTGATGTCTGATGTATCTGATGTCTAATGTATATGATGTATCTGATGTCTGATGTATCTGAAATCTAATGTATCTGATGTCTGATGTTTCTGATGTCAAATGTATCTGATGTCTAATGTATATGATGTATCTGATGTCTGATGTATCTGATGTCTAATGTATATGATGTATCTGATGTCTGATGTATCTGAAATCTAATGTATCTGATGTCAAATGTATCTGATGTCTGATGTATCTGATGTCTGATGTATATGATGTCTAATGTATATGATGTATCTGATGTCTGATGTATCTGAAATCTAATGTATCTGATGTCAAATGTATCGGATGTCTAATGTATATGATGTATCTGATGTCTGATGTATCTGATGTCTAGTGTATCTGATGTCTAGTCTATCTGATGTCTAATGTATCTGATGTCTAAAGTATCTGATGTCTAAAGTATCTGATGTCTAATGTATCTGATGTATCTGATGTATCTGATGTATCTGATGTCTAAAGTATATGATGTTTAATGTATCTGATGTCTAATGTATCTGATGTCTGATGTATCTGATGTATCTGATGTATCTGATGTCTAATGTATCTGATGTCTAAAGTATATGATGTCTAATGTATCTGATGTATCTGATGTTTAATGTATCTGATGTATCTGATGTCTAATGTATCTGATGTTTAATGTATCTGATGTCTAAAGTATCTGATGTCTAATGTATCTGATGTCTAATGTATCTGATGTATCTGATGTATCTGATGTCTAATGTATCTGATGTCTAAAGTATCTGATGTCTAATGTATCTGATGTATCTGATGTCTGATGTATCTGATGTCTAATGTATCTGATGTCTAGTCTATCTGATGTCTGATGTATCTGATGTCTAAAGTATCTGATGTCTAAAGTATCTGATGTCTAATGTATCTGATGTATCTGATGTCTAAAGTATCTGATGTCTAATGTATCTGATGTCTAATGTATCTGATGTATCTGATGTATCTGATGTCTAATGTATCTGATGTCTAAAGTATCTGATGTCTAACGTATCTGATGTGTCTGATGTCTGATGTATCTGATGTCTAGTGTATCTGATGTCTAGTCTATCTGATGTCTGATGTATCTGATGTCTAAAGTATCTGATGTCTAAAGTATCTGATGTCTAATGTATCTGATGTATCTGATGTCTAAAGTATCTGATGTCTAATGTATCTGATGTCTAATGTATCTGATGTATCTGATGTATCTGATGTATCTGATGTCTAATGTATCTGATGTCTAAAGTATCTGATGTCTAATGTATCTGATGTGTCTGATGTCTGATGTATCTGATGTCTAGTGTATCTGATGTCTAGTCTATCTGATGTCTGATGTATCTGATGTCTAAAGTATCTGATGTCTAAAGTATCTGATGTCTAATGTATCTGATGTATCTGATGTATCTGATGTATCTGATGTCTAAAGTATCTGATGTTTAATGTATCTGATGTCTAATGTATCTGATGTCTGATGTATCTGATGTATCTGATGTATCTGATGTCTAATGTGTCTGATGTCTAAAGTATATGATGTCTAATGTATCTGATGTATCTGATGTTTAATGTATCTAATGTATCTGATGTCTAATGTATCTGATGTTTAATGTATCTGATGTCTAAAGTATCTGATGTCTAATGTATCTGATGTCTAATGTATCTGATGTATCTGATGTATCTGATGTCTAATGTATCTGATGTCTAAAGTATCTGATGTCTAATGTATCTGATGTATCTGATGTTTAATGTATCTGATGTATCTGATGTCTAATGTATCTGATGTATCTTATGTCTAAAGTATCTGATGTCTAATGTATCTGATGTCTAATGTATCTGATGTCTGATGTATCTGATGTCTGATGTGTCTGATGTCTAAAGTATCTGATGTCTAATGTATATGATGTCTGATGTATCTGATGTCTGATGTATCCGATGTCTAATGTATATGATGTCTAATGTATATGATGTATCTGATGTCTGATGTATCTGAAATCTAATGTATCTGATGTCTGATGTTTCTGATGTCAAATGTATCTGATGTCTAATGTATATGATGTATCTGATGTCTGATGTATCTGATGTCTAGTCTATCTGATGTCTAGTCTATCTGATGTCTGATGTATCTGATGTCTGATGTATATGATGTCTAATGTATATGATGTATCTGATGTCTGATGTTTCTGAAATCTAATGTATCTGATATCAAATGTATCTGATGTCTAATGTATATGATGTATCTGATGTCTGATGTATCTGATGTCTAGTGTATCTGATGTCTAGTCTATCTGATGTCTGATGTATCTGATGTCTAATGTATCTGATGTCTAATGTATATGATGTATCTGATGTCTGATGTATCTGATGTCTAGTCTATCTGATGTCTGATGTATCTGATGTCTAATGTATCTGATGTCTAATGTATCTGATGTCTGATGTATCTGATGTCTAGTCTATCTGATGTCTGATGTATCTGATGTCTAATGTATCTGATGTCTAATGTATCTGATGTCTAATGCATCTGATGTCTAATGTATATGATGTATCTGATGTCTAATGTATATGATGTATCTGATGTCTTATGTATCATGTTTCTGATATCCAATGTATCTAAGGTATATTTTGTATCTGATGTGTCTGTTGTATCTGATGTATCAGATGTCTAATGTCTCTGATATCTGATTTTTCTGATGTCTATTGTATCTGATGTCTAATGTATCTGATGTCTAATGTATCTGATGTATCTGCTGTCTGATGTATCTGATGTATCTGCTGTCTGATGTATCTGATGTCTGATGTATCTGCTGTCTGATGTTTCTGATGTCTTATGTTTCTGATGTCTGATGTATCTAATGTATCTGATGTGTGATGTATCTGATGTATCTGATGTCTAATGTATCTTATGTATCTGCTGTCTGATGTATCTGATGTATCTGCTGTCTGATGTATCTGATGTATCTGCTGTCTGATGTATCTGATGTCTGATATCTGATGTATCTGATGTATCTGATGTATCTGATGTCTGATGTTTCTGATGTCTTATGTTTCTGATGTCTGATGTATCTAATGTATCTGATGTGTGATGTATCTGATGCCTGATGTATCTAATGTATCTGTTGTCTGATGTATCTAATATTTCTGATGTCTGATGTGTCTGATGTCTAATTTATCTGATGTATCTGATGTTTAATGTATCTGATGTCTGATGTATCTGATGTTTCTGATGTCTGATGTATCTGATGTATCTGATGTCTAATGTATCTGATGTATTTGATGTCTAATGATTCTGATGTATCTGATGTCTTATGTGTCTGATGTATCTAATGTGTCTGATTTATCTGATGTCTGAGGCATCTGATGTCTTATTTGTCTTATTTGTCTGATGTAGCTAATGTGTCTGATATCTCATGTATCTGATGCCTGATGTATCTAATATATCTGATGTCTGATGTATCTAATGTTTCTGATGTCTGATGAGTCTGATGTATCTGATGTCTAATGTATCTGATGTATCTGATGTCTGATTTATCTGATATATCTGATGTCTAATGTATCTGATGTATCTGATATCTGATTTAACTGATGTCGAATGTATCTGATATATCTGATGTCTAATGTATCTGATATATCTGATGTCTGATGTATCTGATGTCTTATGTATCTGATGTCTGATGTATCTAATGTATCTGTTGTCTGATGTATCTAATATTTCTGATGTGTCTGATGTATCTTATGTCTAATGTATATGATGTATCTGATGTCTGATGTATCTGAAATCTAATGTATCTGATGTCAAATGTATCTGATGTCTGATGTATCTGATGTCTGATGTATCTGATGTCTAGTGTATCTGATGTCTAGTCTATCTGATGTCTGATGTATCTGATGTCTAATGTATCTGATGTCTAATGTATATGATGTATCTGAGGTCTGATGTATCTGATGTCTAGTCTATCTGATGTCTGATGTATCTGATGTCTAATGTATCTGATGTCTAATGTATCTGATGTCTAATGTATCTGATGTCTAATGTATATGATGTATCTGATGTCTGATGTATCTGATGTCTAGTCTATCTGATGTCTGATGTATCTGATGTATCTGATGTCTAATGTATCTGATGTTTAATGTATCTGATGTCTAATGTATATGATGTATCTGATGTCTAATGTATATGATGTATCTGATGTCTTATGTATCATGTTTCTGATATCCAATGTATCTAAGGTATATTTTGTATCTGATGTGTCTGTTGTATCTGATGTATTAGATGTCTAATGTCTCTGATATCTGATTTTTCTGATGTCTATTGTATCTGATGTCTAATGTATCTGATGTCTAATGTATCTGATGTATCTGCTGTCTGATGTATCTGATGTATCTGCTGTCTGATGTATCTGATGTCTAATGTATCTGATGTCTATTGTATCTGATGTATCTGCTGTCTGATGTATCTGATGTCTGATGTTTCTGATGTCTTATGTTTCTGATGTCTGATGTATCTAATGTATCTGATGTGTGATGTTTCTGATGTATCTGATGTCTAATGTATCTTATGTATCTGCTGTCTGATGTATCTGATGTATCTGCTGTCTGATGTATCTGATGTCTGATGTCTGATGTTTCTGATGTCTTATGTTTCTGATGTCTGATGTATCTAATGTATCTGATGTGTGATGTATCTGATGCCTGATGTATCTAATGTATCTGTTGTCTGATGTATCTAATATTTCTGATGTCTGATGTGTCTGATGTCTAATTTATCTGATGTATCTGATGTTTAATGTATCTGATGTCTGATGTATCTGATGTTTCTGATGTCTGATGTATCTGATGTATCTGATGTCTAATTTATCTGACGTATTTGATGTCTAATGATTATGATGTATCTGATGTCTTATGTGTCTGATGTATCTAATGTGTCTGATTTATCTGATGTCTGATGCATCTGATGTCTTATTTGTCTGATGTATCTAATGTGTCTGATATCTCATGTATCTGATGCCTGATGTATCTAATATATCTGATGTCTGATGTATCTAATGTATCTAATGTGTCTGATTTATCTGATGTCTGATGCATCTGATGTCTTATTTGTCTGATGTATCTAATGTGTCTGATATCTCATGTATCTGATGCCTGATGTATCTAATGTTTCTGATGTCTGATGAGTCTGATGTATCTGATGTCTAATGTATCTGATGTATCTGATGTCTGATTTATCTGATATATCTGATGTCTAATGTATCTGATGTATCTGATATCTGATTTAACTGATGTCGAATGTATCTGATATATCTGATGTCTAATGTATCTGATATATCTGATGTCTGATGTATCTGATGTCTTATGTATCTGATGTCTGATGTATCTAATGTATCTGTTGTCTGATGTATCTAATATTTCTGATGTGTCTGATGTATCTTATGTCTAATGTATCTGATGTTTAATGTATCTGATGTATCTGATGTCTGATGTGTCTGATGTATCTGATGTCTAATGTATCTGATGTCTAATGTATCTGATGTATCTGATGTCTAATGTATCTGATATCGTATGTATCTGATGGCTTATGTATCTGATGTCTGATGTATCTGATGGCTTATGTATCTGATGTCTGATGTATCTGATGGCTTATGTATCTGATGGCTTATGTATCTGATGTCTGATGTATCTAATGTGTGGGAGGCACAGGGGCCTCCCACTCCTCTTTATATTCTGAATAGAGACAGTTTGCGCTGTTCTATGAAGTGAGTAGTACACGACTTTGTACGAGATCTTCAGTTTCTTGGCAATTTCTCGCATGGAATAGTCTTAATTTCTCAGAACAAGAATAGACTGACGAGTTTCAGAAGAAAGTCCTTTGTTTCTAGCCATTTTTAGCCTGTATTTTAACCCACAAATGCAGATGCACCAGATACTCAACTAGTCTAAGAAGGCCAGTTTATTGCTTATTTAAGCAGAACAACATTTTTCAGCTGTGCTAACATAATTTCAAAAGGGTTTTCTAATGATCAATTAGCCTTTTAAAATGATAAACTTGTATTAGCTAACACAACGTGCCTTTGGAACCCAGGAGTGATGGTTGCTTATAATAGGCCTCTGTACTTCTGTACTTCTATGTAGATATTCCATAGAAAAATAGTCACTTACAACATTAACAATGTCTACACTGTATTTCTGATCAATTTGATGTTATTTTAATGGACAAAAAATTTGCTTTTCTTTCTAAAACAAGGACATTTTTAAGTGACCCCAACATTTTGAACTGTAGTGTGTATGACCAGTTTGTCTTTTAGTATTTCTGTGTAGTGAAGTCATGCTCTGTCTGAACGGTGAGACAGGACACACTCAACATCCATCATCTTCAGTAATGTCACTTCTCTCCTTCAGTACTGTCTCTTCTCTCCTTCAGTAATGACACTTCTCCTTCAGTAATGACACTTCTCTCCTTAAAGGGCGAACCAACCCATTTCTTATGGTATTTTCTACTACAGGACAACTATCCAATTAACCAGGCCTGTAAATCACACCCTTTGTCAGGTCCATTGTAGCTATAGGATTAACGGCACATTTAGTAACTATCTTGCATTAAGTGCAAAGGTCAGTGTAGAACAATGTTCCCAGGTAGCTGCATAATATGCCTTCATAATTATTTAATATTCTTCTGGGGTTTGATAATATAAGGATTTTCAACCAACGATTATAGAGAGATTCGCTTCATACACCCCTCTCCCTTCAGAGCCCCTACTGCAATGTGGTTTATAGAGAGCTGCGTTTATCTTCAATAACAAATGCTACAGTGGTGTTCTAACTGGCAGCCACCCAGTATTCTCTCTCTATAACATATTCCTCTGCTGTGATTTGTCAGTAGTTAATTTTCCGAAATGAATTACGTTAAGTCAACAGCATTAATAAATAAACAGGGCTGCTTGCATCTCTTGCTGTGAGCTGTTGGTAGGGGAAGGAGGTGATGTGTGGATCTCTCCCTGTTCTCCCTTCTCCCCATCTTCCTTTCCTGTCTACTGTACCATTGCTATGGAACACATGCCTGCCTTCAATCAACAGGTCATCGCAGGGTCAGGTGAATCCTTTATAGGGAGAAGTTTTGCATCACGTTGCTCTTCAGGACTTTTGCTGTGTTTGGCTGTGCAAGGTGTTATTCTGACGGCAGACATTCTCTCTGTGTTGTTGTCTGTGATTGTTTATAGACGAGGTTGTGTCAGAAAGCCCACTACATCTGACTCTGACTCCTCTCTGTGACTATTTAAAGATGGCTGACTTTTGCACACACAACACGGCTCAGACCTTCCTCATGGCTCCAAGTCAGGCACAGAGGATTCTGCTACTCATAATTGTGCCTCTCATAATGCATCCTTGCAGGAAAAAAATGTGTCCCTTACAAGGACTTTGTCACCATTTTTAGATTTGCACAGACAGCAAAACAAGGAGCAGCTTCTGTAAATTGTGTTGGGCTTTTTCTCTCTGGATCAGAGACTGCTTGGAGTTCACTGCTTGGAGTTCAACATAAAGAAAGGGAATTCTGGCCTAACAGAATGGAAGCTTAGCTGATACTAATGTAAAGCTCCATTCAATCAGGACAAAGACAACACAATGACATCATGTCATACTAAATATGACTTATGCATGGCAGATTGGAGGTGAAAGGTGTGAACATGTGCAATTACATTTCCAGAGAAACAATTGACGACCAAACATTGGAAGAAAAGGTCACTGCCCAAAATGTTCAATTTAAGAATGCTTTTACTGTAGGGGCTCAGATGATCTGTCTTCAATTTTCCTCAAGAGTGGTGTCTTTATTACTGCTCGAAACTATCAGACCAAATACTAGGTTTGATCGATCTTGTCATCTTCTCAGACGTTCAGGTGGAACCTTTTCAATGTTACACTCAACACCGGCAGGTTTTCTTGTCCTGATACTTTCGTTTTCAGCTCAAATACAAGCTTTCATCTGTGGCGTCACAGACAGTGACTCAAACCTGATTTGTGTACAAGAGACCAGACCTGGGTTTGTGTACAAGAGACCAGACCTGGGTTTGTGTACAAGAGACCAGACCTGGGTTTGTGTACAAGAGACGAGACCTGGGTTTGTGTACAAGAGACGAGACCTGAGTTTGTGTACAAGAGACCAGACCTGGGTTTGTTTACAAGAGACCAGACCTGGGTTTGTGTACAAGAGACCAGACCTGGGTTTGTGTACAAGAGACCAGACCTGGGTTGGTGTATTTGAGTAGTTTCAAATACACAGCCCAAAACAAGCACTGTCCAAGTGCATTTCCAAATACAATAAACTATTTAAATACTTTTCTTTTCAAATGAAATATATATGAATACTTACTTCGAATGAATGTGAAAGTAATTGTCTGATTGGAGGAAAACTCGCCTCCCTGCGGACCTGGCATCCTTTCACTCCCTCCTCTCTACATTCTCCTCTTCTGTCTCTGCTGCTAAAGCCAATTTCTACCACTCTAAATTCCAAGCATCTGCCTCTAACCCTAGGAAGCTCTTTGCCACCTTCTCCTCCCTCCTGAATCCTCCTCCCCCTCCTCCCCCCTCCTCCCTCTCTGCTGATGACTTCGTCAACCATTTTGAAAAGAAGGTCGACGACATCCGATCCTCGTTTGCTAAGTCAAACAACACCGCTGGTTCTGCTCACACTGCCCTACCCTGTGCTTTGTCCTCTTTCTCCCCTCTCTCTCCAGATGAAATCTCGCGTCTTGTGACGGCCGGCCGCCCAACAACCTGCCCGCTTGACCCTATCCCCTCCTTTCTTCTCCAGACCATTTCCGGAGACCTTCTCCCTTACCTCACCTCGCTCATCAACTCATCCTTGACCGCTGGCTACGTCCCTTCCGTCTTCAAGAGAGCGAGAGTTGCACCCCTTCTGAAAAAACCTACACTCGATCCCTCCGATGTCAACAACTACAGACCAGTATCCCTTCTTTCTTTTCTCTCCAAAACTCTTGAACGTGCCGTCCTTGGCCAGCTCTCCTGCTATCTCTCTCAGAATGACCTTCTTGATCCAAATCAGTCAGGTTTCAAGACTAGTCATTCAACTGAGACTGCTCTTCTCTGTGTCACGGAGGCGCTCCGCACTGCTAAAGCTAACTCTCTCTCCTCTGCTCTCATCCTTCTAGACCTATCGGCTGCCTTTGATACTGTGAACCATCAGATCCTCCTCTCCACCCTCTCCGAGCTGGGCATCTCCGGCGCGGCCCACGCTTGGATTGTGTCCTACCTGACAGGTCGCTCCTACCAGGTGGCGTGGCGAGAATCTGTCTCCGCACCACGTGCTCTCACCACTGGTGTCCCCCAGGGCTCTGTTCTAGGCCCTCTCCTATTCTCGCTATACACCAAGTCACTTGGCTCTGTCATATCCTCACATGGTCTCTCCTATCATTGCTATGCAGATGACACACAATTAATCTTCTCCTTTCCCCCCTCTGATAACCAGGTGGTGAATCGCATCTCTGCATGTCTGGCAGACATATCAGTGTGGATGACGGATCACCACCTCAAGCTGAACCTCGGCAAGACGGATCTGCTCTTCCTCCCGGGGAAGGACTGCCCGTTCCATGATCTCGCCATCACGGTTGACAACTCCATTGTGTCCTCCTCCCAGAGTGCTAAGAACCTTGGCGTGATCCTGGACAACACCCTGTCGTTCTCAACTAACATCAAGGCGGTGACCCGTTCCTGTAGGTTCATGCTCTACAACATTCGCAGAGTACGACCCTGCCTCACGCAGGAAGCGGCGCAGGTCCTAATCCAGGCACTTGTCATCTCCCGTCTGGATTACTGCAACTCGCTGTTGGCTGGGCTCCCTGCCTGTGCCATTAAACCCCTACAACTCATCCAGAACGCCGCAGCCCGTCTGGTGTTCAACTTTCCCAAGTTCTCTCACGTCACCCCGCTCCTCCGCTCTCTCCACTGGCTTCCAGTTGAAGCTCGCATCCGCTACAAGACCATGGTGCTTGCCTACGGAGCTGTGAGGGGAACGGCACCTCCGTACCTTCAGGCTCTGATCAGGCCCTACACCCAAACAAGGGCACTGCGTTCATCCACCTCTGGCCTGCTCGCCTCCCTACCTCTGAGGAAGTACAGTTCCCGCTCAGCCCAGTCAAAACTGTTCGCTGCTCTGGCACCCCAATGGTGGAACAAACTCCCTCACGACGCCAGGTCAGCGGAGTCAATCACCACCTTCCGGAGACACCTGAAACCCCACCTCTTTAAGGAATACCTAGGATAGGATAAAGTAATCCTTCTAACCCCCCCCCCCCCCCTTAAAAGAGTTAGATGCACTATTGTAAAGTGGTTGTTCCACTGGATATCATAAGGTGAATGCACCAATTTGTAAGTCGCTCTGGATAAGAGCGTCTGCTAAATGACTTAAATGTAAAAATGTAAATGTATGATTGTCTTTCTAGGTTGACTCTTGACAACCCACCAAAATGATACCTTTATGTCAAATCCTAAAATAGGATTTTGTAAAACTGCTGGGATGGGAATCCTGATTGTTGGCATTTTAGGGCAAAGTAGATTAATGGCTGATTTATGGCAAAAGGAATGTTTTTCATTTTATATATGCCACCATGATGTATTATTGCAAAGGTATTTATGTTAAGCATTTCCAAGGGAGCTATGTGTGAATGAATTGGATGATTTATACATTTAGCCGACGATAATGGATCAGCTTTATCTGCTCCTTGCAAGATAATAAAGCCGTTTTTTCTTTAATGACAGTAAAAGCGCAAATAGATGTTGACAATCTTTTTTGGTCACCTGCTCTCACAAACAAAGGCATGGGAGAATAAAATGTTGGTTTTAATCAATTGTCTCATGTTTGACAATGGGTTTACTCTGGGTTTCTCATTAATTTGAGACCCCTTTCATTTCACCTTAAACTTTGCAAAGTCCTTTTGTTGTTAAATGGAGAGAAATGTGAATGCACCCTTCCTACTAAAACTTTTAATCATGGTAGAAAAATATTCCCTGAAACAACTAATAAGGGCCTTTGTTGAAAGAAATGTCAAGCTACGAAGAGCTGGTATGACGATGACTGCACACAATTATTATTTCAAAATCCACAGTAGACTACTGCACTGCATCCTGGTGAAGGGAATATATCTAACATGAGTCACTTCAGGGGGAAGAGAGAGGTTTTGCTCTACTAAAATGCTACAGTGTGCAGCTCCTTCTAGCATAGCACACAGGCTACCTACAGTCAGATGCAGTTCCAAATGTTGCCAGATGGGTGATGTTGTTAACCAGGTCAGGTATGGTCAAGAATATACATCCCAAATTGAACCCTGTTTTCTTCATAGTGCACTACTGTCATGGTGACCCTCCTAGGGTGATAATATTTTTCCAGAATGTGATAAAGACGTGGATCTTTAGGTTGATGGTCTTTATGGTCTTTATTGATACATGCAGTGCAGAGGAGGCTGGTGGGAGGAGCTATAGGAGGACAGGCCTATTGTAATGGTTAGGATGGAATAAATGGAATGGAGTCAAACATGTGGTTTCCATATGTTTGATGTGTTTGATACAGTTTCATTGATTCAATTCCAGCCATTACAATGAAGCCGTCCTCCTATAGCTCCTCCCACCAGCCTCCTCTGATGCAATATATATTTTTGTGTTTCTCTCTCAGGTAGATGTAACTTAAACCCAAAGGGCATGGGATGCATTATGAAACTTCACAGCCTAACCTTTTATTTTATTTTCTCCTCAATTCATATCCGTTAGAGACGTTCCTGAAGGACAACTCCTGTTAGAGAACTCCCTGGTCTGAACTTGAAAACTGTGAACGTCACCGTCAGTCAGGGCAATTTGAATGGAACAAGATGCAAAAGTATGCAATCTACTTGTCAGACATCGGCATTTAACACACCCTGAACACTTTTACTGATTCAAAATAGGCTTTCCATGATGTCAGCATCAATCAGAATTGATGCGGTGAACCACACTCACATTTAGTCCCATCTACGCCATCCTTCCAAAACACTACATGGCAGTGTTGTCTGTCAATGGTGAATGTCAGGGACAGCCAGGGGGCCTCTTAATGTTCCCTTATGACATTTGACACAGGAATGTCTCCCATGATGGACAGGCAAAGAACTCAAGAACTATTACTATATAACAGAAGTGAATGCAGCTTTCGTGTGTTATAACAGCAGTTCCACAAGTAGGAATGGCTTCCTTTCAGAATAGACGTTCCATCATTAGCATATAGAACACAGCTCAGCTGAATCCCTTCTCTACATACTTTCTAAACGCCCATAGCATAAAGATCCTTATGCAGATGTTACAATACAAGCTTCATATGACTGACTGTGATACAATACCACATTAACACAATGAAGCTTCATATGACTGACGGTGTTGCGATACAACATTAACACAATTAATCTTCATTAACAAAATTAACAAAATTAAGCTGTGTTTGTTTACAGAGACCTACAGTTTAGAGACCTAGAGTTGTTTACAGAGACCTAGAGTTGTTTACAGAGACCTAGAGTTGTTCACAGAGACCTAGAGTTGTTCACATAGACCTAGAGTTGTTTACAGAGACCTAGAGTTGTTTACAAAGACCTAGAGTTGTTTACAGAGACCTAGAGTTGTTTACAGAGACCTAGAGTTGTTTACAGATTCCTAGAGTTGTTTACAGAGGCCTAGAGTTGTTCACAGAGACCTAGAGTTGTTCACATAGAACTAGAGTTGTTTACAGAGACCTAGAGTTGTTTACAGAGACCTAGAGTTGTTAACAGAGACCTAGAGTTGTTTACCAAGTCCTAGAGTGGTTTACAGAGTCCTAGAGTGGTTTACAGAGACCTAGGGTTGTTTAATAGAGACCTAGAGTTGTTTTACAGAGACCTAGAGTGGTTTACAGAGACCTAGAGTGGTTTACAGAGACCTAGAGTGGTTTACAGAGACCTAGAGTGGTTTACAGAGACCTAGTGTATTTTACAGAGACCTAGAGTTCCAGGTGAGAAGAAAGGCAGAGTGTGGTCCATGGCTGCTGGACTGCTAGCGTGCTAATTTATAGAGCAGCCTGCAGGTTTTATAGGAAGGAGCTGGAGCAAGCCAGCTAACGACCAAGCCCATGAGTTATTCTGCCTCTGAATATGAGGCACAAGCCAATTTACAGGCACACATACAAGAGCCCTTCCCCACCGGGACACACATCAAAAGACAAACAAGCCGAGGTTGTCAGCAATAAAAGTTCACCCGTCTAAAGTCACCGGTTTTGAAGTAATGTGAGACGTATTTGTTCTTTCAATCTTTTTGTTTTTGTGTCCCTGGCAACCCATTGTTGTTCCACTGTTTCTCCAGAAACAGAGAGGGGTTATTTAGAGAACTGGCTTGGACTCAGCTGTTGGCTAGCAAGGTTCATTATGTACAGTCCATCATGTGGGTTTCATGGCATGGTGTCTTTTTCTCTCCTCATTAAAAACTATTCATTAAAAACGATTAAACCAGGCAAGATGACAACACTTGTCTATGAAAATATGGTTCCACACATGCTTGCAATGAGCAATTGACACCCTGGTCAATTGCTTTTTCAAAGTACAACAACTGTAGGACTGCATCTAGAACCATGAAACAAGAGATTGTTGGTGTGCAGTGGCTCTGCAGTTAAAAGCTTTCATGCTGGTATGTTAGAGGAAGTTGATGCTGGGGCATAGATGATTTAAAGCTTGCTCTGTGTTTCCACCTGTTCTGTTCTAATTACATTGTTGCTATCTGGAGAGATCTAACTAATTATCATTTGAGAAAATCCAGTCTAAAATTGATAAGGATGAACATGCAACATCTTCTCTAATGGTTCACACAGCAATGTTCCTCATTTTGAAGTTCAATTAAAATGACACAGACTGACCTGGAGAAAACAGCTGTGGTACAGATGTAGGATCTCTTTTTGATCACCCTGTTGCAGGAGGACTTTCCTGCATTGCAAAACATTTAAAACATGTGGTGTATTTTAGGTTTAAAAGGCTTCTGTGAAGTTTTTTATTTCCACTTTGAAATGTCAGACTTGATTTTCCCTACGAAAATGTTAATGAATTATAATCCACATAATAATTCACATTTCCAGTTCCTGATTGTTTTGCTGCTCTAGCAAACTTGCTCAAATGAATATCCTACATCTGTATAGGCTACCACACTGCCGACGGATTTATTGTAACTATTCATAACTTTGTCTGTCTTTGCCAACGGGTGTTCAGGCAAATATATTGTTCACTTCAGTTATTTCACTTTGCTGTGTAATAATGATGATATATTTTGAAATCCATTTATCCTGAAATCTACCTACAGCAGAATGTAATTAGCTGCTCTACATCAAACAAGCGCGGCTGCACAACTTCTTGGAGGTTGAATATCTAGCCATAAGCAGAAAAGGTTATGCTGCATTCTTAAGAATGTCAGCCAGGTGTTGCTCCAACATGTAGCAGGGAGAAAACTGAAAACCCATTCGGTCAGAAAACTTTGGCAATAAAAGAGCAGCGTGTGTGCTGCCTTTGCGAAGCAATTTCTTCTGTCTTTACTAGTAAATGTGTAAGCTTCAGTTTATTTTCCAGGCTCAAAGACAATGAAAGGGCTGTTACATTGGCTTTATTGACATGACTGAGTGAACTGGCACATGCAACTGACATAGAAAGTTAGCAAACTGGAGTGAAACAGAGTTCACTTAGATATTATATATTTTTTGTACTACAGACCTCAGCATGGTCAAATGTTTTACTGGTCCAAAAGACTGTCTCCAAAGAGCGATTTAACCCTGTAGTATCCATTTGACTGCACAGAACTAAAACCATACACAATAGACATCAGGGAGAATGTACAATGTTGTAGAATAGAAGGCAATCTGAGCCACAACACTCAATAATGGTGAGACAGGAACAGAATTAGGACTTACAACACTGTTAGATGACACCCAGGGGCTGCCATTACATGGTAAACATATTTCCAAATGGTTCCCACAACACCTCTAATGCCATGCTCCAACCAAACTGTCACGTTTAAAGCTCTCTTGAAACAGCATCGACCATAAACCTTCAGGAGGCACATGTATCTGTAAGGACAAAGGCTAGAGCAGCCTACAGCATCCATCACATACAGCATCAGTCTACCTCAGAGCCCAATGGACTCACAACTGACTCAAATAGATTTCTCAGAGAATTCTCTCAGAAAGGTCAATCACAGGCCTGAGAGGGAGAGAGACGACAGTGAGAGAGAGGGCCAGAGTGAGAAAATACCCTACAGCCCTCTTGCCACCACGGTAAAAACAAACAATCGCCATTCTTTGATACACAACACACTGCCGGTTTTTAGACTGTTGAACTAAAGGGAATGAACAGTCATTTGCCTTTGCAATCACAATCACATACCTGAGTAGTTTTTGATATTGTTTTCTGTAATTACCAACAATTACTTACACTGTCCCTCTACACAGCTTCAGCTATAGACTCCGTATTAGTCATTGGACCATTTTTAAATGGCTATACAATAACCTGCACACATACCGGCACGCCAGTAAGTCATGTTAGTCAGAAATCTTACATATTGTATGCTTTTATCCCTAGTCAGTACTCTGTATTTAAGAGTAGGTTTCTGTGTGTGTGTGTGTGTGTGTGTGTGCGTGTGTGTGCGTGTGTGGCTTGCATCTCCCCAAAGTAATCAAGGCTCCCTGGCCATGTGGAACGAGGGCTGATCCAGGTGGATAACTGACTGATTGATAACGTAGCTATTACGATGGAGCACCCCACACTACATTTCCTGGGCTGTAAATCTGAGGTTCTAGGCCTCTGAGAGCAGGATGAGCTCAGCCACAGTAAATAGGCCCTCAGTCTACTGCATCCAGGCCATGCCAGCAGTGAAGCTATCGGCTGGATAGTGTCATTATGCACAGTCTAGTGACTGATCAATACCCACAGAGACATGCATGGGATATCTCAGATGTTTCTTGGACGCAACAGTTGTTTCATTTTCTTTGCTGTCCTCTTGAATGGTGCTTGTGTTCTGTCAAAAGCTGCTGATTCTATGTGTGATGTATACATGCATGGTGTAAAGTTAGCGTCATGTTGTTTTGTTGCTTTTGGTGCAGAATGTCTTTTGAAGGACATACAATCAGGGAAAACATGTTTGTAGCTATTAAGATCTGACGCATGAACACGTTCCACTGCATTGAGAATTCCAATCAAGCTTTAGGGTTTTACAAATATGCGTCAATACTAACCTCAACTGATTTCTACTTACTAACGTACTGTAGGAATCAGACAGTTGCTTACTCTCTGTGGGGTGCCTGTGATTTGAACTGATCAGCTATGCAACATTATGCATAATTTAGGCAGTAAGGAGACATTTCATGCTAGCTGGCTGGAAGCAGGCAGCCATACAGATGAGTTAATCACTGGCAGGGACCCAAGCTATTGAGGCCTGGCTGCGTTGACAGATACTGTACAGATGAGGAAAATCCTTGTGGCCCTGTCACCTCCACTGCCACTTTTAGGCATGCATGGATTAAGTTGACACACCGGGGACGATTCTGTCAATTACCCTACACTCAAACTGTATAAGTTGTTGTGTAAGCCTGTCTCTGTCTCTCTGTCTCTCGCTCTGACTGTCTCCCTTTCCCACTACCTCTCTTCTTCGCTCCCTCTCCCCCTCTTTGCCTCTCTCTCTTTCTCTCTGCATCTCTTTCTCTCTTGTTATCAATGCACGGAATTACATGAAATACACGTGCATCCAACAACACTTAGAAATTCCGGGGAAATTGAGCACGGTGCTCTTTTCTATCACCTTGTCTTAGGCATAAGGTTTTTAATGATTAGATGCCATCAGTATGTGTGTGCTATGTTGAATAAAACATTGATCCCAGAGGTGTCGCAGAGGACAACATGAAACAGACGAGATTCATGCCAGCCTACATACCCTAGAAGTAAAGTTGAATTCCTGAAATATTATATATCAAGGCCAAGTTGGAATAGTACTGTCAAAAGTACAGTCTTATCACACCATTAGGTTTTCCATAGTCAGCTAATGTTGACTCTAATATACTTCCTCCTCTTTATCTGGCTCCTGGCTTCTTTCTGAATCCAACTAGCTTTATTTATAGTTTTATCTTTGGTTCTTCTATTCAGACTTGGTATACTGCAGCCTCTACTGTCCTGCAGCCTCTACTGTCCTGCAGCCTCTACTGTCCTGCAGCCTCTACTGTCCTGCAGCCTCTACTGTCCTGCAGCCTCTACTGTCCTGCAGCCTCTACTGTCCTGCAGCCTCTACTGTCCTGCAGCCACTACTGTGCTGCAGCCTCTACTGTCCTGCAGCCTCTACTGTCCTGCAGCCTCTACTGTTCTGCAGCTTCTACTGTCCTGCAGCCTCTACTGTCCTGCAACCACTACTGTGCTGCAGCTTCTACTGTCCTGCAGCCTCTACTGTCCTGCAGCCTCTACTGTCCTGCAGCCACTACTGTGCTGCAGCTTCTACTGCCCTGCAACTTCTGCTGTTCTGCACACTACTGTTATCTTGTTAGACCTCTTCCTGGTTCAGAACAGGACAGTAGTGAAGTCATAGACCATGCCCCAGAAACCCATGGTTACAACCAATTACATCAAATTGATTGGGGTTCACAGAAATGTAATGTAGGCTTTGTTTGAATGTCTGGATTTTGGGGTTTGCCCACCATGTTCCTTTTGTGTCACCATGCCCTCGCCAAATGGTATGAGCCTGGGAGTTTGGTGACATGCTGTGAGTGAACATGTAGCTAAAATCCAGCAAGGACATTTTTAAGCTCCCACTTATAATGCACAACAGAGAAGGAAATCACTATCTGCAGATTAGTGAGCTGAGGTTAGACTGATATGAATCGCGCAATACCAAAAATGGTTCCTCACTCCATTGGAAATATAATTAAAAGATGACAAAGCTATGATAATGCTGTGATGGATCAGTTAGTCACATTATGGATGTTAATATAATTAAATGTCATGGTGCTTAACTTCTGTAGAAGGCTTTCCTGATTTCTTTTTTTATTTAACTAGGCAAGTCAGTTAAGAACAAATTCTTATTTTACCACGATGGCCTACCCAAGCCAAACACTCCCCTAACCCGGACGAAGCTGAGACAATTGTGCGCTGCTCAATGGGACTCCTGATCACAGCTGGTTGTGATACAGCCCGAGATTGAACTAGGGTCTCCATGTCATCTGTATCCCCATGTCATCTGTATCCTGAAATGATAATAACATCTATTTCATATTCTATATATTTTTCAGCCTGGAAAAATGTGTTATTTAGAAAAATCAGAGGTCAGTATCACTGTAAAAAGTGTAGAGAGCTCACTTTCCCCCAAAATCTGTCTCAATTTGGCATTTATTGGAATGACCCATGTACTGGAGGCAGCTCCACAGGGTAGTTGGCACAACTACTGTGCAATGTCATAACATCTGATTTTAATCCTAACCCTAACCTTAACCTTAACCACAATGCTAACCATACGCCTAACCCTAAACTAAGCCCATTTTGACTTGGGCACATCTAGTGAAATTAGCTCAGCTCTGCCTCCAGGACAAAATTCATCCCAATAAACATCAATCAGCAAATCAGTCTGTCCTTGTTTGCGATAACATCCCAGCTCAGTCATTCTTGTCATCAGTTCCCAAACACTATCTGAGCTTTGTAATATTTCATACTCCTTTGTTTGACAAGTTAATTTGAGTACTATTTCCTTGAGACTCACTCTGCAGAGATTATTATATGGTTCCATTGTACAAATGGGGGTCGAAGGTGCACTACCTTGCAGCATGAAATCCGGAAGATGGTTGGTCTGCCTCCATGCTGCCATGGCAAAGAGCTGCTTTGAGCAGCAGACACAGGGACATGCCTGTATTCTCCTCTTAATTAGGGCAGTAGCCACAGTGATCCTCAGCTCTCTTCATCCTCCTCATCCCCACGTCATCTGTATCCTCACCCCCTCTCCTTACACTGGTGCAGATCCACAGCCAATTAACGCTGCCGATGCCAGTGAGAAGACCTATAACTGGGACTCAAATTATGGGGTACTTAAGGAATGAGGCATGGAAGCTGGGGAAAGGTGTCAACTAGCTCTACTGGAAAAAGAGCTGCGGGAGAAAAAAGAGGAGAGGAGGAAGTGTGTTTTAAATGGATCAGTCTGTGTCCCGTTCACTAATCACAACCCAAACTCAGCAGGGGAGCTAAGGAAGGCCAACGGGGTGATGTAACACAATGCAACTACCACTCATCGTATCCTGTTGCAGATTGACCACCTCCAGCTAAAATGGAAGAGAGGAGAAGACAGGATTTAATGAGGTGGGATCTAGAGGAGTAGCCACAGTGATCTCAGGCTGACTCTGAGGTTGGAAACCAGAACGACACTCTATGCCACACCTCCAGAGTAATCTACGGGGCTAAATCCCCTTAAACCCCAATAACAAAGCACCTTAACCTGGAGTGTGAATGGCCAGTGGATTTGGTAGCTCTCAAAGCTGTTGTAAAGTGCTTGGAGCACCTGCATCTGATCTGTAGAGGAGATTCCTGCTCCAGCCACATCTGAGTTAATGCCCACTGGCTGGCCTCTGCCTGCAGGGATATCACCCAGGATTGATGGACAATCTCCAGCACCAGGCCCACCTGGAGCCAGTTGATGTCGTCGTTTAGGAGAATGCATCTCTGAACCTTTTGTCCTTGATCAGATGAACTGCATCTTAATGAAAACCTGATGTGTTTGTGATGGAGACGGGATGCTCTAATCATGCATTCAATCTCTCCCTCAGAGCCCATCACCGGATCGAGCCACAAACTTTAATTGCAGTCTGCATTCACCCATTAGTACTGGAGGCCCCTGTCGGCTGTGTAACTCCTATAACTACATTTTCACCTTCACTAACTTGACGGCTTGATCTTGATATGTGATAAGAGTATTGCAGATTGATATTATTTAGCTACTTGTCCGTTACACGCCCAAGTTGTCTCCAATCCAACATGTATCATCATGCCATTTTGGTTTGAACAGTTCAGTGGTTTGAATGAAGAATGCAGTCAGTTGCAGATATGAGAGAGAAAGCTATGGCATGTCCTCTGCAACTGTGGACACAGCTGGATAGAAGCTACTTTATAATCATAAAACAATCAATAAAAACAAATTGGTGCTCCAGCAGAAATTATAAATGTGCTTTCTGATTACATTACTTTGCTATGAAATAAATTAAAAGCATCATATTAATCCAGCTTAAAAAAAATGCCTGGCTTAATGAAAATGATAGGCCTCCTTCCATCTTCATTAACGAGAAACACCATTACAGCTTGCTTCATAACAGCCACAGTCATACAAATTGATAATCAGGTAAGAACATGAAATGCCACTGTCTGTGTACTGTCTGTGTGCTGTCTGTGTCACTGTCTGTGTCACTGTCGGTGTACTGTCTGTGTCACTTTCTGTGTACTGTCAGTGTCAGTTTCTGTGTCACTGTCTGTGTCACTTTCTGTGTCACTGTCTGTGTCACTTTCTGTGTCACTTTCTGTGTCACTTTCTGTGTCACTTTCTGTGTCACTGTCTGTGTACTATCGGTTCACTGTCTGTGTACTGTCTGTGTCACTGTCTGTGTCACTGTCTGTGTCACGGCCTGTGTACTGTCTGTGTCACTGTCTGTGTCACTGTCTGTGTACTGTCTGTGTCACTGTCTGTGTACTGTCTGTGTCACTGTCTGTGTCACTGTCTGTGTACTGTCTGTGTCACTGTCTGTGTACTGTCTGTGTCACTGTCTGTGTACTGTCTGTGTCACTGTCTGTGTCACTGTCTGTGTACTGTCTGTGTCACTTTCTGTGTACTGTCAGTGTCAGTTTCTGTGTCACTGTCTGTGTCACTTTCTGTGTCACTGTCTGTGTACTATCGGTTCACTGTCTGTGCCACTGTCTGTGTCACTGTCTGTGTCACTGTCTGTGTCACTTTCTGTGTCACTTTCTGTGTCACTTTCTGTGTCACTGTCTGTGTACTATCGGTTCACTGTCTGTGTACTGTCTGTGTCACTGTCTGTGTCACTGTCTGTGTCACGGCCTGTGTACTGTCTGTGTCACTGTCTGTGTACTGTCTGTGTACTGTCTGTGTCACTGTCTGTGTACTGTCTGTGTCACTGTCTGTGTCACTGTCTGTGTACTGTCTGTGTCACTGTCTGTGTACTGTCTGTGTCACTGTCTGTGTACTGTCTGTGTCACTGTCTGTGTCACTGTCTGTGTACTGTCTGTGTCACTTTCTGTGTACTGTCAGTGTCAGTTTCTGTGTCACTGTCTGTGTCACTTTCTGTGTCACTGTCTGTGTACTATCGGTTCACTGTCTGTGCCACTGTCTGTGTCACTGTCTGTGTCACTGTCTGTGTACTGTCTGTGTCACTGTCTGTGTCACTGCCTGTGTACTGTCTGTGTCACTGTCTGTGTCACTGTCTGTGTACTGTCTGTGTCACTGTCTGTGTACTGTCTGTGTCACTGCCGGTGTATTGTCTGTGTACTGTCTGCGTACTGTCTGTGTCACTGTCTGTGTATTGTCTATGTACTGTCTGTGTACTGTCTGTGTCACTGTTGGTGTCACTGTCTGTGTCACTGTTTGTGTATTGTCTGTGTATTGTCTGTGTACTCTCTGCGTACTGTCTGCGTACTGTCTGCGTACTGTCTGCGTCACTGTCTGTGTACTGTCTGTGTCACTGTCTGTGTACTGTCTGTGTCACTGTCTGTGTACTGTCTGTGTCACTGTCTGTGTCACTGTCTGTGTCACTGTTTGTGTATTGTCTGTGTATTGTCTGTGTACTGTCTGCGTACTGTCTGTGTACTGTCTGTGTACTGTCTGTGTCACTGTCTGTGTACTGTCTGTGTCACTGTCTGTGTATTGTCTGGAGACTGTCTGCTTACGGTATTCTTAAACATTTGTTTATAGTCTGATGCTACTCCAATGAATAACCAGTGAAATCATTCAGAATATGAACAAATATGATGCTCAGCATGTGACCCCTGATGCCACCAAACATCATTTACATCTCTTTAGAATATTGTTTTTGTTTTGCTCTCGTAATGATACAGTATTTGCATATACACATTTCAGAGTAGAGATTGATACCACTGGAGAAAAGGGATGGTACTGTTTCTTAAAACTTTTATCAACGTAGGCAATTATCACAATGTGTTTCACCACAGAAGTTAATTTGCTCAAGTTTCCTGTGAAGATACAATCAGTTAGAGCATGAATTATGAGAGACTGTAGTCCCTAAACGACTATTCCGTTTCACTGATAAGTGGATCTCAATTGATTTTATGATTACGTAAAAGTTTATTTTCCAGAACTCATGAAAAGTTATACTCAGTGTAACACTGTACTGCACTTCCAGTACAATTACTGAAATGGAGCTTTGCTTCATAGCATACATATTATGCACCCCCATCTGGGGGTCGTATGGCATCTAAATTATTTGCTTTTGTTTTGTTACTGCCATTTGCCATCAATGATGTGTTATTCATATGAATTTGCCCCTCAGGTGCTAGTCTATTCTCATTAAGAGTATGTGCATGCTTCTCTGCAATCGTTAAGACGTCCAGCATTCCCCAACTCTAGTCAGTTTGGGGTCAGCATCATTTTGAGAGGTTATTGGAGTCTCTGTGTTGAATAAAGTCCAAAGAGATCTTTATTCTTGATGGCTTTCTGTTTCTGTTAGTGTATGTCTTCATGACCTCCCTGTTAATTGGTGTTGTTTGGCTCTTCACATTCCAATGCTATACTGTCAGAGCACCAAGCGAAGCTTTCTGAAACAAACCAAATCTCTCGGAACCTTTATTCTTCAAGCTAACCTGGAGGGTAATTCTCATAAGCACGATGCTAATGATATACTGAAGGCGCAGAGGCACATCCAAAAGGCTTGTCGTCGCTGGGAAGCTAGACTATTTCTGAGGTGCCATCACTATCTTTTTAAAGCTCACGCACACTGATGTTTTTTGCCTGGTGTCTGGAGTTGTGCCAAACACCCTGTTTCAGTTAGGAAATGAACCGTGCAAGCTAATTACAAACAGTTTGATATAGGAAAAGTCATTTATATTGCCCTACGAGATCTATGGAAGTCTGTCTGTGTGACAATGTGATTTGAATGTGTCTGTTATATTACAGTAAATTTGATCATTTGCTACATGTAATACATTTTAGTGTCATATTTTCCCTCCATCATTCCTTTTTTCTCCCTCTTTTACAGCTTACTTCACTCCCTTCCTCTCTCTCTCTCTGAAAACATATCTGTAATAGGGTTGCATGTTAGAAAAGCAGGGTGAGTAGTCAGCATATCCCTTAGAGTCGGGACTCAGATAATTTTATAGCCAATCCACAGAAGAGGAGTGTGTGTCAGCAACTATGCTAGCTGGGAGTTCTCCAGAGGCATGGGCCACTGCTGCCAGAGAATTTAATCAACTCAATAGCAAGAGGTTAGCAGCAGATCATTCACACCACACACTGACTGTCTGCATACTGTATGAGGTTAGCAGCAGATCATTCACACCACACACTGACTGTTGGCATACTGTATGAGGTTAGCAGCAGATCATTCACACCACACACTGACTGTTGGCATACTGTATGAGGTTAGCAGCAGATTTCACACCACACACTGACTGTTGGCATACTGTATGAGGTTAGCAGCAGATCATTCACACCACACACTGACTGTCTGCATACTGTATGAGGTTAGCAGCAGATCATTCACACCACACACTGACTGTTGGCATACTGTATGAGGTTAGCAGCAGATCATTCACACCACACACTGACTGTCTGCATACTGTATGAGGTTAGCAGCAGATCATTCACAACACACACTGACTGTCTGCATACTGTATGAGGTTAGCAGCAGATCATTCACACCACACACTGACTGTTGGCATACTGTATGAGGTTAGCAGCAGATCATTCACACCACACACTGACTGTTGGCATACTGTATGAGGTTAGCAGCAGATTTCACACCACACACTGACTGTTGGCATACTGTATGAGGTTAGCAGCAGATCATTCACACCACACACTGACTGTCTGCATACTGTATGAGGTTAGCAGCAGATCATTCACACCACACACTGACTGTTGGCATACTGTATGAGGTTAGCAGCAGATCATTCACACCACACACTGACTGTCTGCATACTGTATGAGGTTAGCAGCAGATCATTCACAACACACACTGACTGTCTGCATACTGTATGAGGTTAGCAGCAGATCATTCACACTACACACTGACTGTCTGCATACCGTATGAGGTTAGCAGCAGATCATTCACACCACACACTGACTGTCTGCATACTGTATGAGGTTAGCAGCATATCATTCACACCACACACTGACTGTCTGCATACTGTATGAGGTTAGCAGCAGATCATTCACACTACACACTGACTGTCTGCATACTGAATGAGCATGACTAAGACAACATGTTATTTCAATCTGTTGCTATGCAACAAACAGAACACAGATCCATCACCATAATCGACTTCAATAATAAACTATTTAAAAAGACAAACTCATTAGACATGTATCAATTGTGTGATTTGATCATTTACTAGATAACTGTGACTCAATTTGGCTGATGACGACCTCATCTAGCAGTTAAATGACCAACAGTCTTCACAGTGTCATCTGATTAGAGTACAATTTAGATAAGAAAAAGAGATGCCCCAGCGCTGTCCTTTTTCTGTTAGATTGGTTGATATTTCATGCTGTTTCATGTTCCTGTGATAAGATATGGAGTGTGTCATTGTACCTGGCTGCTGCAGTTGAAGAACACTTACAGGGTGGCATAGGGAAGCAACATCCTTCCAATTGAAGGACACTTACAGGGTGACAGAGGGAAGCAACATCCTTCCAATTGAAGGACACTTACAGGGTGGCAGAGGGATGCAACATCCTTCCAATTGAAGGACACTTACAGGGTGACAGAGGGAAGCAACATCCTTCCAATTGAAGGACACTTACAGGGTGGCAGAGGGAAGCAACATCCTTCCAATTGAAGGACACTTACAGGGTGGCAGAGGGAAGCAACATCCTTCCAATTGAAGGACACTTACAGGGTGACAGAGGGAAGCAACATCCTTCCAATTGAAGGACACTTACAGGGTGGCAGAGGGAAGCAACATCCTTCCAATTGAAGGACACTTACAGGGTGGCAGAGGGAAGCAACATCCTTCCAATTGCTTGATCTCAGGCAGTGGTCAGGATGTTTTAATTTGTTCCGGGATAATGATTGTTTTATTTGCATATGAAGTGATTTCCTCTGGCCTCGTTTTGTGATAAAGTAGCTTGGTAGCCAATGAGAAAGGAGTCAATTTGGCCATTCTTTACTCTGTCCACAACAGCAATCATTGTCCTAAACTGTCTAAAGCAATCTTTCCATCAAACAGTTTCGTCAATTGCTCCACATAAAGACCAACGTGACAGATGAAAAGATACGTTTGAGAACATTTGAAAACCTCATCCAAGGTGTTCCAAGGTGTCCTCTACTGTGAGAATGTTGTGGAGTGGTTAGCCTGTGCATGTGCATATGCTAGTGTAGGCTGTGTCCAATACTGGAGGAGGTCTTCAACTCAGCATGAGGAGGATGTATGTCTCCAATACTAACTGCAGGAAGTCTTCAACTCAGCATGAGGGGGATGGATGTATCCAATACTAACTGCAGGAGGTCTTCAACTCAGCATGAGGAGGATGGATGTCTCCAGTACTAACTGCAGGAAGTCTTCAACTCAGCATGAGGAGGATGTATGTCTCCAGTACTAACTGCAGGAGGTCTTCAACTCAGCATGAGGAGGATGGATGTATCCAGTACTAACTGTAGGAGGTCTTCAACTCAGCATGAGGAGGATGGATGTCTCCAGTACTAACTGTAGAAGATCTTCAACTCAGCATGAGGAGGATGGATGTCTCCAGTACTAACTGCAGGAGGTCTTCAACTCAGCATGAGGAGGATGGATGTCTCCAGTACTAACTGTAGAAGATCTTCAACTCAGCATGAGGAGGATGGATGTCTCCAGTACTAACTGTAGAAGATCTTCAACTCAGCATGAGGAGGATGGATGTCTCCAGTACTAACTGTAGAAGATCTTCAACTCAGCATGAGGAGGATGGATGTCTCCAGTACTAACTGTAGAAGATCTTCAACTCAGCATGAGGAGGATGGATGTCTCCAGTACTAACTGCAGGAGGTCTTCAACTCAGCATGAGGGGGATGGATGTCTCTCTCTCTCTGTCTTTCTTTCTTGCTCTGTTCATGGTGAGGTGTTGAGCCCCAGTCTCGAAGGCACAAGCTTGACAACACACTTAAATACATGCATTTTTGCCCCTCAAGATGCCTTTTTAAACTGGTAAGCTGGAGAAGCGATGTGAAGTGAAATGTTCCCTAATCCGGCGCAACCAGAGAAGACTGTAGACTACTATATGATGTGGGGCCTTGAAGCGCAGCATGTCTCATGGTGCGACACTCCGTTGAACAGTGTACCTACACTATCAAACAGCAATGGGCCTCTGACACCAAATGTACATTTCAAAGGATTTGGGCTTATAACTACAGCATGTGAAAGAGAATCAACCATGAAATATTGAAAAGCCGCATATGCAATGTGGCATGTCTCTGACACTGTACCCTGTGACAGCCAACTCCATGAAAATCCCTTTTGAAGTCCATCTGATTTTCTCCTTACAGAGCAAACGTCATTACCAACTGATGCACAGGACTCTCAGCCCGGAACTCTGCCAGGAAATGTAATCTCCACCTTATTCACAGACCTTTTTAATACACAAAGGCTCAAGCTGTTTACTACAACAGTTACCACACAGCTTTAGTGTTAAAGTTGATTGTAATTTTCTGTAACAGCTTGACTTTCTCTTCCAGTTTGTAATGCTTGTCTATCTAGTTTAAATAGGGTCGCCGTACCCCTTCTGGTGTTAACTGCTTGCGTTCATCAAATTGTGATGAAGGCATTTTCAACTTCAAATGTGTACATTTAAATAGCACAACATTTTGGAATTACTATTTAATGTCAACATTTTGCACCAAGAAAAGTAATTTAAATAGTCCCTTTCATCAACTGATTGTACATTGCTTACTAGATAAGCATTCCCACCTCATCTTCTATGTCTGTCCCACAGACAGCGGGTACAGGGGATTTCTTCAGGTCCTGTCACACCACTGCCGCTTGAAACAGCTTGGGGGCCACCGCAGTTGACTCATACTTCTACTGCAAGGCCTAAATCAGGACGTTGCGGCAGGGTTGTGTGAAGGACGTCCAGGACTTTGCCCAAAGGGTCACAGTTGTGCTAGTATTAGACTGGAGGAGCTCTATAAATACACAGGGGTTTGGCAGGGAAGGGAACCGGCCTTAGTATTAGACTGGAGGAGCTCTATAAATACCCAGGGGTTTGGCAGTGGAGGGAACCTGCCTTAGTATTAGACTGGAGGAGCTCTATAAATACCCAGGGGTTTGGCAGTGGAGGGAACCTGCCTTAGTATTAGACTGGAGGAGCTCTATAAATACCCAGGGGTTTGGCAGTGGAGGGAACCTGCCTTAGTATTAGACTGGAGGAGCTCTATAAATACCCAGGGGTTTGGCAGTGGAGAGAACCTGCCTTAGTTTTAGACTGGAGGAGCTCTATACATACCCAGGGGTTTGGCAGTGGAGAGAACCTGCCTTAGTTTTAGACTGGAGCAGCTCTATAAATACCCAGGGGTTTGGCAGTGGAGGGAACCGGCCTTAGTATTAGACTGGAGGAGCTCTATAAATACCCAGGGGTTTGGCAGTGGAGGGAACCTGCCTTAGTTTTAGACTGGGGGAGCTCTATACATACCCAGGGGTTTGGCAGTGGAGGGAACCTGCCTTAGTATTAGACTGGGGGAGCTCTATAAATACCCAGGGGTTTGGCAGTGGAGGGAACCGGCCTTAGTATTAGACTGGAGGAGCTCTATAAATACCCAGGGGTTTGGCAGTGGAGGGAACCTGCCTTAGTATTAGACTGGAGGAGCTCTATAAATACCCAGGGGTTTGGCAGGGAAGGGAACCGGCCTTAGTATTAGACTGGAGGAGCTCTATAAATACCCAGGGGTTTGGCAGTGGAGGGAACCTGCCTTAGTATTAGACTGGAGGAGCTCTATAAATACCCAGGGGTTTGGCAGTGGAGGGAACCGGCCTTAGTATTAGACTGGAGGAGTTCTATACATACCCAGGGGTTTGGCAGTGGAGGGAACCTGCCTTAGTTTTAGACTGGAGCAGCTCTATAAATACCCAGGGGTTTGGCAGGGGAGGGAACCTGCCTTTGTATTAGACTGGAGCAGCTCTATAAATACCCAGGGGTTTGGCAGTGGAGGGAACCTTCCTTAGTATTAGACTGGAGCAGCTCTATAAATACCCAGGGGTTTGGCAGTGGAGGGAACCGGCCTTAGTATTAGACTGGAGGAGTTCTATACATACCCAGGGGTTTGGCAGTGGAGGGAACCTGCCTTAGTTTTAGACTGGAGCAGCTCTATAAATACCCAGGGGTTTGGCAGTGGAGGGAACCGGCCTTAGTATTAGACTGGAGGAGCTCTATAAATACCCAGGGGTTTGGCAGTGGAGGGAACCTGCCTTAGTTTTAGACTGGAGGAGCTCTATAAATACCCAGGGGTTTGGCAGTGGAGGGAACCTGCCTTAGAGGTGGTAATGCAGTCAGAGAGGGGAGGCAGCCTGGTGCTGGCAGAGGCGGGAGAAATGGAGAGGAGGGATGCGGAATGAAAGGAAGAAAAAAAAAGTAAACCGATCTCTCCATCCTCTGCGCTGACGGAGGAGGGAGAAATATAGAGTGGCAGAGGAGGAAGAGGAGGGAGTGGAGTGATGCGGAGTGGAAGGATGCAGAGTGAGTTCTGTGGAGTGCAATGGCCCCACATTGCTCCAATCTGCTGCAGATAACCACGGCCCAGCTGCCCCCCCCCCCCCCCCTTATCACCAGACCCATGTTGATTGGTGCTGTTGGTGGCCCTCTGCATTCGCCACAGGGGGCATGGCACTCGGAGTGAGGCTCCCTCTGGTTGCCATGGAGATCTGCACGACTTTCTCTCTGCTAGTTCCTCTCTGTATGCACCATTCAGAGTGCAGAAGGTTACATACAGTGGGGAGAACAAGTATTTGATACACTGCCGATTTTGCAGGTTTTCCTACTTACAACGCATGTAGAGGTCTGTAATTTTTATCATAGGTACACTTCAACTGTGAGAGAAGGAATCTAAAACAAAAATCCAGAAAATCACATTGTATGATTTTTAAGTAATTAATTTGCATTTTATTGCATGACATAAGTATTTGATACATCAGAAAAGCAGAACTGAATATTTGGTACAGAAACCTTAGTTTGCAATTACAGAGATCATACGTTTCCTGTAGTTCTTGACCAGGTTTGCACACACTGCAGCAGGGATTTTGGCCCACTCCTCCATACAGACCTTCTCCAGATCCTTCAGGTTTCGGGGCTGTCGCTGGGCAATACGGACTTTCGGCTCCCTCCAAAGATTTTCTATTGGGTTCAGGTCTGGAGACTGGCTAGGCCACTCCAGGACCTTGAGATGCTTCTTACGGAGCCACTCCTTAGTTGCCCTGGCTGTGTGTTTCGGGTCGTTGTCATGCTGGAAGACCCAGCCACGACCCATCTTCAATGCTCTTACTGAGGGAAGGAGGTTGTTGGTCAAGATCTCGCGATACATGGCCCCATCCATCCTCCCCTCAATACGGTGCAGTCGTCCTGTCCCCTTTGCAGAAAAGCATCCCCAAAGAATGATGTTTCCACCTCCATGCTTCACGGTTGGGATGGTGTTCTTGGGGTTGTACTCATCCTTCTATTCCTCCAAACACGGCGAGTGGAGTTTAGAGCAAAAAGCTCTATTTTTGTCTCATCAGACCACATGACTTTCTCCCATTCCTCCTCTGGATCATCCAGATGGTCATTGGCAAACTTCAGACGGGCCTGGACATGCGCTGGCTTGAGCAGGGGGACCTTGCGTGCGCTGCAGGATTTTAATCCATGACGGCGTAGTGTGTTACTAATGGTTTTCTTTGAGACTGTGGTCCCAGCTCTCTTCAGGTCATTGACCAGGTCCTACCGTGTAGTTCTGGGCTGATCCCTCACATTCCTCATGATCATTGATGCCCCACGAGGTGAGATCTTGCATGGAGCCCCAGACCGAGGGTGATTGACCGTCATCTTGAACTTCTTCCATTTTCTAATAATTGTGCCAACAGTTGTTGCCTTCTCACCAAGCTGCTTGGCTATTGTCCTGTAGCCCATCCCAGCCTTGTACAGGTCTACAATTTATCCCTGATGTCCTTACACAGCTCTCTGGTCTTGGCCATTGTGGAGAGGTTGGAGTCTGTTTGATTGAGTGTGTGGACAGGTGTCTTTTATACAGGTAACGAGTTCAAACAGGTGCAGTTAATACAGGTAATGAGTGGAGAACAGGAGGGCTTCTTAAAGAAAAACTAACAGGTCTGTGAGAGCCGGAATTCTTACTGGTTGGTAGGTGATCAAATACTTATGTCATGCAATAAAATGCAAATTAATTACTTAAAAATCATACAATGTGATTTTCTGGATTTTTGTTTTAGATTCCGTCTCTCACAGTTGAAGTGTACCTATGATAAAAATGACAGACCTCTACATGCTTTGTAAGTAGGAAAACCTGCAAAATCGGCAGTGTATCAAATACTTGTTCTCCCCACTGTATATTGACAGTGTGCACTGTTAAAGGTATACTTTAGGATAATAACAGTTTTATGTAAATATGTTAATGGTGTCATATTTCACTAGAAGGATCGTGGTACTAGGAGTATTGACAGCCACAGTGTTACTATAGCTGCATTCTCTGACAGTAGTTTCCATGCTGTATATCTGGAGCTACATAGACAGAGTAGAGACACCTTCCCTACCTAGCCACAGTGTGCTTGGACAGATGATACCATTTACAAAGCCTTCATATGCGTTGGGCATGCTATTCCTTTTTATTATCTCCTGTCTAACTGGAATCAATCCTAACTCAGCAATCAGCCATCCCAAACACCGAACAGGCCTCAAACATCTGACCTGGCATCAGTACACTTCGGGTTGAAATCTCACACTGTGAGTGGTTCTATATTCTCTTTTGAATCAGATAAAGATGTAGAGGGTGCGTGAGAGTTCTGTTGGGGCTCTTTGAAGCCTGCTTGAGTGGTGAGTTGGAGTCTCTGTGGGCATTGTGCACACAGGAAGCGGTGAACTGTGGGAGTTTTTCAGGCATCAATAGGTGCTTTCCACTGGGCTCTGGATCGGGGCCAGCCATGGAGACTGGGACGGTTCTGGAGGCACACAAGTCACTGCCTACTCTCAGCAGCCATTTCCTGGGAGACACATTATGAATAATGATTTATTATGGGAGCGTGGAGAGGGAGGCCTTGAATCTGTATACAGTTCTCGGAAGCGTACAAAATGCTTGATTTGGGGTATAATCTTAAATAAATAATTTCTCTTCATGCTCAAGTGAAGGATATCTTGTGTGTAAAGGGTAGAATGCATATCAGAGAATGCCAGTGAGTGAAGAGACTCTTGGTGTCAGCATGTCTGACAGAGCAGCTGAATATCACTCAAATCTAATCAGAGATTATTCATCCTGGAAACAATTGGAAATAAGGAATCTCCACACCCCATTTACCATAAGAAAGAAAATGGATGGAAAAAACAAGTAAAAAACAACAAAAAGGGAAAACAGAGACTGTGATTCATTACCACTACAACCCCTTCTCATCAGGAGAGGATGAATGGAGGGGTGGCTAAATGGGGAGGGGTCACTGCACTGTGCTTCTGCTTACTCCTAAACTATTTACAGCTGTACCACAGACACAGTTACAGTACATGTTAACCTTGAAGGTTTCCATATGGACACAGTTACAGTACCTGTTAACCCTGAAGGTTTCAGTATGGACACAGTTACAGTACCTGTTAACCCTGAAGGTTTCAGTATGGACACAGTTACAGTATATGTTAACCCTGAAGGTTTCAGTATGGACACAGTTACAGTACATGTTAACCCTGAAGGTTTCAGTATGGACACAGTTACAGTACATGTTAACCCTGAAGGTTTCAGTATGGACACAGTTACAGTACATGTTAACCCTGAAGGCTTCAGTATGGACACAGTTACAGTACATGTTAACCCTGAAGGTTTCAGTATGGACACAGTTACAGTACATGTTAACCCTGAAGGCTTCAGTATGGACACAGTTACAGTACATGTTAACCCTGAAGGCTTCAGTATGGACACAGTTACAGTACATGTTAACCCTGAATGTTTGAGTATGGACACAGTTACAGTACATGTTAACCCTGAAGGCTTCAGTATGGACACAGTTACAGTACATGTTAACCCTGAAGGCTTCAGTATGGACACAGTTACAGTACATGTTAACCCTGAATGTTTCAGTATGGACACAGTTACAGTACATGTTAACCCTGAAGGCTTCAGTATGGACACAGTTACAGTACATGTTAACCCTGAATGTTTCAGTATGGACACAGTTACAGTACTTGTTAACCCTGAAGGTTTCAGTATGGACACAGTTACAGTACCTGTTAACCCTGAACGTTTTAGTATCGACACAGTTACAGTACAGTACTTTTTAACCCTGAACGTTTTAGTATGGACACAGTTACAGTACATGTTAACCCTGAAGGTTTCAGTATGGACACAGTTACAGTACCTGTTAACCCTGAACGTTTTAGTATCGACACAGTTACAGTACAGTACTTGTTAACCCTGAAGGATTTAGTATGGACACAGTTACAGTACATGTTAACCCTGAAGGTTTCAGTATGGACACAGTTACAGTACATGTTAACCCTGAACGTTTTAGTATCGACACAGTTACAGTACAGTACTTGTTAACCCTGAAGGTTTCAGTATGGACACAGTTACAGTACCTGTTAACCCTGAACGTTTTAGTATCGACACAGTTACAGTACAGTACTTGTTAACCCTGAACAATTTAGTATGGACACAGTTACAGTACATGTTAACCCTGAACGTTTTAGTATCGACACAGTTACAGTACAGTACTTATTAACCCTGAAGGTTTTAGTATGGACACAGTTACAGTACCTGTTAACCCTGAACGTTTCAGTATGGACACAGTTACAGTACCTGTTAACCCTGAACGTTTTAGTATGGACACAGTTACAGTACCTGTTAACCCTGAACGTTTTAGTATGGACACAGTTACAGTACCTGTTAACCCTGAACGTTTTAGTATGGACACAGTTACAGTACCTGTTAACCCTGAACGTTTTAGTATGGACACAGTTACAGTACTTGTTAACCCTGAAGGTTTCAGTATGGACACAGTTACAGTACTTGTTAACCCTGAAGGTTTCAGTATGGACACAGTTACAGTACCTGTTAACCCTGAACGTTTTAGTATGGACACAGTTACAGTACTTGTTAACCCTGAATTTTATTTTACAGTGCAGTACTTGTTAACCCTGAAGGTTTTAGTATGGACACAGTTACAGTACTTGTTAACCCTGAAGGTTTTAGTATGGACACAGTTACAGTACTTGTTAACCCTGAAGTTTTTTTTACAGTGCAGTACTTGTTAACCCTGAGGGTTTGATTAAAGATTGCCTAGCCTTTGGTGACACCACATAATTACCCTGTGGGATAGAGGCGTTCCTGGCCCTCCCATCTTTGTCACCCACCCGCCTACTCACCCAAGCACATCGCAGACTACGTCATTACACGGGTCACTGCAGCACTGCACTCTTCCTACTCCTCACAGAACACAGTCTGTTCGAGCTAGCCTTTACGCTTCATTACTCTGACATCTAATCAGTATTGTCACATTTAACCCATCTGCAAACGTAACATTACTGTACAGATGTAGGATCTTCATTTGAGCCAGTTTGCTACAGCAGGAAAATAGTCCTACAGCAACAGGAAATGTGAATTATTATGTGGATTATAATTAATGGACATTTTTGTAGGGGTTCAAACATTTCTCATAAGGGAAAATCATGTCTGAAATTGCAAAGTGTAAATTACAAACCTCAGAAGCCGTTTTAAACCTCAAATACACTACACATTTTAAATGTCCTGCATTGCAGGAAAGTTCCCCTGCAACATGGTGATCAAATTAAGATCCTACATCTGTACCACTATATTTACACACAGACAGTAGCCCTGTTTTTGTCTGTCGTTCTATTTTAGTACTGCTTCCTCCAGCAGAGAGTAGACTGAAGACTCACATGAGGGAATTCATGCATCTAGTGTGCGACAATAAGACTGAAATCGATTTCGTGTTGAGTTCATTATAAGTATACATCATCCACCTAGCTCTGTTACTGTGAATGCTAAACTCCTGGGTTGACATGAATTGATCTTGAGAAGTTGTATAAAGGAATTATGGTTCATTACTTATCAAAGTAGAATTGATGTGCAATGAATTGATAAATTATGAATAATGTTCAATATTATGTTTGAATGTTACCATTAGGAAGCCAACACTTCACCATCGGAAAAACAGGAAAAGAAAGATTGATCCTGACCTCCAACTGGTCAAGCCTGTGGTTTATTAGAGGGTCACATAGAGATCAGTCTGAATGTATTATGAACATATCCTGCAGTGACCTCTTGGCTCTAATGGTAGGTCAGCTCTCTTGGTTCCCTCTCTCTCTATTCAACGTCAATTGAGCTAAAGTTTGTTTTAAATGGAATTCCTTTAGGTTGTATAAGAGGGCTGTAAAACCAATCTTGGATTCTATTAGGATAATGTAATTTCATAGTCTTATTCTCAAAGATGCTGTCTTCCCTCAAAAGCATGTCTTGCATTCTGCTTGAGTGAAGCAGTCTGCTAGGATGCATATGAAATTAGGTTTGAATGAAGCAACTTTAGAGAGTATAGAATTAATAGTTGGTGAAACATTCTTGAACAACGGATATTTAACTTGGCATAACCACAGTTTGCATACATTTCATCACCTTCTATTCCTGTAGAGAGTGGAAAGAAGTCCTCAATGTTAAACCACTAAACTCTGTGTGTGTGTGTGTGCGTGCATGTGTGTGTGTGTGCCACAGGACTTTTTCATCCCCTCAGCTCAGCTAGCAGTGGTGTCAGATTTACTCCTTGCCCAGTGGTGTCAGATTTAGTCCTGGCCCAATGTTGTCAGGTTTACTCTCTGCCCAGTGGTGTCAGATGTATTCCTGGCCCAGTGGTGTCAGATTTACTCCTGGCCAGTGTTGTCAGATTTACTCCTGGCCCAGTGGTGTCAGATTTACTCCTGGCCCAGTGGTGTCAGATTTACTCCTGGCCCAGTGGTGTCAGATTTACTCCTAGCCCAATGGTGGCATATTTTCTCCTGGCCCAGTGGTGTCAGATTTACTCCTGGCCCAGTGGTGTAAGATTTACTCCTGGCCAGTGGTGTCAGATTTACTCCTGGCCCAGTGGTGTCAGATTTACTCCTTGCCCAGTGGTGTCAGATTTACTCCCTGCCTAGTGGTGTGAGAATTACTTCTGGCCGTGCATTTTGCATAATAAGTCAGCTCTGCAGTAAGTGCAGTGGGCAGAAACCTAACTGGCCATATTCATTAATGTTCCATGTTAAATAAATGTATCTGGGGATCCCTCTCAGTACAGGAGACTTGTTGGAGAATATTATTCAAACCACCAATGGGGATCAGGCTGAAAAAGGATCTAGCCAATGAGTGCATGGACTAAAGTCTATTTAATGAGACATTTCAGCAGAAACATAAACTAGAGCCTCCATACACAACAGCAGGCAGGGGGATTATGGATGGTTAGGCATTATTATTCAATTCGCTTATTGTGCGCTGTTTTATTTCAATTGTGTATCGCTTCAGACCAGAGGAGAGTGGATGAATTCATCAAGTGGGGGAAAAAAGACCACAATGTACAGCAGCAGCCATCCATCCAGGGGCATATTGATGCTGTCTAGTAGTCACACTGACTATTAGTTACCTGAACATGGTTCATATCCACACTCTATTCTGGAGATCATTTGTAAAGTCAACACACTTGCAATTATGAATTAAAGTTCTGAGCATCACAATGTGGGTGGCCTGCAACCCCGTCTTTGAATAATTGCCCATTAGGGATCTGCATTAGTAAAGGTGATGTACACTGCATACCAAGTTGGAGGGGCTGTGTCTGTGTTCATGCATCTCTGAACTCCTCATCTTAACCAGTCAAATGAGCAGCACTGCAGTACACAGTACACTTGCTGACAACAACATTATGCATATAGATGCATAGAATATTTGTTCTGTTCTGTCATGAATAATGTGACATTCTCCTGAAGAATAGATATGATTCCGATTCACATTCATACGGAATTCCTGACAAGAATTTGGTACTCTGAAGTTACAGTCTGCTTGAAGTAGCCCTTTTCCTGCAGTCGAATGTTATTAATATTTTTCATAATTTAATAATTGACAAAAAAAAAATGTAAACGCTGAAAATCCAGTGTTTCTGTCAAATGGTTTTGTTATATTTCTGTATTCTTTGAAGTATATAAAGTGAAATACTGGGATGCAAACTCAAACTTTAATACATTTCAACTCTACATATGACATGGTAAAGGTGTCTTATTTTTTTAAGCCTATAACCATGTGTGTGAGGTGTATAGCCTCCAGTCTTATTTCTCCAATAGTTTGTGTCGGGGGGCTAGCGTCAGTCTGTTATATCTGGAGGATTTCTCCTGTCTTATCCAGAGTCCTGTGTGAATTTAAGTATGCTCCCTCTAATTCTCTCTATCTCTCTTTCCCTCAGGACTACCTGGCCTGATGACTTCTTGCTGTCCCCAGTCCACCTGGTCATGCTGCTGCTCCAGTTTCAACTGTTCTGCCTTACGGCTATGGAACCCTGACCTGTTCACCGGACGTGCTACCTTGTCCCGGACCTGCTGTTCTCGACTATCTCTCTACCGCACCTGCCGTCTCTAACTCTGAATGATCGGCTATGAAAAGCCAACTGACATTTACTCCTGAGGTGCTGACCCGTTGCACAATCTACAACCACTGATTATTATTATTTGACCCTGCTGGTCATCTATGAATGTTTGAACATGTTGGCCATGTACTGTTATAATCTCCACCCGGCACAGCCAGAAGAGGACTGGCCACCCTTCAGAGTCTGGTTCCTCTCTAGGTTTCTTCCTAGGTTCCTGCCTTTCTAGGGAGTTTTTCCTGGCCACCGTGCTTCTACATCTGCATTGCTTGCAGTTTGGGGTTTTAGGCTGGGTTTCTGTATAGCACTTTATGACATTGGCTGATGTAAAAATGGCTTTATAAAGACATTTAATTTGATTTGATATACTTTTGTTTCAAAGTAGATTTGTTTAAGACTACCAAGAAACAGTCTGTGTGACCCTGACTTAGCCCACCGTACTAAAGACTTAATGGATGATCTGTTATGCTTCTGCTATGTCATCATTAGAATAACCATGGAAAGATTTAGCATACTGTAAATATTGAAGTGCAAGGGTGGAATCCATATTTGTGCATCTGTCTGAGTCTCCCAAAGCCATGTGTAGGACAATTCATTCACTACACTTACCCTATTCCATATTCCGCAAGTAGCTGTACATGGTGCTGAATCCATTCAGATGTAACGGATGTGAAATGGCTAGCTAGTTAGCGGTGGTGCGCGCTAATAGCATTTCAATCGGTTACGTCACTCGCTTTGAAACCTTGAAGTAGTGGTTCCCCTTGCTCTGCAAGAGCCGCGGCTTTTGTGGAGCGATGGGTAACGATGCTTCATGGGCGACCGTTGTTGATGTGTGCAGAGAGTCCCTGGTTCGCGCCCGGGTATGGGCGAGGGGACGGACGTAAAGGTATACTGTTACATTGATGCTGATGACCCGGATCACTGGTTGCTGCGGAAAAGGAGGAGGTCGAAAGGGGGGTGAGTGTAACGGATGTGAAATGGCTAGCTAGTTAGCGGTGGTGCGCACTAATAGCGTTTCAATCGGTTACGTCACTCGCTTTGAGACCTTGAAGTAGTGGTTCCCCTTGCTCTGCAAGGGCCGCGGCCTTTGTGGAGCGATGGGTAACGATGCTTCGTGGGTGTCAGTTGTTGATGTGTGCAGAGGGTCCCTGGTTCGCGTCGGGGCGAGGGGACGATCTACAGTTATACTGTTACACAGACACATACAAAATCCATGATTGCAGTCAGAAGTGAAGTCCCCTGTACGTTCTGCTACAGGGATAACGTAAAAAGGCTTCAAAGTGAGATATCAAAGGAAGGTCAACTTATTTTAGTGGAAATGTGACCAGACAGAAAAAAGTCTGGATACGAACACAGGAGTGCATTGTCAACATGATAAATGATGAGTATATTTGTCTCTCTTCATGAATGCATTGTGAAGACAAGCTAAGTCAGCTAGTGTGACTGAGCTTCAGGCAACACATTTTAATGTGATGGGGTGTAAGCTGGAGAACATTGCCCTGCCAAACGGCTGTACATTTTTATGCCGCGTTTTATCTCCAGCGATATTCTTACTATGCACAACTGACTTTTCCGAAACACCTTGAACCATGTAAGAACATGCACATGAAAACAACAAGAAGCGACATCATCTGTTGAAAAGTGAGGGACCAGTATACCTTCTCTCTGGAGTTTGACTTGGCAATAAACACTTTGATTAAGCTGCACACGCTGTCAAACACACAGGCCATAGCTCTGTTAGTGAGATGCTGATTTCTTATTTAACAATTATGAGAAGAAACTGATGAACAAGGCTCCTCCAGGCCTCCCCGTCCTTGGCGAAGCATACAGCAACCAGCACAGATTCACATAAACTATGATAGCTCCTAACATACATTTCATTGCTCAGTTCCCACACTGTAAAAAGTATTATTATTATTACTATAATTAGTAGTCGTAGTAGTAGTAGTAGCAGTCGTCGTAGCAGTAGTAGTAGTTGCAGTAGCAGTAGTTGTAGTAGTAGTATTAACATACTTGTTTCAACCAAAATGAGCAAACATCTTTATATACTTTAGCTGAGGGGACCTGAAATAAAACATTTTGTCAACTTAACAAATCAAGGCAACTAGCTGCAATATGATTTCTTGTTTATTCAACTTCAGGGCAGGGAATTTCTGCTAACATATATTCCTAAGTTGTCTAAACTTTTGATTACATGTCCTCTAACCTATAAAAATATGTTTGCTCAACAATGGAAATTATTTAGTTTTTGAAAGATTGCTGTTATATTTTTATTATGGATGAGACAAGTATGTTAATACTCAAATCAAAATCAAATCAAATTGTGTTAGACACATGCGCCGAATACAACAGGTGTAGACCTTACAGTGAAATGCTTACTTACGAGCTCATAAGTAATTTTTTTTTTTTTATAAGAATAAGAAATAAAACAGGTAATTAAAGAGCAGCAGTAAAATATCAATAGCGAGACTGTATACCGGGGGGTACCGGTACAGAGTCAATGTGCAGGGGCATGGGTTAGTCGAGGTAATTGGTAAAAAGGTAATATGTACATGTAGGTAGAGTTATTAAAGTGACTATGCATAGATGACAACAACAAATCAAATCAAAAAATCGAATCTAATCAAACTTTATTTGTCACATGCGCCCAATACAACAAGTGTAGCCTTTACCGTGAAATGCTTACTTACAAGTCCTTAACCAACAGTGCAGTTCAAGGAGAGTCAAGAAAAAGTTTACCAAATAGACTAAAGGAAAAAAAAAAGTCACATAATAAGAATAACAATAATGAGGCTATATACAGGGGGTACCGGTACCAAGTCAGTGTGCGGGGCTACAGGTTAGTCGAGGTAATTTATACATGTAGGTAGGTTTGAAGTGACAATGCATAGATAATAAACAACTAGTAGCAGCAGTGTACAAAAGGGAGAAGGGGGGTCAATGTAAATAGTCCAGTGGCGATTTTATTAATTGTTCAACAGGATCCTCCTCATCAGAAACGCTGACTAGCATAGCCTAGCCTAGCGCCACAGGGAATATCATATAATATAATTTCATGAAATCACATGTCCAATACAGCAAATGAAAAATAAACATCTTGTGAATCCAGCCAACATGTCCGATTTTTTAAATGTTTTGCAGCGAAAACACAACATATATTTATGTTAGCTCACCACAATAGCCCAAAACACAACGCCATTTTTTCACCGCAAAGATAGCTTTCACAAAACCCACAAATAGAGATAAAATTAATCACTAACCTTTGAACAACTTCATCAGATGACAGTCTTATGACATCATGTTATACAATACATTTATGTTTTGTTCGAAAATGTGCATATTTATAGCTACAAATCTGGGTTTGACATTGCAGCCATGGTCACAAACAGCACCAAAATGTTCGGAGAAATTTTAGACAGCCATGTAATCTAACAGAAAAACTCTTCATAAACTTTGCTGAAAAATACAAGTTGCATATATAATTAAAGATACACTGGTTCTTAATGCAACCGCTGTGTTAGATTTAAAAAAATAACTTTAGTACAAAGCACAGCATGCAATAATCTGAGACAGCGCTCAGCCATTCTCCGCCATGTTGGAGTCCAAAGAGTCCACAAAAATACAAAATAACATTATAAATATTCCCTTACCTTTGATGATCTTTCATCAGAATGCAGTGCCAGGAATCCTAATTCCACAATAAATCGTTGTTTTGTTTTAGAATGTCCATTTCTTCTGTCGAATTAGCAACTTTGGCTAGCATAGTGGAGCTCACGTGTCCATGAAGATTTTACGCATGAACGAAAAATTCAAAAAGTCATAATAATAGTCGAATAAACTGGTCAAACTCAGTTGATAATCCATCTTTAGGATGTTTTTCAGAAATCAATCCAATAACGTCCCAGACGGAGCATTTCTTCGTGTCTACCTAACGCATTGCAGAAAACGATATGACAAATCCAAGTGCGTAGCCAGGTACTACCAATATGGCTGACCTCTCACTCCAACGAGTCCCATCCGGTCCCAGAAAAAGCTAGAGACTTCATTCCACGTTCTACTGCCTGTTGACATCTAGTGGAAGGCATATGAAGTGCATACAGATCCATAAATAAAAGACAATTGAATAGGCAATGCCTTTCACAGAGACCCATTTCAGAATTTTCACTTCCTGTTTGGAAGTTTGCCTGCCAAATGAGTTCTGTTTTACTCACAGATATAATTCAAACAGTTTTAGAAACTTCAGAGTGTTTTCTATCCAATAGTAATAATAATATGCATATCATATGATCTAGGACAGAGTACGAGGCCGTTTAAATTGGGCACGATTTTATCCAGAAGTGAAAAGGGCGCCCCCTATTTCCAAGAGGTTATTAACAGAGAGTAGCAGCGGTGTAAAAGAGGGGGTTGGGGGCAATGCAGATAGTCTGGGTAGCCATTTGATTGGATGTTCAGGAGTCTTATGACTTGGGGGTAGAAGCTGTTTAGAAGCCTCTTGGACTTAGACTTGGTGCTCCGGTACCTTTTGCCATGCGGTAGCAGAGAGAACAGTCTATGACTAGGGTGGCTGTAGTCTTTGACAATTTTTAGGGCCTTACTTTGACACCGCCTGATATAGAGGTCCTGGATGGCAGGAAGCTTTACCCCAATGATGTACTGGGCTGTACGCACCACCCTCTGTAGTGCTTTGCAGTCGGAGGCCGAGCTCTCGATGGTGCGGCTGTAGAATCTTTGAGGATTTGAGGACGCATGCCAATCTTTTCAGTCTCCTGAGGGGGAATAGCTTTTGTCATGCCCTCTTCATGACTGTCTTGGTGTGCTTGGGCCATGTTAGTTTGTTGGTGATGGGGACACAAAGGAACTTGAAGCTCTCAACCTGCTCCACTACAGTCCAGTTGATGAGAATGGGGGCATGCTTGGTCCTCTTTTTCCTACAGTCCAGAATCATCTCCTTTGTCTTGATCACGTTGAGGGAGAGGTTGTTGTCCTGGCACCACATGGCCAGGTCTCTGACCTCCTCCCTATAGGCTGTCTCGTTGTGGTTGGTGATCAGGCCTACCACTGTTGTGTCATTGGTAAACGTAATGATGGTGTTGGAGTCGTGCCTGGCTGTGCAGTCATGAGTGAACAAGGAGTACAGGAGGGGACTGAGCACGCCCCCCTGAGGGGTCCCCGTGTTGAGGATCAGCGTGGCAGATGTGTTCTTACCTACCCTTACCACCTGGGGATCCATAACAAATATAAATACCTGGGGGCGGCCCGTCAGGAAGTCCAGGCGCCAGTTGCAGAGGGAGGTGTTTATTCCCAGTTGAACGCTGAGCTTTAGTCAATGAATAGCATTCTCACGTAGGTGTTAATTTGGTCCAGGTGGGAAAGGGCAGTGTGGAGTGCAATTGAGATTGCATCATCTGTGGATCTGTTAGGGCGGTATGCAAATCGGAGTGGGTGTGGGGTTTCTGGGATAACGGTGTTGACGTGAGCCATGACCAGCCTTTCAAAGAACATCATGGCTACAGATGTGAGTGCTACGGGTCGGTAGTCATTTAGGCAGGTTACTTTCATGTTCTTGGGCACAGGGACTATATGGTGGTCTGCTTAAAATATGTTGGTATTACAGACTTGGACAGGGACAGTTTGAAAATATCAGTGAAGACACTTGCCAGTTGGTCAGCGCATGCTCGCAGTACACGTTCTGGTAATCCGTCTGGCCCTGCGGGCTTGTGAATGTCGACCTGTTTAAAGGTCTTACTCACATCTGCTGCGGAGAGAGTGATCGCACAGTCTTCCGGAACAGCTGGTGCTCTCATGAATGTTTCTGTGTTGGTTGCCTCGAAGTGAGCATAGAAGTAGTTTGGCTCATCTGGGAAGCTCGTGTCACTGGGCAGCTCTCGGCTGTGCTTGCCTTTGTAGTCTGTAATGGTTTGCAAGCCCTGCCACTTCCGACGAGCATCAGATCCAGTGTAATACGATTCAATCTTAGTCCTGTATTGACGTTTTGCCTGTTTGATGGTTCGTCGGAGGGCATAGCGGGATTTCTTATAAGCTTCCGGGTTAGAGTCCCGCTCCTTGAAAGCGGCAGCTCTAGCCTTTAGCTCAGTGCGGATGTTGCCTGTAATCCATGGCTTCTGGTTGGGGTATGTACGTACGGTCACTGTGGGGAGGATGTCATCAATGCATTTATTGATGAAGCGAGTGACTGATGTGTTGTACTCCTCAAAGCCATTGGAGGAATCCCGGAACACATTCCAGTCTTTACTAGCAAAACAGTCCTGTAGCTTAGCATCTGCTTCATCTGACCACTTCTTTTATTGATCAAGTCACTGATGCTTCCTGCTTTAATTTTTGCTGGTATGCAGGAATCAGGAGGACAGAATTATGGTCAGATTTGCCAAATGGAGGGCGAGGGAGAGCTTTGTATGCATCACTGTCTGTGGAGTAAAGGTGGTCTAGAGTTTTTTTCCCTCTGGTTGCACATTTGACATGCTGATAGAAATTTGGTAAGACCGATTTAAGTTTCCATGCATTAAAGTCCCCGGCCACTAGGAGCGCCGCCTCTGGGTGAGCATTTTCCTGTTTGCTTATGGCGGAATACAGCTCATTTAGTACGGTCTTAGTGCCAGCATCAGTCTGTGGTGGTATGTAGACAGCTACGAAAAATAGAGATGAAAACTCTCTTGGTAGATAGTATGGTCTACAGCTTATCATGAGATACTCTACCTCAGGCGAGCAAAACCTTGAGACTTTAGATATCGTGCCTTAGATATCGTGCACCAGCTGTTATTTACAAAAATACATTGTCCCCCACCTCTTGTCTTACCAGACGCCACTGTTCTCTCCTGCCGATACAGCGTACCAGCTGTATGTTAAAATGTCGTCATTCATCCACGACTCCGTGAAGGAGAAGATACTACTGTTTTTTATGTCCCATTGGTAGTTGAATCTTCCTCGTAGGTCATCGATTTGCTAGCAGAATTGAACGTATTGGGGATTTATTCTATCGCCTACAAATTCTCAGAAGGCAGCCCGCCCTCCAGCCCAATTTTCTCCGCCTTCTCTTCACACAAATGATGGGGATCTGGGCCTGTTCCTGGGAAAGCGGTTTGTCATTCACATCGGGCTTGTTAGGCTCGATGCTGCCAGTTCGTGGTGAGTAATCGCAGTTCTGATGTCCAGAAGTTATTTTCGGTCATAAGAGACGGTAGCAGTAACATTATGTACAAAATAAGTTACAAACAATGCAAAGAAAAAAAAAAAAAACTATTGGATAGGAACACGTAAATCGTCAGCCTTCTTTTCCGGCGCCAACTATGGCACCTACTACTAATTCAATTAATTTGTAAAGTGCATTTCTCACATCCAAGACAATAGGGGGAGCTGTTAGCACTTTTTTTTTTTTGACATTGCCAAATTAAACTGCCTAGTACTCAATTCTTGCTCGTACAATATGCATATTATTGTTATTATTGGATAGAAAACACTCTCTAGTTTCTATAACCGTTGGAATTATGTCTCTGAGTGGAACAGAACTCATTCTACAGCACTTTTCCTGAGAGGGAGTGAGATTTCAGAAATCTTGGCCTCTGGTCCCAGGTCAGTTTTAATGTCCCTGTGAATGCTATGAGGATACAAACACTGCCTACGCCTTCCTCTAGATGTCAGTAAGTGGTGACAATTTGAATGGAGTCGATTGCGCAATCAGGGCCTGTATAAAACACCAAAGACCGGAAGTAGCTTTCTTTTGGACCCTGCGCTCGACGCACGATGGACGTCGGACTGGCCTCTTTCCAAGCCTTGGTTTAGCCAGTAATATATCGCCGGTCATGTTTTTACTCGTTATAGGTGTTAAAAACATCATAAGGTAGTTCATTTAAACCGTTTTATAGCAATTTATATCCGTTTAGTGCGATTTTGAGGCATTTATTTGTGACGCCCTTCCATGAGCTGGGCACTTTTCCTGTACATACCGAACGTTAGTGGCCATTTCGACGGGACAAGAGGACATCTTTCGACCAAAAGATGATTAGACCGGAGAAAGGATACATTGCCCAAGATTCTGATGGAAGAACAGCTCATAGTAAGAACTATTTATGATGATAAATCGCTGTTCTGTTGAAAAATGTTAAACGCATATATCGCCATTTTGTTTTGTGTAGCTTCGCTTTGGCGGACCCGGTATTGCACAGTAAGGATAATTTTAGAAATGTAATTCAGCGATTGCATTAAGAACTAAATTGTCTTTCGATTCCTGTCAACCCTGTATTTTTTAGTCAAGTTTATGATTAGTTATCGATTAGACTAGATCACTCTGAAAGATGGCGCCCGACATTTTCAGGCCAGTTTTGCTACTGTTCTCATTGTATAACCACGTTTTTTTGTGGCTAAATATGCACATTTTCGAACAAACTCTATATGTATGTTGTAATATGATGTTACAGGAGTGTCATCGGAAGAATTCTGAGAAGGTTAGTGAAAAAATTAATATATTTTGGAGATGATAACGCTATCGCTCCCTTTGCCTAGAATTCATGCTGGGGTAACGTTTGCACATGTGGTATGCTAATATAACGATTTATTGTGTTTTCGCTGTAAAACGCTTAGAAAATCTGAAATATTGTCTGAATTCACAAGATCTGTGTCTTTCCATTGCTATGCTTTGTCTATTTTTATGAAATGTTTTATGATGAGTAAATTGGTAATACACGTTGCTCTTTGTAGTAATTCTAGTCGCTTTGGGGAGATTTGTGATGGTGGCTGCAATGGCAAACTATGATTTATACCTGAAATATGCAAATGTTTCTAACAAAACCTATGCTATACAATAAATATGTTATCAGACTGTCATCTGATGAGGTTTTTTCTTGGTTAGTGGCTATTTATTTCTTTATTTGGTCGAATTGGTGATAGCTAGTGATGGAGTGGAAAAATAGTGGAGTAAAAAAAATGGTGTCTTTTGCTAACGTGGTTAGCTAATAGATTTACATATTGTGTCTTCCCTGTAAAACATTTAAAAAATCAGAAATGGTGGCTAGATTCACAAGAAGTGTATCTTTCATCTGGTGTCTTGGACTTGTGATTTAATGATATTTAGATGCTACAATTTACTTGTGACGCTATGCTAGCTATGCTAGTCAGAGGGGGGGGGGGGGGGGGTGCTCCCGGATCCGGGTTTCTGAGGCAGTAAAAGTTAAATGTTGTACTTAGAATCCCTTTTTGACTCATGCCCAGTTTTAATGGACCAGATGTAACGGCAGCCTTCCCTCTCTTCACTAGAAGAGGGGGTGAAACAGGGATCGGACCAACACGCAACGTTACACCAGACAATGAGTTCTATCAAATCTATCCTGAGTTACCATAGACCAGATACACAAGCATAATCTGACAATTAATCTTGATGGTTGTAAAGTCGTCTCAAATAAAACTGTGAAGGACCTCGGCGTTACTCTTGACCCTGATCTCTCTTTTGACGAACATATCAAGACTGTTTCAAGGACAGCTTTTTTCCATCTACGTAACATTGCAAAAATCAGAACTCTTCTGTCCAAAAATGATGCAGAAAAATTAATCCATGCATTTGTTACTTCTAGGTTAGACTACTGCAATGCTCTACTTTCCGGCTACCCGGATAAAGCACTAAATAAACTTCAGTTAGTGCTAAATACGGCTGCTAGAATCCTGACTAGAACCAAGAAATTTGATCATATTACTCCAGTGCTAGCTTCCCTACACTGGCTTCCTGTTAAGGCAAGGGCTGATTTCAAGGTTTTACTGTTAACCTATAAAGCGTTACATGGGCTTGCTCCTACCTATCTTTCCGAGTTGGTCCTGCCGTACATACCTATACGTACGCTACGGTCACAAGACGCAGGCCTCCTAATTGTCCCTAGAATTTCTAAGCAAACAGCGGGAGGCAGGGCTTTCTCCTATATATCTCCATTTTTATGGAACGTTCTGCCTACCCATGTGAGAGACGCAGACTCGGTCTCAACCTTTAAGTCTTTACTGAAGACTTATCTCTTCAGTAGGTCATATGATTGAGTGTAGTCTGGCCCAGGAGTGTGAAGGCTCTGGAGTGGAAAGGAGTGGAAAGGCTCTGGAGCAACGAACCGCCCTTGCTGTCTCTGCCTGGCCGGTTCCCCTCTCTCCACTGGGATTCTCTGCCTCTAACCCTATTACAGGGGCTGAGTCACTGGCTTACTGGTGCTCTTTCATGCCGTCCCTGGGAGGGGTGCGTCACTTGAGTGGGTTGAGTTACTGACGTGATCTTCCTGTCTGGGTTGGCGCCCCCCCTTGGTTTGTGCTGTGGTGGAGATCTTTGTGGGCTATACTCGGCCTTGTCTCAGGATTGTAAGTTGGTGGTTGAAGATAACCCTCTAGTGGTGTGGGGGCTGTGCTTTGGCAAAGTGGGTGGGGTTTTATCCTTCCTGTTTGGCCCTGTCCGGGGGTTTCTTCTGATGGGGCCACAGTGTCTCCTGACCCCTCCTGTCTCAGCCTCCAGAATTTATGCTGCAGTAGTTTATGTGTCGGGGGGCTAGGGTCAGTTGGTTATACCTGGAGTACTTCTCCTATCTTATCCAGTGTCCTGTGTGAATTTAAGTATGCTCTCTCTAATTCTCTCGTTCTCTCTTTTTTTCTCTCTCTCGGAGAACCTGAGCCCTAGGACCATACGTCACGGCAAACCGGGCATGATGACTCCTTGCTGTCCCCAGTCCGCCTGGCCTTGCTGCTATTCCAGTTTCAGCTGTTCTGCCTGCGGTTATGGAACCCCTACCTGTCCCAGACCTGCTGTTTTCAACTCTTAATGATCGGCTATGAAAAGCCAACTGATATTTAATCCTGATTATTATTTGACCATGCTTGTCATTTATGAACATTTTGAAAATCTTGGCTCTCTCTAATTCTCTCTCTCTTTCTCTCTCTCGGAGGACCTGAGCCCTAGGACCATACGTCAGGACTACCGGGCATGATGACTCCTTGCTGTCCCCAGTCCACCTGGCCTTGCTGCTATTCCAGTTTCAACTGTTCTGCCCGCGGTTATGGAACCCCTACCTGTCCCAGACCTGCTATTTTCAACTCTTAATGATCGGCTATGAAAAGCCAACTGAAAATGATTCATGATTATTATTTGACCATGCTTGTCACTTATGAACATTTTGAACATCTTGGCATAGTTCTGTTATAATCTCCACCCGGCACAGCCAGAAGAGGACTGGCCACCCCTCATAGCCTGGTTCCTCTCTAGGTTTCTTCCTAGGTTTTGGCCTTTCTAGGGAGTTTTTCCTAGCCACCGTGCTTCTACACCTGCATTGCTTGCTGTTTGGGGTTTTAGGCTGGGTTTCTGTACATCACTTCGAGATATTAGCTGATGTACGAAGGGCTATATAAAATAAACTTGATTTGATAACAATCTCACTAATAGGTAGAACAAACCCACTTACCTTTTTGCTAAATCATATTACATCCTCTGAAATACATGTATTAATGGTATACTGGTCCCTGACAAGTAAAATGACTAAAATAAGTAAGATACAACAAATTACTGGGTAATAAATTAGTGAGAAACATTTAATTTAAAACCAATCTGATATTTTAAGTTATTGGTCTCAGCAAACTAAACTATCTTGTTTGATCAAGGGAGCTATTTGTGTTGCAGATGCAAACTTCAATATTTATTTTCAGTCAGCATTGTTTTTCAAATTCAACTCACGTTGAACAGAAATCATTTGGTTAATGAAGTATTAAATGTCAGCTTAGCAATTTCCCAATTTGAAGTATAGTATAGTAGCATTTTTTTACAGTGCAGAATATTTACATGACACCAGGTTGATATTGGACTTGCCTTTCAAAAGGATCAATCCGTTATGAAGCCCTTTAATGGTAAAACAGGTGTGTAGAACTATCTGGTGGTGAAGTCAGAGAATACTAGGCAGTTAGTTCCAAGCAAAGTGTAGAGAGGCGAGTTCTGAATCTCTCCCTTGCCAAATGTATTCCAAAAACCTCTCAAACACCAGTAGTTATGACTGTAAATTACAACATAACCTCCAACACAACCTCACTGTGGGTTTATCTCACAGCATACAGAGCAGTAGGTGTTTGATTGCCAGTAGTTGTTTGACTGTACATGCAGTTAACCTACATACTGTTATTTTGGACACGTCCCTGTGCAACACCATGCCAAATGTCTACCTATTTAGAGTGTTTTTTTCTCAAGAGGTTTGACATGGTGTGTGGATTTCTTTGTGGTAATGTCACGGTTCATGAATCCACTGCCTCCCTCTCTCTTTCTCTTTCTCTTTTTCTCTCTCTCTCTCTCTCTCTCTCTCTCTCTCTCTCCCGTGTTTGTGTGGGCGTGGTTCCCAATCTCGGCCTGATTGTCTGCGCCAGCTGGAATCACGTATCTTCCCTTTATATGTTCTGTAACCAGTGTTTCTTGTTGTCAGATCGTTGTTACTTCCCTGAGGTTGTGTCGTGTGTCCGTGCTCATTCTCTCGCCGCCCTTGTGTGGATTATCTTCTGTGCTCCTTCCTACCCATCCGGACACACTCCCCTGGATTTCTCAGCACGCTATCAATGGAAGATGCGCCCTAGTCCCTGGGTCGGATTCCGTCTGAGTACAGTCTGTCTGTCCTGTTGCTGCTGTAAACTGTATTCATTAAACCATCGTTGCTTGCATCTTGCATCCGCCTCTGTATTGTCACAGAACGATCTGACCAGACCATGGATGCAGCGAGTTCAACGAGTCTGACCGAATTCATTTCCCGCAGTATCACAAGAATGGATCAACAAGAGGAGAACATCTCCAGCACAGGTCGGGCAGTACAAGCCCTTGCGACGCAGGTATCCCAGCTGACCCAACAATTACAACATCTGAGGGGTCTCGCTGCGCCACCTACACCGGCAGTTCAACCCGCCCCGCCAGAGCCGGATTCCCAGCTAGAGCCACGGCTACCGACACCAGAGGGTTATTCAGGTGATCCTGACTATTGCAGAGCTTTTCTTACGAGATGTTCCATGCATTTCTCGTTGCAGCCACGGACCTTCAACCGTGAACAGTCTAAGGTAGCATTCGTACTCACACTGCTATCAGGCAAAGCGGCTCTTTGGGGAACGGCGGTGTGGGCGAACCAGGACCCATGCTGCACCTCTTTCCAGACACTCTCCGAGGAGATGAGAAGGGTCTTCGATCGGGCCGTGGCGGGTAGGGAGGCGGCCAGACTACTCGCTGACCTTCGCCAAGGAGACCGTTCAGTATCGGAATACTCCATCCAATTCCGCACTCTGGCCGCAGAGTGTCAGTGGAACGAGGAGGCGCAGTGGGACATGTTCCTGCATGGGCTGGAGGACCGGATCCAGAAGGAGATTTATGTTCTGGACCTTCCCAGGAGTTTAAATGGACTAGTGGAACTAGCCTTGAGGGTCGACGCTCGTCTGAGTCGTATTGGCCGCCGAGCATGCCCTAACAGACCGTATAACGACCCGGAGGGCTGGCATGCCAGCGGCGGGAACACGGCCAGGTCAGCCTCCGCTCACGAACCCATGCAGCTGGGGAGAGCTCGCCTCTCCCGGGAGGAAAGGGAGAGGCGGAGATCCCAAGGACTCTGTCTCTACTGTGGTAGAGCGGGCCACTTTATCCACTCCTGCCCGGTAAAAGATCAGGCCCGGTAGTAAGTATGAGGCTACTATCGGGTGGTGTCACCACAGAGAAGACCTCATCATCTACTCTCCTCCCGGTAAGACTAAGATGGGCCACCCACACGCACAACACCCAAGCCTTACTGGACTCAGGAGCAGAGGGTAATCTCATGGACTTCAAGCTCGCTCACAAACTCCAGATTCCTATCACCTCACTCACGCACAAGATATCCGTCAAGATAATGGTCAAGAACTCCCCAACATTTCTCACACCACTGAACCTATCACACTCATCACTTCTGGCAATCACACTGAGACACTATCATTTCTACTCATGGACTCACCCCTTGCACCATTAGTTCTCGGCCACCCTTGGCTCACCCAACACAACCCCAGAGTTGACTGGGGTCATAACTCTATATCCATGTGGAGTAACAAGTGTCTTGAGTCCTGTTTAGTGTCTGCTTGTTCATCTGTGTCTGATTCTGTGTTTCTAGAGGAGGCAGTGGATTTGGCTAACGTGCCCGTTGAATACCTCGACCTGAAGGAGGTGTTCAGTAAGTCCCGTGCTGCTTCTCTTCCTCCGCATCGTCCCTATGACTGTGCAATAGAATTATTGCCAGGTGAGTCTCCGCCTAAAGGCAAGTTATATTCACTCTCTGTTCCTGAGAGGGAGGCTATGGAGAGATACATCTCTGATTCTCTGGCATCTGGATTCATTCGTCCTTCCTCTTCTCCAGCGGGGGCGGGGTTCTTCTTTGTGGGGAAGAAGGACGGATCTCTGCGTCCTTGCATTGATTACCGTGGGTTGAATAACATCACAGTGAAGAATACCTATCCCTTACCGTTGATGTCCTCAGCCTTTGAAAGGTTACAGGGAGCATCCGTGTTCACTAAGTTGGATTTACGTAATGCATATCATTTGGTTCGCATAAGGAGGGGGGACGAATGGAAGACCGCGTTTAACACCCCCAGAGGGCACTTTGAATATTTGGTCATGCCTTTTGGGCTATCCAACTCCCCAGCGGTTTTCCAGGCACTCGTCAATGACGTGCTGAGAGATATGATTGATCAGTTCATATATGTTTACCTGGATGACATACTGATTTTTTCTTTGTCTCTCCAGGAACACGTTCAGCACGTCAGACGAGTGCTTCAGAGGTTGTTGGAGAATGGACTTTTTGTCAAGGCGGAGAAATGCATTTTTCATGCACAATCCGTTCCATTCCTAGGTTACATCGTCTCGACTGAAGGTATTCGCATGGATCCTGGCAAGGTTAAGGCTGTGGTGGATTGGCCAAGCCCAGATTCCCGTAAGGCCCTACAGAGGTTTCTGGGATTCGCCAATTTCTACCGGCGTTTCGTTCGCAACTTTAGCCAGATAGTCGCTTCTCTTACCGCCTTAACCTCCCCCAGAGTGACGTTCAGGTGGTCCGATACAGCCGAGGCTGCATTCGCCAAACTCAAGAGCCGCTTTGTTTCGGCCCCCATCCTCATAGCTCCCGATCCCTTGCGTCAGTTCGTGGTAGAGGTGGACGCTTCAGAGGTGGGGGTAGGTGCGGTACTTTCCCAACGTTCCTCTTCTGACGACAAGATGCACCCTTGCGCGTTCCTGTCCCATCGGTTATCACCTGCGGAACGCAACTACGACATTGGCAACAGAGAGTTGTTGGCAGTGAAGTTAGCACTGGAGGAGTGGCGCCATTGGTTAGAGGGTTCGGGGGTACCTTTTATAGTTTGGACCGATCACAAAAATTTGGAATATATCAGAACCGCCAAGCGACTCAACTCCAGGCAGGCGCGGTGGGCACTCTTTTTCGGACGTTTTGACTTCTCTCTCTCGTATCGCCCGGGTTCCAAGAATGTCAAACCCGATTCCCTTTCTCGCATTTTTGACCATTCCGAACGCCCATCCACTCCCGAGTGCATCCTACCCGGGACCCTAGTGGTCTCCACACTCACATGGGAGGTTGAATCGAGGGTCAAAACGGCCTTAGAAGGGGTAAAGCCTCCGCCCGGTTGCCCGCCTAATCGGTTGTTTGTGCCGGAGGGGTGTCGGTCCGATGTTATTCGGTGGGGGCATTGCTCCAACGTAGCGTGTCATCCAGGAGTCAGCCGCACTAGCTTTTTGGTTAAGCAACGCTTTTGGTGGCCACTGATGGCTCGTGACATTCACAGTTTTGTCTTGGCTTGCTCGGTTTGTGCCACTGGGAAGACTTCTAATCAACCCCCAGATGGGTTACTCCAACCGCTGTCGGTCCCTTCGAGACCCTGGTCCCACATCGCGCTAGATTTTGTTACCGCCCTCCCGCCCTCCCAGGGCAAGACGGTTGTTTTGACCGTGGTGGACCGGTTCTCGAAGGCGGCTCATTTTATTCCCTTGCCTAAATTACCATCTGCCAAGGAGACAGCGGTAACTGTCGTGGATCACGTCTTTTGCTTACATGGCCTGCCGATGGACGTAGTTTCTGACAGGGGGCCCCAATTTGTGTCCAAGTTTTGGCAAGAGTTTTGTAGGTTACTGGGAGCGAGTGTCAGTCTGTCTTCAGGGTTTCATCCCCAGAGCAACGGTCAAACGGAGAGGGCCAACCAAGATTTGGAGAGAGTGTTGCGATGTTTGGTTTCTAAGAATCCCTCTTCCTGGAGTCAACAACTCTCTATGGTTGAGTACGCTCACAATTCGTTGCCAGTGGCAGCCACGGGTCTCTCTCCGTTTGAGTGTAGTTTAGGTTACCAGCCACCTACCTTTCCCAGTACGGAGTCCGAGGTCACTGTTCCCTCCGCTCACGCTTTCATCCAGAGGTGCCGTCACGCATGGAGCAGAGCCCGTGAGACTCTTCTCCGGGTGGGGGCGCGCACCAAGGCTAAGGCCGATCGCCGCCGGTCGAAGCCTCCGGTATACGTCGTTGGCCAAAGAGTGTGGCTTTCTACTAAGAACATTCCACTCCGATCCGTTTCGAACAAGCTTGCCCCCAAATTTATCGGCCCGTTCAAAGTCACCAGGATCATTAGTCCGGTGGCGGTCCGGCTCAAGCTTCCTCCGGCGTATAGGAGAATTCATCCTACCTTTCATGTGTCTAAAATAAAACCTGTGTTTCAGGCACGCATTAACCCGCCGGTCCCGGTTCCCCCGCCGCCACGACTTGTTGATGGGGAACCCACCTTTTCTGTCAATCGTATTTTGGACTCTAGAAGGAGGGGATGCGGATTCCAGTACCTGGTGGACTGGGAGGGTTACGGTCCGGAGGAGAGAAGTTGGGTACCTGCTAGGGACATTCTGGATCACTCCCTTATCGATGATTTCAATCGACAGGTAAATTCGCCAGGGAACGCCAAGAGGCGTTCCTAGGGGGGGGGGGGTATTGTCATGGTTCATGAATCCACTGCCTCCCTCTCTCTTTCTCTTTCTCTTTTTCTCTCTCTCTCTCTCTCTCTCTCTCTCTCTCTCTCTCTCTCTCTCTCTCTCCCGTGTTTGTGTGGGCGTGGTTCCCAATCTCGGCCTGATTGTCTGCGCCAGCTGGAATCACGTATCTTCCCTTTATATGTTCTGTAACCAGTGTTTCTTGTTGTCAGATCGTTGTTACTTCCCTGAGGTTGTGTCGTGTGTCCGTGCTCATTCTCTCGCCGCCCTTGTGTGGATTATCTTCTGTGCTCCTTCCTACCCATCCGGACACACTCCCCTGGATTTCTCAGCACGCTATCAATGGAAGATGCGCCCTAGTCCCTGGGTCGGATTCCGTCTGAGTACAGTCTGTCTGTCCTGTTGCTGCTGTAAACTGTATTCATTAAACCATCGTTGCTTGCATCTTGCATCCGCCTCTGTATTGTCACAGGTAATCCTGGAAAACTGGATTTTCCCAGTAATATATATTTCTTTGAGATGTGTGTCACAACATTTCTCTACCACTGCTAACTAGATTTAAAGTATTGGTAAAAAAATATAACCTTTCCTTGACATTTCCTTTCTTGTAACTTTAGTGGGTGTTATCTATGTACATCACATACAGTAGGATGGTCACGTGAAATGTTATTGTTAGTGGTTGACCCTGGGGTTATGTTACGCCCATAGCTGCGGGAAGTAGGGTGCTGAGGGTTCCACAACACCCCCTGATAAAAAATGAATAATAATATATTATTAATAATTATTTGTGAACTAGGCCTTTATTACTCCTGTATTAGAAAAATAATCCTCAGCACAAAATATGTCCCCTCCCCCATATGCTGTATTGTTCATTTGATGTTATGATTAATATAGTACAGTTATCCTTCTAACCAAGCAGCGGGTATTTCAAATCTAACCAGACAGGAGAAATCATAGTTGACAGACTGCTGATATAATGTCATTCCTTTTATAAAGCACAAATCTGTTAGATAGGCCTTTTTCCCTTTACTGTATTTTAGATAAAATATTGTATACATAAAATAGTGATATGCACTGTAAATACATTTAAGTTTATATTATCCTTTTTCAGACTATTCCTAAATGCAGCGCAACCTAGTTAAAAATGGAAAATAAAAACTGTCTCATTCATCTTCTCATAGACTATCCAGAGCAACAGGTCTCTCTGTATTCTGTTTAACCGGACCCTTAATGGCCCTTCAAGTATTACTGGAAGCAATGGAGCAAGAGCACAATTGGCTTTACAGTAAGCAAATGACAATCAATGAAGATATTTCATGAATGGGACAATACTGACTTGGCCAGATCATCGGCGGCACACAAATTCAATTTCAGGTCTAATGGATGTGCACGAGGGATACCATTTACTCAGAACAACGAGCCTTTTGGTTTAGAGCCCAAAAAGCCTGTCTGAGTAAGGGGACATAAATAGAATCAGGAGCAAGGAAACATTGAAGTGCTAAATGCTCCACTTACGGCAGGGCCAATGCAAGCTATTTACAGGAGAGGTAATCCTTAGTGCCAGGAGATCTGGAAAAACAATATGAATCTCCCAGAACCAATTTAAATGTATATCACGTTAATTAAAAATGTTGAATTAATTGATGACACGTTGCCTGAGCCACACAGAATGATTACACTTTCTTATAATTAAAATGATTCCATGCACTTCATTCAAAATAGTCTGTCCCTCCAATTTCAATGCTAATGTAGGTACAGACATTGATTCTCAGCCACTTACCTCTGAGCATTTGTCAAAGGCTAACTACTTTGAGGGCGCTTGATAGTAAAACAGAATGATTTGAATTGGTTAACAACACAATGCTGTGTATTTGTACAGTTAACAACACAATGCTGTGTATTTGTACGGTTATCAACACTATGATGTGCATTTGCATGGTTATCAACACAATAATGTGTATTTGCATGGTTATCAACACTATGATGTGTATTTGCATGGTTATCAACACAATGATGTGTATTTGCATGGTTATCAACACTATGATGTGTATTTGCATGGTTATCAACACAATGATGTGTATTTGCATGGTTATCAACACTATGATGTGTATTTGCATGGTTATCAACACTATGATGTGTATTTGCATGGTTATCAACACTATGATGTGTATTTGCATGGTTATCAACACAATGATGTGTATTTGCATGGTTATCAACACTATGATGTGTATTTGCATGGTTATCATCACAATGATGTGTATTTGCATGGTTATCAACACTATGATGTGTATTTGCACAGTTATCAACACAATGATATGTATTTGCATGGTTATCAACACTATGATGTGTATTTGCATGGTTATCAACACAATGATGTGTATTTTCATGGTTATCAACACAATGATGTGTATTTGCATGGTTATCAACACAATGATGTGTATTTGCATGGTTATCAACACTATGATGTGTATTTGCATGGTTATCAACACTATGATGTGTATTTGCATGGTTATCAACACTATGATGTGTATTTGCATGGTTATCAACACAATGATGTGTATTTGCATGGTTATCAACACTATGATGTGTATTTGCATGGTTATCAACACAATGATGTGTATTTGCATGGTTATCAACACTATGATGTGTATTTGCACAGTTATCAACACAATGATATGTATTTGCATGGTTATCAACACTATGATGTGTATTTGCATGGTTATCAACACTATGATGTGTATTTGCACAGTTATCAACACAATGATATGTATTTACATGGTTATCAACACAATGATATGTATTTGCATGCACTGCATTTCTGAGGCAATATTACACTTTTTCATTTAACACAGGTAATGTGTTGCTTACAGAAAATGTACCATTAATTCAAAGGGCCTTACCTTGAGGCACTTTTATTGCATGTGCCTAACATTGAATTTCAAATAGTTTCAAGTAAATCTTAGCCTGCACTTGCTTAAGAGGGCGTTCTATGTAAACATAATAAATATGTCTAGAATATTATGGAAATGAGACAGCCTTGGGACAGACATGCAAAACTGAGTCGCATATTTTACGTACTGTAGTCTCCATTCATCAAAAATCTGCTCGCTCTATTCTTCCTTTGTCAAAATCCATTTCACATTAAGCTTTTTTCCTAAAAAACTTGCAAAGCAATAATGCTGCAACTGTGTAACTCCAGGCTCCTTTTGACCCAGTTTGAGCAGGTCTGAAAAGAATCTTCCCTAATATGACTGTGCTGAAAAAGGAATCCTGCAGGTCACATTATTATGGAATTGCTCAAACTACTTGTAGACTCACTATATCTTCAATTGGATATTCTTTTTTGCTTTTCTCTCCGGTTCCTTTTTCAGGATCATTTCTTTACATTTTCTTCTGTTCTGCTTCATTTTCCTTGTCATTGTTTCCTTGTCATTTTCCTAGAACAGATTGGTTGACAGTTTGACCCTGTACCCTCGACGTAGACCCTACTCAAATCTGATGCACTACTGCAGACACATTACTGGGGAGATTGGCTTGGAGAAAGGATTACTTAGAAAGTCATGCTGTCTTCGTGATGTTGATTTGATGGTGCGTGAGTGACAGGTCCATGCCCTTTCCGCTGCTGCCCTTGTCCAAGGCAAAGAACATCCAGTATCTCCAATTTTATGTAACATAAAAAATCCTTTCATAGAGAAAAAATGCATTGACTTAAATTGGAGCTTTTGATCAAAGTGAAGGTTACAGTATTGTAAGTAGTCCATAATATCACGGGACTCAATATCTGCTTAATATCGAAATTCCTGCCCTTCACATTTTATCTAAAAACTCAACATCGTATTTGAGTCTAATTAAGCTATTTGATAGAGGCCCATTTTGAAAATGTTCTTTCATTCCTCCTCAGAAACTTGTCAAGGATTAAATTAAGATGACTTTATTTGTCAAAGGTCCAACCAAAATTTGACTTCTGCTTTATCCCAACCGCTCTGAAAGACACGGCAGGCAATGGCATCTAGGATTTGATACCATCAACATTGCGGTTGCCAGCTCACTTCTTGCCAGATTTTTTCCCGTCAGACCTGGGATTCAAACCCGGCAACTCTCCAGTTGCTGGCTCGCCTCTCTAACCGGTAGGCTACATGCTGCCAGACAGATCTCAATCAGTAGCTCGTCTCAAATCAACCAACGCTGTCTGGTTGAAAGCAGATCACTATAAATCTGTGTGTTGAACTGAACAACCTCTGATCATTATGTGCCAAACCTACTCTCTGGATAGCAACAGCTAGGTTACTAGTGTTGGTTACATACCCATACCTGACATAAGATCATATACAATGCACTGATGTGGGATCTTCATTTGATAACCCTGTTACAGAAGAACTTTCTTGCAATGCAAGAAATTAAAAACGTGTTAATTTGAGGTTTAAAAAGGCTTCTGAAGTTAGTCATTTCCAATTTGAAATGTCAGACTTGATTTTTCTTTACGAAAAATGTATCAACCTCTTCAAAAATGTATGTTATTTATAATACACATAATAATTCAAATTTCACGCTGCTGCAGGAACATTTTCCTGCTGTAGCAAACTGATTCAAGTTAATATCCTACATCTGTACAGCTACTTTAAGAATAAGTCTATACCATACCAGCAGCTCTTGGATAAGAATCTTACAGTAATTAGAATCTTTCCCGGGGAGAGTAGATAGTAGTGTGAGCATCCTATTCGCACTGCCAGACTAATTGCCTCGTTTTTCTGTGGAGCCTATTGAGAACATGAAGCCCACTGGAGTGGTGGTTATTATTACTGATGATCCCTACTGGTCACTTGACATAATACATCAACAGAAAGATTTATTAATGTTTCAAAGAGGAACTAGTACACATCTTGGAACTTAGGAACTAGTACACATCTTGAAATAATAAAACATTTCATCATATTTTAAAATTGCGGTCCTATTGATTATTCATCTAAAGAATAACATGGCTCTCCATGTTAGGTGCCACTGTTACTGTATGTCTTGCATCAAGGAAAGAATATCCAGTATTTGATGACGTGGTCATATATGTGCTAAAACCTATCAATGTGGTATATTTTCATTTTTGAACTTACCTCCCATACAAGCTTTCCCTGGTGTGGATGTTGTTATTAGACCATATCATGGACCCTGGGGACCTAGGGGACCTATGGTGAAATCCAAACCATCTCCAAATTACTTCATGATTAACTCCCTAATTTCCTCTCCACAGAAACAACCATCTCTTTATCTAATTGACTGTAATTCATTTTGTCACCCCACATTACCAACCTGGTTAGTCATTCAATAAGATAAACAATTTGAACTGCTGAAAATATTAATCATGCTTGCTCTGAGAATGTGTGTGAGTGCACAACATTTCGCTAACCCTCTGTCAACAGAATAATGTCAGCCCACTGTCAACAGAATATTGTTTGCCCACTGTCAACATAATAATGCTGGCCCACTGTCAACATACTAATCCTGGCCTTCTGTCAACATAATAGTGCTAACCTACTGTCAACACATTAATGCTAGCCCACTGTCAACATAATAATGCTGGCCCACTGTCAACATAATAATGCTAGCCTACTGTCAACAGAATAATGCTGGCCCACTGTCAACAGAATAATGCTGGCCCACTGTCAGCAGAATAATGCTAGCCCACAGTCAACAAAATAATTCTGGCCCACTGTTAACTGAATAGTGCTAGCCCACTGTCAACAGAATAGTGCTAGCCCACTGTCAACAGAATATTGATGGCCCACTGCCAACATAATAATGCTGGCCCACTGTCAACAGAATAATACTGGCCCACTGTCAACAGAATATTGTTAACCCACTGTCAAGATAATAATGCTTGGCTACTGTCAACAGATTAATGCTTGTCTACTGTCAACCGAATAGTGCTAGCCCACAGGCAATAGAATAATGCTAGCCCACTGTCAACAGAATAATGATGGCCCACTGCCAACATAAGAATGCTGGCCCACTGTCAACAGAATAATACTGGCCCACTGTCAACAGAATAATGCTGGCGTACTGTCAACAGAATAATGCTAGTCCACTGTCAACAGAATATTGTTAACCCACTGTCAAGATAATAATGCTTGGCTACTGTCAACAGATTAATGCTTGTCTACTGTCAACCGAATAGTGCTAGCCCACAGTCAATAGAATAATGCTAGCCCACTGTCAACAGAATAATGATGGCCCACTGCCAACATAATAATGCTAGCTCACTGTCAACATAGTAGCGCTAGCCCACTGTCAACAGAATAATGCAAGAACACTTCCAACTGAATAATGCTTCACTTGACACTCAGTACCTCTTAAGGTTTGAACACTTTTTTAAAATTTTCGCATAAAATGACATACACAAATCTAACCTCCTGTAGCTCAGGACCTGAAGCAAGGAAATGCATGTTCTTGATACCATTTGAAAGGAAACACTTTGAAGTTTGTGGAAATGTAAAATGAATGTAGGAGAATATAACACATTAGATATGGTAAAAGATAATCCAAAGAAAAAAACATGCTTTTTTAGTATTTTTTTTGTAACATCATCTTTGAAATGCAAGAGAAAGGCCATAGTGTATTATTCCAGCCCAGGCGCAATTTCGATTTTGGTCACTAGATGGCAGCAGTGTATGTGCAAGGTTTTAGACTGATCCAATGAACCATTGCATTTCTGTTCAAAATGTTGTATCAAGACTGCTCAAATGTGCCTGATTGGTTTATTAATAACTTTTCAAGTTCAGAACTGTGCACTCTCCTCAAACAATAGCATGGTATTATTTCACTGTAATAGCTACTGTAATTTGGACAGTGCCGTTAGATTAACAAGAATTTAAGCTTTCTGCCAATATCAGATATGTCTATGTCCTGGGAAATGTTCTTGTTACTTTCAACCTCATGCTAATCGCATTAGCCTACGTTAGCTCAACAGTCCTCCGGGGGGGACACCAATACCGTGGAGGTTTAATAAAGGTGAACAGAAGTTTAAAAATAATTTTACTCGCTCTTATGTGCTTGTCCTTTTCATATACTTAAGTACAAGTTAATCAGTGGTAAGACATTTATTTAGTTACTTTCGGGAAAGACCGGAAAACTCCTCCCCTCCCACGTTGGTATGATGGGACAGAACTGCATTCCCAAACGTCCAACCATGGGAAATAGAAAAGCATTGAAGATATGAAGGTTTTATTAGGCTCTCAACCAACAGACAGCCACACCCCTAGTGGTAATGTATGATGGTGATGCATTTTGACATTTAAGACAAACATTGGCTATCTTTAAATATGCACATTGGTGGCAAAGCACACAAATTTAAATAAGGTCACCAACTTGAATTTAATATCCAACTGCATCCTTTCACTGGAGAAGACATGTTTCTTCAATAAGGGGAAGAGAAACTCCTTGAAATGCCATGTTGTAGAATTTGGGATTATAAAAGCATGAAGACATGGTTTTGTCACCAACCTTGTGAAGTTCTTCACAGATAACCGCTTCAGAGTGACTATTGTGACATAGTCACTGACCCCATGTTTCTTGGTGAGATTTTTCTAGTCCATTAACAAGCCGGCTGTTATTATTCCTGTTCCTAAAGTAGGATGCACATCACTGTTGATGCGCACAAGATCACATTAGCGCTGGGGGTGACATGGAGGTCTGAGAGAAACTTCAGAAATGACGTGAAGAGAAGCTCTGCTGCTGCAGACTGACTTGACTAATCTCGGCATAGCAATGCCTTCCAGCTCCCTGTTTAATCACTGCTCCTCCTCACTTCTCGTTCCACATGCAGCCTTTCCTATCTAGGTCATACAAGTCCTCTTCCTCTCCCACTTCTTCTCGATCTTCTTCCTCCTCCACTGTGTGAGCCAGCCTCACAATGCACAGCAGATAAGCCACTTTTACACTATCAATTGTTTAACTGTTTGGATCTACATAATCACAGCACAGTGGTGTTTATACTATAATGCAATGGCGTTGTGAAATGCTTTATTCTCTGTTCCATAGGCATTGTATGGTACAGTATACAGAAGCTGAAATATGATGAATCAACCAGCAGAAAAAAGAAACAGCAACAAAATACATTTTATCTTACAGGTTAGTGCTTCGATTCACATTCTGCTCTGCCCTATGCATCAACAGATATCTGATCTCTGCCCTATGCATCAACAGATATCTGATCTCTGCCCTATGCATCAACAGATATCTGATCTCTGCCCTATGCATCAACAGATATCTGATCTCTGCCCTATGCATCAACAGATATCTGATCTCTGCCCTATGCATCAACAGATATCTGATCTCTGCCCTATGCATCAACAGATATCTGATCTCTGCCCTATGCATCAACAGATATCTGATCTCTGCCCTATGCATCAACAGATATCTGATCTCTGCCCTATGCATCAACAGATATCTGATCTCTGCCCTGCGCATCAACAGATATCTGATCTCTGCCCTATGCATCAACAGATATCTGATCTCTGCCCTACGCATCAACAGATATCTGATCTCTGCCCTATCCATCAACAGATATCTGATCTCTGCCCTATGCATCAACAGATATCTGATCTCTGCCCTATGCATCAACAGATATCTGATCTCTGCCCTATGCATCAACAGATATCTGATCTCTGCCCTATGCATCAACAGATATCTGATCTCTGCCCTATGCATCAACAGATATCTGATCTCTGCCCTATGCATCAACAGATATCTGATCTCTGCCCTATGCATCAACAGATATCTGATCTCTGCCCTATGCATCAACAGATATCTGATCTCTGCCCTATGCATCAACAGATATCTGATCTCTGCCCTGCGCATCAACAGATATCTGATCTCTGCCCTATGCATCAACAGATATCTGATCTCTGCCCTATGCATCAATAGATATCTGATCTCTGCCCTATGCATCAACAGATATCTGATCTCTGCCCTATGCATCAACAGATATCTGATCTCTGCCCTATGCATCAACAGATATCTGATCTCTGCCCTATGCATCAACAGATATCTGATCTCTGCCCTATGCATCAACAGATATCTGATCTCTGCCCTATGCATCAACAGATATCTGATCTCTGCCCTATGCATCAACAGATATCTGATCTCTGCCCTACGCATCAACAGATATCTGATCTCTGCCCTACGCATCAACAGATATCTGATCTCTGCCCTATGCATCAACAGATATCTGATCTCTGCCCTATGCATCAACAGATATCTGATCTCTGCCCTATGCATCAACAGATATCTGATCTCTGCCCTATGCATCAACATATATCTGATCTCTGCCCTATGCATCAACAGATATCTGATCTCTGCCCTATGCATCAACAGATATCTGATATCTGCCCTATGCATCAACAGATATCTGATCTCTGCCCTATGCATCAACAGATATCTGATCTCTGCCCTACGCATCAACAGATATCTGATCTCTGCCCTACGCATCAACAGATATCTGATCTCTGCCCTATGCATCAACAGATATCTGATCTCTGCCCTACGCATCAACAGATATCTGATCTCTGCCCTATGCATCAACAGATATCTGATCTCTGCCCTATGCATCAACAGATATCTGATCTCTGCCCTATGCATCAACAGATATCTGATCTCTGCCCTATGCATCAACAGATATCTGATCTCTGCCCTATGCATCAACAGATATCTGATCTCTGCCCTATGCATCAACAGATATCTGATCTCTGCCCTACGCATCAACAGATATCTGATCTCTGCCCTATGCATCAACAGATATCTGATCTCTGCCCTACGCATCAACAGATATCTGATCTCTGCCCTATGCATCAACAGATATCTGATCTCTGCCCTATGCATCAACAAATATCTGATCTCTGCCCTATGCATCAACAGATATCTGATCTCTGCCCTATGCATCAACAGATATCTGATCTCTGCCCTATGCATCAACAGATATCTGATCTCTGCCCTATGCATCAACAGATATCTGATCTCTGCCCTATGCATCAACAGATATCTGATCTCTGCCCTATGCATCAACAGATATCTGATCTCTGCCCTACGTATCAACAGATATCTGATCTCTGGCCTACGTATCAACAGATATCTGATCTCTGCCCTACGTATCAACAGATATCTGATCTCTGCCCTACGTATCAACAGATATCTGATCTGTGCCCTACGTATCAACAGATATCTGATCTCTGCCCTACGTATCAACAGATACTGTATCTGATCTCTGCCCTACGTATCAACAGATATCTGATCTCTGCCCTACGCATCAACAGATATCTGATCTCTGCCCTACGTATCAACAGATATCTTATCTCTGCCCTACGTATCAACAGATATCTGATCTCTGCCCTACGTATCAACAGATATCTGATCTCTGTCCTACGTATCAACAGATATCTGATCTCTGCCCTACGTATCAACAGATATCTGATCTCTGCCCTACGTATCAACAGATATCTGATCTCTGCCCTACGTATCAACAGATATCTGATCTCTGCCCTACGTATCAACAGATATCTGATCTCTGCCCTACGTATCAACAGATATCTGATCTCTGCCCTACGTATCAACAGATATCTGATCTCTGCCCTACGTATCAACAGATATCTGATCTCTGCCCTACGTATCAACAGATATCTGATCTCTGCCCTACGTATCAACAGATATCTGATCTTTGCCCTACGTATCAACAGATATCTGATCTCTGCCCTACGCATCAACAGATATCTGATCTCTGCCCTACGCATCAATAGATATCTGATCTCTGCCCTACGCATCAACAGATATCTGATCTCTGCCCTATGCATCAACAGATATCTGATCTCTGCCCTATGCATCAACAGATATCTGATCTCTGCCCTACGCATCAATAGATATCTGATCTCTGCCCTACGCATCAACAGATATCTGATCTCTGCCCTACGCATCAACAGATATCTGATCTCTGCCCTATGCATCAACAGATATCTGATCTCTGCCCTATGCATCAACAGATATCTGATCTCTGCCCTATGCATCAACAGATATCTGATCTCTGCCCTATGCATCAACAGATATCTGATCTCTGCCCTATGCATCAACAGATATCTGATCTCTGCCCTATGCATCAACAGATATCTGATCTCTGCCCTACGCATCAACAGATATCTGAAATCTGATCTCTGCCCTATGCATCAACAGATATCTGAAATCTGATCTCTGCCCTACGCATCAACAGTTATCTGAAATCTGCCCTATGTATCAACAGATATCTGATCTCTGCCCTATGCATCAACAGATATCTGATCTCTGTCCTATGCATCAACAGATATCTGATCTCTGCCCTATGCATCAACAGATATCTGATCTCTGCCCTATGCATCAACAGATATCTGATCTCTGCCCTATGCATCAACAGATATCTGATCTCTGCCCTATGCATCAACAGATATCTGATCTCTGCCCTATGCATCAACAGATATCTGATCTCTGCCCTATGCATCAACAGATATCTGATCTCTGCCCTACGCATCAACAGATATCTGATCTCTGCCCTATGCATCAACATATATCTGATCTCTGCCCTATGCATCAACAGATATCTGATCTCTGCCCTATGCATCAACAGATATCTGATATCTGCCCTATGCATCAACAGATATCTGATCTCTGCCCTATGCATCAACAGATATCTGATCTCTGCCCTACGCATCAACAGATATCTGATCTCTGCCCTACGCATCAACAGATATCTGATCTCTGCCCTATGCATCAACAGATATCTGATCTCTGCCCTACGCATCAACAGATATCTGATCTCTGCCCTATGCATCAACAGATATCTGATCTCTGCCCTATGCATCAACAGATATCTGATCTCTGCCCTATGCATCAACAGATATCTGATCTCTGCCCTATGCATCAACAGATATCTGATCTCTGCCCTATGCATCAACAGATATCTGATCTCTGCCCTATGCATCAACAGATATCTGATCTCTGCCCTACGCATCAACAGATATCTGATCTCTGCCCTATGCATCAACAGATATCTGATCTCTGCCCTACGCATCAACAGATATCTGATCTCTGCCCTATGCATCAACAGATATCTGATCTCTGCCCTATGCATCAACAAATATCTGATCTCTGCCCTATGCATCAACAGATATCTGATCTCTGCCCTATGCATCAACAGATATCTGATCTCTGCCCTATGCATCAACAGATATCTGATCTCTGCCCTATGCATCAACAGATATCTGATCTCTGCCCTATGCATCAACAGATATCTGATCTCTGCCCTATGCATCAACAGATATCTGATCTCTGCCCTACGTATCAACAGATATCTGATCTCTGGCCTACGTATCAACAGATATCTGATCTCTGCCCTACGTATCAACAGATATCTGATCTCTGCCCTACGTATCAACAGATATCTGATCTGTGCCCTACGTATCAACAGATATCTGATCTCTGCCCTACGTATCAACAGATACTGTATCTGATCTCTGCCCTACGTATCAACAGATATCTGATCTCTGCCCTACGCATCAACAGATATCTGATCTCTGCCCTACGTATCAACAGATATCTTATCTCTGCCCTACGTATCAACAGATATCTGATCTCTGCCCTACGTATCAACAGATATCTGATCTCTGTCCTACGTATCAACAGATATCTGATCTCTGCCCTACGTATCAACAGATATCTGATCTCTGCCCTACGTATCAACAGATATCTGATCTCTGCCCTACGTATCAACAGATATCTGATCTCTGCCCTACGTATCAACAGATATCTGATCTCTGCCCTACGTATCAACAGATATCTGATCTCTGCCCTACGTATCAACAGATATCTGATCTCTGCCCTACGTATCAACAGATATCTGATCTCTGCCCTACGTATCAACAGATATCTGATCTCTGCCCTACGTATCAACAGATATCTGATCTTTGCCCTACGTATCAACAGATATCTGATCTCTGCCCTACGCATCAACAGATATCTGATCTCTGCCCTACGCATCAATAGATATCTGATCTCTGCCCTACGCATCAACAGATATCTGATCTCTGCCCTATGCATCAACAGATATCTGATCTCTGCCCTACGCATCAACAGATATCTGATCTCTGCCCTACGCATCAATAGATATCTGATCTCTGCCCTACGCATCAACAGATATCTGATCTCTGCCCTACGCATCAACAGATATCTGATCTCTGCCCTATGCATCAACAGATATCTGATCTCTGCCCTATGCATCAACAGATATCTGATCTCTGCCCTATGCATCAACAGATATCTGATCTCTGCCCTATGCATCAACAGATATCTGATCTCTGCCCTATGCATCAACAGATATCTGATCTCTGCCCTATGCATCAACAGATATCTGATCTCTGCCCTACGCATCAACAGATATCTGAAATCTGATCTCTGCCCTATGCATCAACAGATATCTGAAATCTGATCTCTGCCCTACGCATCAACAGTTATCTGAAATCTGCCCTATGTATCAACAGATATCTGATCTCTGCCCTATGCATCAACAGATATCTGATCTCTGTCCTATGCATCAACAGATATCTGATCTCTGCCCTATGCATCAACAGATATCTGATCTCTGCCCTATGCATCAACAGATATCTGATCTCTGCCCTATGCATCAACAGATATCTGATCTCTGCCCTATGCATCAACAGATATCTGATCTCTGCCCTACGCATCAACAGATATCTGATCTCTGCCCTACGCATCAACAGATATCTGATCTCTGCCCTACGCATCAACAGATATCTGATCTCTGCCCTACGCATCAACAGATATCTGATCTCTGCCCTACGCATCAACAGATATCTGATCTCTGCCCTATGCATCAACAGATATCTGATCTCTGCCCTATGCATCAACAAATATCTGATCTCTGCCCTATGCATCAACAGATATCTGATCTCTGCCCTATGCATCAACAGATATCTGATCTCTGCCCTATGCATCAACAGATATCTGATCTCTGCCCTATGCATCAACAGATATCTGATCTCTGCCCTATGCATCAACAGATATCTGATCTCTGCCCTATGCATCAACAGATATCTGATCTCTGCCCTACGTATCAACAGATATCTGATCTCTGCCCTACGTATCAACAGATATCTGATCTCTGCCCTACGTATCAACAGATATCTGATCTCTGCCCTACGTATCAACAGATACTGTATCTGATCTCTGCCCTACGTATCAACAGATATCTGATCTCTGCCCTACGCATCAACAGATATCTGATCTCTGCCCTACGTATCAACAGATATCTTATCTCTGCCCTACGTATCAACAGATATCTGATCTCTGCCCTACGTATCAACAGATATCTGATCTCTGCCCTACGTATCAACAGATATCTGATCTCTGCCCTACGTATCAACAGATATCTGATCTCTGCCCTACGTATCAACAGATATCTGATCTCTGCCCTACGTATCAACAGATATCTGATCTCTGCCCTACGTATCAACAGATATCTGATCTCTGCCCTACGTATCAACAGATATCTGATCTCTGCCCTACGTATCAACAGATATCTGATCTCTGCCCTACGTATCAACAGATATCTGATCTCTGCCCTACGTATCAACAGATATCTGATCTCTGCCCTACGTATCAACAGATATCTGATCTCTGCCCTATGCATCAACAGATATCTGATCTCTGCCCTACGCATCAACAGATATCTGAAATCTGATCTCTGCCCTATGCATCAACAGATATCTGAAATCTGATCTCTGCCCTACGCATCAACAGTTATCTGAAATCTGCCCTATGTATCAACAGATATCTGATCTCTGCCCTATGCATCAACAGATATCTGATCTCTGCCCTATGCATCAACAGATATCTGATCTCTGCCCTATGCATCAACAGATATCTGAAATCTGCCCTATGCATCAACAGATATCTGATCTCTGCCCTATGCATCAACAGATATCTGAAATCTGCCCTATGCATCAACTGAAATCTGATCTCTGCCCTATGCATCAACAGATATCTGATCTCTGCCCTATGCATCAACAGATATCTGAAATCTGCCCTATGCATCAACAGATATCTGAAATCTGCCCTATGCATCAACAGATATCTGAAATCTGCCCTATGCATCAACAGATATCTGATCTCTGCCCTATGCATCAACAGATATCTGATCTCTGCCCTATGCATCAACTGAAATCTGATCTCTGCCCTATGCATCAACAGATATCTGATCTCTGCCCTATGCATCAACAGATATCTGAAATCTGCCCTATGCATCAACAGATATCTGAAATCTGCCCTATGCATCAACAGATATCTGAAATCTGCCCTATGCATCAACAGATATCTGAAATCTGCCCTATGCACCAACAGATATCTGAAATCTGCCCTATGCATCAACAGATATCTGAAATCTGCCCTATGCATCAACAGATATCTGAAATCTGCCCTATCCATCAACAGATATCTGAAATCTGCCCTATGCATCAACAGATATCTGATCTCTGCCCTATGCATCAACAGATATCTGATCTCTGCCCTATGCATCAACAGATATCTGATCTCTGCCCTATGCATCAACAGATATCTGATCTCTGCCCTATGCATCAACAGATATCTGATCTCTGCCCTATGCATCAACAGATATCTGATCTCTGCCCTATGCATCAACAGATATCTGATCTCTGCCCTATGCATCAACAGATATCTGATCTCTGCCCTACGCATCAACAGATATCTGATCTCTGCCCTATGCATCAACAGATATCTGATCTCTGCCCTACGCATCAACAGATATCTGATCTCTGCCCTATGCATCAACAGATATCTGATCTCTGCCCTATGCATCAACAAATATCTGATCTCTGCCCTATGCATCAACAGATATCTGATCTCTGCCCTATGCATCAACAGATATCTGATCTCTGCCCTATGCATCAACAGATATCTGATCTCTGCCCTATGCATCAACAGATATCTGATCTCTGCCCTATGCATCAACAGATATCTGATCTCTGCCCTATGCATCAACAGATATCTGATCTCTGCCCTACGTATCAACAGATATCTGATCTCTGCCCTACGTATCAACAGATATCTGATCTCTGCCCTACGTATCAACAGATATCTGATCTCTGCCCTACGTATCAACAGATATCTGATCTCTGCCCTACGTATCAACAGATACTGTATCTGATCTCTGCCCTACGTATCAACAGATATCTGATCTCTGCCCTACGCATCAACAGATATCTGATCTCTGCCCTACGTATCAACAGATATCTTATCTCTGCCCTACGTATCAACAGATATCTGATCTCTGCCCTACGTATCAACAGATATCTGATCTCTGCCCTACGTATCAACAGATATCTGATCTCTGCCCTACGTATCAACAGATATCTGATCTCTGCCCTACGTATCAACAGATATCTGATCTCTGCCCTACGTATCAACAGATATCTGATCTCTGCCCTACGTATCAACAGATATCTGATCTCTGCCCTACGTATCAACAGATATCTGATCTCTGCCCTACGTATCAACAGATATCTGATCTCTGCCCTACGTATCAACAGATATCTGATCTCTGCCCTACGTATCAACAGATATCTGATCTCTGCCCTACGTATCAACAGATATCTGATCTCTGCCCTACGTATCAACAGATATCTGATCTCTGCCCTATGCATCAACAGATATCTGATCTCTGCCCTACGCATCAACAGATATCTGAAATCTGATCTCTGCCCTATGCATCAACAGATATCTGAAATCTGATCTCTGCCCTACGCATCAACAGTTATCTGAAATCTGCCCTATGTATCAACAGATATCTGATCTCTGCCCTATGCATCAACAGATATCTGATCTCTGCCCTATGCATCAACAGATATCTGATCTCTGCCCTATGCATCAACCGATATCTGAAATCTGCCCTATGCATCAACAGATATCTGATCTCTGCCCTATGCATCAACAGATATCTGAAATCTGCCCTATGCATCAACTGAAATCTGATCTCTGCCCTATGCATCAACAGATATCTGATCTCTGCCCTATGCATCAACAGATATCTGAAATCTGCCCTATGCATCAACAGATATCTGAAATCTGCCCTATGCATCAACAGATATCTGAAATCTGCCCTATGCATCAACAGATATCTGATCTCTGCCCTATGCATCAACAGATATCTGATCTCTGCCCTATGCATCAACTGAAATCTGATCTCTGCCCTATGCATCAACAGATATCTGAAATCTGCCCTATGCATCAACAGATATCTGAAATCTGCCCTATGCATCAACAGATATCTGAAATCTGCCCTATGCATCAACAGATATCTGAAATCTGCCCTATGCACCAACAGATATCTGAAATCTGCCCTATGCATCAACAGATATCTGAAATCTGCCCTATGCATCAACAGATATCTGAAATCTGCCCTATCCATCAACAGATATCTGAAATCTGCCCTATGCATCAACAGATATCTGATCTCTGCCCTATGCATCAACAGATATCTGAAATCTGCCCTATGCATCAACAGATATCTGAAATCTGCCCTATGCATCAACAGATATCTGATCTCTGCCCTATGCATCAACAGATATCTGAAATCTGCCCTATGCATCAACAGATATCTGAAATCTGCCCTATGCATCAACAGATATCTGAAATCTGCCCTATGCATCAACAGATATCTGAAATCTGCCCTATGCATCAACAGATATCTGAAATCTGCCCTATGCATCAACAGATATCTGAAATCTGCCCTACGTATCAACTGAAATCTGATCTCTGCCCTATGCATCAACAGATATCTGAAATCTGCCCTACGTATCAACTGAAATCTGATCTCTGCCCTATGCATCAACAGATATCTGAAATCTGCCCTACGTATCAACTGAAATCTGATCTCTGCCCTATGCATCAATAGATATCTGAAATCTGCCCTATGCATCAACAGATATCTGAAATCTGCCCTACGTATCAACTGAAATCTGATCTCTGCCCTATGCATCAATAGATATCTGAAATCTGCCCTATGCATCAACAGATATCTGAAATCTGCCCTACGTATCAACTGAAATCTGATCTCTACCCTATGCATCAACAGATATCTGAAATCTGCCCTACGTATCAACTGTACTACTTCCGGCGCCGAACAGGATGGCTGCCTCGCTTCGCGTTCCTTGGAAAATATGCAGTAATTTTTTTTCTTTGTTCTTTGTTTTTCTTTTTCTTTTACATTGGTACCCCGGGTGATCTTAAGTTTCATTACATACAGCCGGGAGGAACTACTGAATATACGATTAACGTCAACTAACCACCCTTCCTACCAGGAATATGACTTTCCCGAAACGGATCCAGTGTCTTGCCTTCCACCCAATACAATGGACCTGATCCCAGCCGGCGAAGCTACACGACGCCGAAAAAGGGGCAAACGTAGCGGTCTCCTGGTCAGGCTTCGGAGACGAGCACATCGCGCTCCACTCCCTAGCATACTACTCGCCAATGTCCAGTCTCTTGAGAATAAGGTCGATGAAATCCGAGCACGGGTAACATTCGAGAGAGACATCAGGGATTGCAACGTGCTCTGCTTCACGGAAACATGGCTAACTGAAAAGACGCTAACGGAGTCGGTGCAGCCAGCTGGTTTCTTCACGCATCGCGCAGACAGAAACATACATCTTTCTGGTAAGAAGAGGGGCGGGGGGGTATGCCTCATGATTAACGAGACGTGGTGTGACCATCATAACAACACTCAGGAACTAAAGTCATTCTGTTCACCTGATCTAGAACTCCTCACAATCAAATGTAGACCGCATTATCTACCAAGGGAATTCACTTCGGTCATAATCACAGCCGTATATATTCCCCCCCAAGCAGACACATCGATGGCCCTGAACGAACTCTATCTGACTCTCTGTAAACTGGAAACCACACACCCTGAGGCTGCATTCATCGTAGCTGGGGATTTTAACAAGGCTAATCTAAAAACAAAACTCCCTAAATTCTATCAGCACATCGATTGTCCGACCAGGGCTGGCAGAACTCTGGACCATTGTTATACTAACTTCCGCGACGCATATAAGGCCCTCCCCCGCCCTCCTTTCGGAAAAGCTGACCACGACTCCATTTTGTTGATTCCAGCCTACAAACAGAAATTAAAACTACAAGCTCCCGCGCTCAGGTCTGTTCAACGCTGGTCCGACCAATCTGAATCCACGCTTCAAGACTGCTTTGATCACGCGGATTGGAATATGTTCCGCACGGCGTCCAACAACAACAATGATGAATATGCAGATTCGGTGAGCGAGTTCATTAGGAAGTGCATTGACGATGTCGTACCCAGAGCAACGATTAAAACATTCCCAAACCAGAAACCGTGGATTAACGGCAGCATTCGCGTGAAACTGAAAGCGCGAACCACTGCTTTTAACCAGGGCAAGGTGACCGGAAACATGACCGAATACACACAGTGTAGCTATTCTCTCCGCAAGGCTATCAAACAGGCTAAGTCCCAGTACAGAGACAAAATTGAATCGCAATTCAACAGCTCAGACACAAGGGGTATGTGGCAGGGTCTACAGTCTATCACGGATTACAAAAAGAAAAGCAGCCCCGTCGGGGATCAGGATGTCTTGCTCCCAGACAGGCTAAATACCTTTTTTGCCCGCTTTGAGGATAATACAGTGCCACTGACACGGCCCACTACCAAAACCTGCGGGCTCTCCTTCACTGCAGCCGAGGTGAGTAAAACATTTAAACGTGTTAACCCTCGCAAGGCTGCAGGCCCAGACGGCATTCCCAGCCGCGTCCTCAGAGCATGCGCAGACCAGCTGGCTGGTGTGTTTACGGACATATTCAATCAATCCTTAGCCCAGTCTGCTGTTCCCACATGCTTCAAGAGGGCCACCATTGTTCCTGTTCCCAAGAAAGCTAAGGTAACTGAGCTAAACGACTACCGCCCCGTAGCACTCACTTCCGTCATCATGAAGTGCTTTGAGAGACTAGTCAAGGACCATATCACCTCCACCCTACCGGACACCCTAGACCCACTCCAATTTGCTTACCGACCCAATAGGTCCACAGACGACGCAATCGCAACCACACTGCACACTGCCCTAACCCATCTGGACAAGAGGAATACCTATGTGAGAATGCTGTTCATCGACTACAGCTCAGCATTTAACACCATAGTACCCTCCAAACTCGTCATCAAGCTCGAGACCCTGGGCCTCGACCCCGCCCTGTGCAACTGGGTCCTGGACTTCCTGACGGGCCGCCCCCAGGTGGTGAGGGTAGGTAACAACATCTCCACCCCGCTGATCCTCAACACTGGGGCCCCACAAGGGTGCGTTCTGAGCCCTCTCCTGTACTCCCTGTTCACCCACGACTGCGTGGCCATGCACGCCTCCAACTCAATCATCAAGTTTGCGGACGACACTACAGTGGTAGGCTTGATTACCAACAACGACGAGACGGCCTACAGGGAGGAGGTGAGGGCCCTCGGAGTGTGGTGTCAGGAAAATAACCTCACACTCAACGTCAACAAAACAAAGGAGATGATTGTGGACTTCAGGAAACAGCAGAGGGAGCTCCCCCCTATCCACATCGACGGGTCAGTAGTGGAGAAGGTGGAAAGTTTTAAGTTCCTTGGTGTACACATCACGGACAAACTGAATTGGTCCACCCACACAGACAGCGTTGTGAAGAAGGCGCAGCAGCGCCTCTTCAACCTCAGGAGGCTGAAGAAATTCGGCTTGTCACCAAAAGCACTCACAAACTTCTACAGATGCACAATCGAGAGCATCCTGTCGGGCTGTATCACCGCCTGGTACGGCAACTGCTCCGCACACAACCGTAAGGCTCTCCAGAGGGTAGTGAGGTCGGCAGAACGCATCACCCGGGGCAAACTACCTGCCCTCCAGGACACCTACACCACCCGATGTCACAGGAAGGCCATAAAGATCATCAAGGACAACAACCACCCAAGCCACTACCTGTTCACCCCGCTATCATCCAGAAGGCGAGGTCAGTACAGGTGCATCCAAGCAGGGACCGAGAGACTGAAAAACAGCTTCTATCTCAAGGCCATCAGACTGTTAAACAGCCACCACTAACATTTAGCGGCCGCTGCCAACAAACTGACTCAGCTCCAGCCACCTTAAAAATGGGAATTGATGGAAATTATGTAAAAATGTACCACCAGCCACTTTAAACAATGCCACCTAATATAATGTTTACATACCCTACATTACACATCTCTTATGTATATGTATATACTGTACTCTATATCATCTACTGCATCTTGCCATCTTATGTAATACATGGACCACTAGCCACTTTAAACTATGCCACTTTATGTTTACATACCCTACAGTACTCATCTCATAGGTATATACCGTACTCTATACCATCTACTGCACCTTGCCTATGCCGTCTGTACCATCACTCATTCATATATCTTTATGTACATATTCTTTATCCCTTTACACTTGTGTGTATAAGGTAGTAGTTGCGGAATTGTTAGGTTAGATTACTTGTTGTTATTACTGCATTGTCGGAACTAGAAGCACAAGCATTTCGCTACACTCGCATTAACATCTGCTAACCATGTGTATGTGACTAATAAATTTGATTTGATTTGATTTGATTTGAAATCTGATCTCTGCCCTATGCACCAACATAAAGATCCACTGCAAGTCTCTGGCCTTCTGTTTCTTTCAGTTTCTGAATTCTAACCCAAACAAGACTAGTAGGAAGACAGTGACTAGTCATAGAGGTAAGACAGAGTGCATTATTTCAACATGTACAGAAGGAGTAATTTTCGCTCTACCTCCTTCAACACCATAGCAGACTAACAGAGGAGTCACAGAGTGATGGATGTCCCGCAGAATGGCTGCTCCATACTCTGCTCTCCATGACTCTATTCTGGAGACAAGTTCCTCTACATGTACCACAATGATCAACTGTGCTAATATTAATATTTAATGGATGTGCAAAATACATGTGTTTTCACCACTCCATGTTATGTCCTTGTCATATCCTGAGCAAAAGTCAGAATTCTCAGTGCTGTTATCTCTGGGCTATCTGACTCTGTTGTCACACATGCTGTGGTGCATTTCAAATGAGAGCACTGTATCAACAAGGTACACATGAAAAAAGCATGTGGAGCGAAAAGCCTTTCGTAGCCTTTTAAGATCAAAGTCGCTCTAACAACTAGGCTAAGACATTCACTTGACATGCTGTAACTTTGACAGTACAGATGGCTCAACACGAGAGAGTGGGAGAGATTTCATGTGTTTTTCAAGGTCCCTTTCATCTCCAGCTATTTTCAAAGGGCCAGGGAATACAGGATCCGATCCTTGATGCCATATTGGCACTGCTCTAGCCTGCCACAAGGGGAGCTTTGACTCCTCTTATCTGACACTGGTGCTGTTTTTCTGGGGTTGAAAGAACCAGTTGTTTCGTCTTTTTCCCCCACTGCCAGACTAGATCATGTTTGTTGTGGCCTAGCCTCTGCTGCCTCAGCTGCAGTGGATAATGCAACAGTCAGCAAGGTCATTGGCCCTGGGCAGTGTGCCCTAGACCCAAGCAGATTGCCCTAGACAGAAAGCCACAGTTCTATAAGACCACCAGTTTTACATTCAAGATATCATGTGCTATGACACCCTGGCCTTAGGCTAAAGCCTTCAGGTATAAATCAACGTCATGGCTAACCAGCTTCATCAAAAGCAGCATGGAAGGATCCTGGAGTAAGTACTTCCACCCATCCCGGAATCTCAGACAACCTTCGGTCCCGTCATTCTCATAGGTGTCTTTTTCTGCTCTGATTAGATATGGAGCTGCATCTGATGGTTTCTGCTTTGATTAGATATGGAGCTGCATCTGATGGTTGACATAAGTGAAATGACGGTACTGAATACCTCTCAAATGAGACTGTGCCTAAACCATCTCATTCAGAAAATCAAATACATTTTGTGTCATAACTAAATAACTCACAAGTTGTCAGTAGAACTCTAAAGTAACAAAGCTTCATCTTCTTCACAGATTCTAAATTAGGTGTACTGTATATTCCACTTAGTGAAGGACACAATTTTGGGAATTTAGTCAAGTTTGTGCCCAATGTTAATGGAGAATACTGAAATCTGTTTTAGTTCTACTCAAATTGTAGCAATCTATGCACTGCTGTGACTAAGGCTGCTTGCAACATCATCGTAATCATTTTCCAACTGTCATTAAGCTGTGGAGGAATGAGGTCTTTGACATTGAGCTCATTGCCACTGTGCCTGTGTTTACAACGGTGGTGTGTTCATCGCAGACTGCAGAGGTCCTCAATCTCCATATTCAGCCCTCTCAACACAACACCCACCCAGAGGTTTGGATGGCTTCCAGCAGCTGATGGTTCATTCATTTCCCAAGAATCTGATTAATGATAACTGACGCCAAAGGCATTAGCTTGATCATGGCTGAGCAATAAGAAGCCCTGCTCCTCCAAATGAGTTGTTGCTGGGGATGCTGGGTTCCCCAATTTTTCTTTGAATTAAAACCTAATTTCGGAGTGCCATATGGTAATTAGCGATGACTCGACTCTGACGGATGCACTGTCCTTACCTGGCGATGCTTCTAGTTCTGTAGTGTTTGGCATTGGATGCACCAAACACTGAAGCCGTTTTCCATAAATCGGGTGTCAACAACACACAGCTATGCGGTGACATGATTGATTGACACCAGGTATCTGGGGGAGCCTGCTAAGGGAGTTTCATATGACAAATGTCTGACAGAGAAAGGAAAGAGCATCGATAAAGTATAGACCAGGGCCTGAGGAAGAGGTTTGGGACTCGAGGGCCCCGCCAATCATGATGAATAGACATAATACATTTTTAATGACTTGTCGAAGATCCTTCGAAGATCCTTCTAAACATTGTTTGTTAGTGAATAAAGGTATGTGGTGAAGCTTATGTTAGTGAATAAAGGTATGTGGTGAAGGTTGTTAGTGAATAAAGGTATGTGGTGAAGGTTGTTAGTGAATAAAGGTACAAGGTGGAGCTTATGTTAGTGAATAAAGGTACAAGGTGGAGCTTATGTTAGTGAATAAAGGTACGTGGTAAAGGTTGTTAGTGAATAAAGGTATGTGGTGAAGGTTGTTAGTGAATAAAGGTACGTGGTGGAGCTTATGTTAGTGAATAAAGGTACAAGGTGGAGCTTATGTTAGTGAATAAAGGTACGTGGTAAAGGTTGTTAGTGAATAAAGGTATGTGGTGAAGGTTGTTAGTGAATAAAGGTACGTGGTGGAGCTTATGTTAGTGAATAAAGGTACAAGGTGGAGCTTAAAACCTTTTGTCAATAGGGGGAGCTGTTAGCATTATTTATTTTTTTACATTTCCAAATTAAACTGCCTCGTACTCAATTCTTGCTCGTACAATATGCATATTATTATTACTATTGGATAGAAAACAATCTCTAGTTTCTAAAACCGTTTGAATTATGTCTGTGGGTGAACCAGAACTCTTTCTACAGCGAAACTCATGACAGGACATGCGAAGCTCTGAAAAATAGTCTCTGATCTCGGATCAGTTTAAAACTCTGTGTGTGCCCTATGGCTTGACATGAACTGCACCCGCCTTCCCCTGGATGTCAGTAACCAATGAGAAGTGGAATGGTGTCTCTAGGTGTTTCTCAGAGTTTATAAAAGGGAATGGATTGAGATGTCCCTTCTTTTCGACGCTCGCCAGGACGCAAGGGAGGACATCAGAATCGCATGCTCAAAAGCTCTTGTTATTGATCAAAGATATATCCGTCTGTGATTTAATTCGATATAGGTGTTAGAAACATCATAACGAAGTTATTTGAAACCGATTTATATCAGTTTATACGAGTATATTGCTATTTTTCTGAATTTCCTTAGTATTGCGTTTGAGGATTTGGGCATGTGTGTGCCGTGTAGCTATCGTTAGCTGCTAGTTCCGAAGTTGAGGAGGTCGTTTTAGAACAAAGCAACGATTCTTTTGGACAAAGGACACATTGCCCAAGATACTGATGGAAGCTCGTCCAAAAGTAAGAGTTATTTATGATTTTATTACGTATTTATGTGGAAAAATGTAAATGCAGTTGTCAGCCATTTTTTGCGGCACTAGTCTGGCTGTAACTCACAATGTATGTCTAGTAACGTACATTTAAAAAATCTAAATCAGCGGTTGCATTAATAACCAATGCATCTTTCATTAGCTGTCCAACCTGTATTTTTTTAGTCAATCTAATCGATAAATAATCGTAAACATAGGTGCCTTTCCAAGATGGCGCCGGCCAGAATGCATGCCATGTTTTGACAGATTACATTGCATAACCACGATTTGTGATGCTAAATATGCACATTTTCGAACAAACTCTATATGCATTGTGTAATATGATGTTACAGGACTGTCATCTGAAGAATTCTGAGAAGGTTAGTGAAAAAATTAATATATTTTGGTGGCGATAACGTTATCGCCCCTTTTGCCTTGATTCAATGCGGGGGTGATGTTAGCTCATGTGGTATGCTAATATAACGATATATTGTGTTTTCGCTGTAAAACACTTAGAAAATCTGAAATATTGTCTGGATTCACAAGATCTGTGTCTTTCGATTGCTGTAGGCTGTGTATTTTTCAGAAATGTTTTAGGATGAGTATTTTGGTAATTGACGTCGGTCTCTGTAATTATTCCGGCTGCTTCCAACGCTATTTCAGATTGCAGCTGCAATGTAGAACTGTGATTTATACCTGAAATATGCACATTTTTCTAAAAAAACATATCCTATACCATAAATATGTTATCAGACTGTCATCTTATGAAGTTGTTTCTTGGTTAGTGGCTATATATATCTTTATTTAGTCGAATTAGTGATAGCTACTGATGGAGTAAAAAACTGGTGGAGTAAAAAAAGTGGTGTCTTTTGCTAACGTGGTTAGCTAATAGATTTACATATTGTGTCTTCCCTGTAAAACATTTTAAAAATCAGAAATGATGGCTGGATTCACAAGATCTGTATCTTTCATCTGGTGTCTTGGACTTGTGATTTAATGATATTTAGATGCTTGTATTTACTTGTGACGCTATGCTAGGCTATGCTAGTCAGCTTTTTTACTGTGGGGGGTGCTCCCGGGTCCGGGATGAGTACCAAGTAAAAGTTATGTTAGTGAATAAAGGTACAAGGTGGAGCTTATATTAGTGAATAAAGGTACAAGGTGGAGCTTATGTTAGTGAATAAAGGTACAAGGTGGAGCTTATGTTAGTGAATAAAGGTACAAGGTGGAGCTTGTGTTACTGAATAAAGGTACAAGGTGGAGCTTATGTTAGTGAATAAAGGTACGTGGTGAAGGTTGTTAGTGAATAAAGGTACAAGGTGGAGCTTATGTTAGTGAATAAAGGTACAAGGTGGAGCTTGTGTTACTGAATAAAGGTACAAGGTGGAGCTTATGTTAGTGAATAAAGGTACGTGGTGAAGGTTGTTAGTGAATAAAGGTACAAGGTGGAGCTTATGTTAGTGAATAATGAGTGTGGGGTCTCTATTTCAATAGAATACATTTTTGCCACATTTACTGATCAGGCAAACTCTTTACATCTTCATTATGTTAGATATTACACAATTTTCATTTTAATTGTATGAATAATTTTTCCTAAATCAAGATCAATAAGACAAAAGAGACTTGCATATAATATTTGCTGAGTACATGTATTGTTCTAGATTTCCCATCGTGATGTCTCAGGGACAATGCGTCAGGATCGGAGACTAATCCTTCACATTTTCTTTCTCCTGGCAGATTAGGATACCAACTGTGCTAACTGCAAAAACACAATATTGTCCCAAGATTTCTAAAACCACACTCAGGAAGCCCATATGTAGACAGGCGAAGATGAATAGTTCACTCTGGTACAACAGAGAGTCTCGGAAAAATAGATAAATGAAAACAACGTAACATGTATGTACTTAGGGTAGATGAGAATGAAGCAGCGAACTTGAGAGACGTCACCAGGTGCCAGATAGGCCAATATCTCATTCTTTAATTCGCTCATCTTATTTATTTAGTCTGTTACCCACAGCCCAGGTGGAATAATCATGCCAGCTGTCCAGCCGGTGAACCTTGTGTAACCCCCAACTGTGCCAAAGATGTCTCTTTTAGAAACTCTGTCTAATCTAATCTTTCCTGACACATATTCCACAACAGAAATGCCCTCCTTGTTTTCGTGTCCGTAATCTGTTTTGCCTACTAATTACTAAAACTACATACTGTGTACTAATTGTACTACATACTGTTTAGAACAGGGATCATCAACCAGATTCAGCTGCAGGCCGATTTTTTTGCTTAAATTTGTATACGATCACGTATCTCTCTCTATTATGCGTGGGAATACTTTGGATCAGATTACCAAAAATCACATGGAGCAGATTTGCTGGTGTTTTTACAGTTTTTTGCCCAAAATAATTTAAGAAAATAAAACATGTTTTTTTTTTGCTCAGAAAACTTGGGGGCGAAAGAAAATCACCCACGAGCCAAATTTGGCCTGCAGCCGGCAGTAGGGTGTTCTTGATTTAGATCGTACTGTTTAGTCAAAATGAATGCATTAAGCTACAAATATCAACATTCTAGACTCATCCATACTGAGAAAGCGTCATCTAATGATCAAACACATATGGATTAGGAAAGACGATTCTCTTCCTGCAGCAAATTCTACTAGATGGAAAGTAGAAATTAGTAGGACATCCTAGCATTTAAAGCACGCTACATTTCCAAACTCAAAATGCCTACTGTTAAGAACACTAGTATGGGGAGTTAGATGTGACCGGGTGGTCAGACGTGACTAGGTATTTAGACATGACTCGGCCATAGACTACGTATTTTGAGTCTGAAATAGCACCTTATTCCATATACACTGAGTGTACAAAACATCAAGAACAACTGCTCTTTCCATGAAATAGAATTACCAGGTGAATCCAGGTGAAAGCTATGATCTCTTATTGATGTCACTTGTTAAATCCACTTCAATTAGTGTGGATGAAAGGGAGGAAACAGGTTAAAGAACGATTTTCAAGCCTTGAGACAATTGAGACATGGATTGTGTAAGTGACGCCATTCAGAGGGTGAATGGGCAAGACAAAATATTTAAGTTCCTTTGAACGGGGTATGGCAGTAGGTGCCAGGCGCAACGGTTTGTGTCAAGAACTGCAACGCTGCTGGGTTTTTCACGCTCAACAGTTTCCTGTGTGTATCAAGAATAGTCCACCACCCAAAGGACTTCCAGCTAACTTAACACAACTGTGGGAAGCATTGGAATCAACATGGGCCAGCATCCCTGTGGAACGCTTTCGACACGTTGTAGAGTCCATGCCCTGACGAATTGAGGCTGTTCTGATGGCAAGGGGGGGGGGGGGGGGGTGCAACTCAATATTAGGAATGTTTGGTTTACTCAATATATAGTGCACTCCTTTTGACCAGAGCCCTTGGAGGGCCCTGTGCAACAGTAGTGCAACATATATGGAAGAGGGTGCCATTTCAAATGCAGCCCAAGTGTGCAGAAAGGTTGTCAGAAAGTTGTGGATGAGATGTTCGAAAGCTCTCCAGCTTCCCTTTCTTACTCTGCTTCCTGGTGCATAATTCCAGAATAATGAGCAGTATCATGTAGTTTATTAATAGCATTTAACATTAGAGGGGAGGAATGATGTGATATGGCAGGCCACGCATGAAGTGTGAAGGGACTAGAGAACATAGAGGAGAGAGTGGGGAGAGGCATCCTGATAGTAATGTGCCGTTAAATACCTTTAATCATGGATAATCAGATCCAGCTGACTAGATGGCAAAACTGACATCGTTCACATGGGTCGTATCAGAGAGGTCAACACATGGGTCGTACCAGAGAGGTTAGCACATGGGTCGTACCAGAGAGGTCAGCACATGGGTCGTACCAAAGAGGTCAGCACATGGGTCGTACCAGAGAGGTCAGCACATGGGTCGTACCAGATAGGTCAGCACATGGGTCGTACCAGAGAGGTCAGCACATGGGTCGTACAAGAGAGGTTAGCACATGGGTCGTACCAGAGAGGTCAGCACATGGGTCGTACAAGAGAGGTTAGCACATGGGTCGTACCAGAGAGGTTAGCACATGGGTCGTACCAGAGAGGTCAGCACATGGGTCGTACCAAAGAGGTCAGCACATGGGTCGTACCAGAGAGGTCAGCACATGGGTCGTACCAGAGAGGTCAGCACATGGGTCGTACAAGAGAGGTCAGCACATGGGTCGTACCAGAGAGGTCAGCACATGGGTCGTACCAGAGAGGTCAGCACATGGGTCGTACCAGAGAGGTCAGCACATGGGTCGTACCAGAGAGATCAGCACATGGGTCGTACCAGAGAGTTCAGCACATGGGTTGTACCAGAGAGGTCAGCACATGGGTCGTACCAGAGAGATCAGCACATGGGTCGTACCAGAGAGAACAGCACATGGGTCGTACCAGAGAGGTCAGCATATGGGTCGTACCAGAGAGGTTAGCACATGGGTCGTACCAGAGAGATCAGCACATGGGTCGTACCAGAGAGGTCAGCACATGGGTCGTACCAGAGAGGTCAGCACATGGGTCGTACCAGAGAGGTCAGCACATGGGTCGTACCAGAGAGGTTAGCACATGGGTCGTACCAGAGAGATCAGCACATGGGTCGTACCAGAGAGGTTAGCACATGGGTCGTACCAGAGAGATCAGCACATGGGTCGTACCAGAGAGGTCAGCACATGGGTCGTACCAGAGAGGTCAGCACATGGGTCGTACCAGAGAGGTCAGCACATGGCGCACACACTGTGCTGGATTCACTTGATAGGAGAGCAACACACACACACACACGCAAGCACATGCGTGCACAGTATAATCCTTATCTATTGTGTGCACAATCTACTCAACTTTAACCTGATTTGACATGATAAATCATAAACATAATGTAAACATAATGTCGCTGAAGCTAAAAACTGGTCCAGAAGCTGTGTTACTTCCTCTCAGTCTACGTGAGTCAGAATGGCCTGTTTTTCAACCATGGTGCAGCTGTGACAGTGTGTCTGGCTTCACATTAGTTAGTTATCACTGCCTCTCCTCTCTCCTGTGGACAGCATCCTAGATTCTGGCCTCACATCAGTTAGTTATCACTGACTCTCCTCTCTCCTGTAGACAGCATCCAGTCTGTCTGGCCTCACATTAGTTAGTTATCACTGACTCTCCTCTCTCTTGTAGACAGCATCCAGTCTGTCTGGCCTCACATTAGTTAGTTATCACTGACTCTCCTCTCTCCTGTGTACAGCATTCAGTCTGTCTGGCCTCACATTAGTTAGTTATCACTGACTCTCCTCTCTCCTGTGTACAGCATTCAGTCTGTCTGGCCTCACATTAGTTAGTTATCACTGCCTCTCCTCTCTCCTGTAGACAACATCCAGTCTGTCTGGCCTCACATTAGTTAGTTATCACTGACTCTCCTCTCTCCTGTAGACAGCATCCAGTCTGTCTGGCCTCACATTAGTTAGTTATCACTGACTCTCCTCTCTCCTGTAGACAACATCCAGTCTGTCTGGCCTCACATTAGTTAGTTATCACTGACTCTCCTCTCTCTTGTAGACAGCATCCAGTCTGTCTGGCCTCACATTAGTTAGTTATCACTGACTCTCCTCTCTCCTGTGTACAGCATTCAGTCTGTCTGGCCTCACATTAGTTAGTTATCACTGACTCTCCTCTCTCCTTTAGACAGCATCCAGTCTGTCTGGCCTCACATTAGTTAGTTATCACTGACTCTCCTCTCTCCTGTAGACAGCATTCAGTCTGTCTGGCCTCACATTAGTTAGTTATCACTGACTCTCCTCTCTCCTGTAGACAGCATCCAGTCTGTCTGGCCTCACCTTAGTTATCACTGACTCTCCTCTCTCTTGTAGACAGCATCCAGTCTGTCTGGCCTCACATTAGTTAGTTATCACTGCCTCTCCTCTCTCCTGTAGACAGCATTCAGTCTGTCTGGCCTCACATTAGTTAGTTATCACTGACTCTCCTCTCTCCTGTAGACAACATCCAGTCTGTCTGGCCTCACCTAAATATCACTGACTCTCCTCTCTCCTGTGTAGGGCATTCAATCTGTCTGGCCTCACATTAGTTAGTTATCACTGACTTTCCTCTCTCCTGTGTACAGCATTCAGTCTGTCTGGCCTCACATTAGTTAGTTATCACTGACTCTCCTCTCTCCTGTAGATAGCATCCAGTCTGTCTGGCCTCACCTCAGTTATCACTGACTCTCCTCTCTCTTGTAGACAGCATCCAGTCTGTCTGGCCAGCGCATTAGTTAGTTATCACTGCCTCTCCTCTCTCCTGTGTACAGCATTCAGTCTGTCTGGCCTCACATTAGTTAGTTATCACTGACTCTCCTCTCTCCTTTAGACAGCATCCAGTCTGTCTGGCCTCACATTAGTTAGTTATCACTGACTCTCCTCTCTCCTGTGTACAGCATTCAGTCTGTCTGGCCTCACATTAGTTAGTTATCACTGACTCTCCTCTCTCCTTTAGACAGCATCCAGTCTGTCTGGCCTCACATTAGTTAGTTATCACTGACTCTCCTCTCTCCTGTGTAGGGCATTCAGTCTGTCTGGCCTCACATTAGTTAGTTATCACTGACTCTCCTCTCTCCTGTAGACAGCATCCAGTCTGTCTGGCCTCACCTCAGTTATCACTGACTCTCCTCTCTCTTGTAGACAGCATCCAGTCTGTCTGGCCAGCGCATTAGTTAGTTATCACTGCCTCTCCTCTCTCCTGTGTACAGCATTCAGTCTGTCTGGCCTCACATTAGTTAGTTATCACTGACTCTCCTCTATCCTTTAGACAGCATCCAGTCTGTCTGGCCTCACCTCAGTTATCACTGACTCTCCTCTCTCTTGTAGACAGCATCCAGTCTGTCTGGCCAGCGCATTAGTTAGTTATCACTGCCTCTCCTCTCTCCTGTGTACAGCATTCAGTCTGTCTGGCCTCACATTAGTTAGTTATCACTGACTCTCCTCTATCCTTTAGACAGCATCCAGTCTGTCTGGCCTCACCTCAGTTATCCCTGACTCCCCTCTCTCTTGTAGACAGCATCCAGTCTGTCTGGCCAGCGCATTAGTTAGTTATCACTGCCTCTCCTCTCTCCTGTGTACAGCATTCAGTCTGTCTGGCCTCACATTAGTTAGTTATCACTGACTCTCCTCTATCCTTTAGACAGCATCCAGTCTGTCTGGCCTCACCTCAGTTATCACTGACTCTCCTCGCTCTTGTAGACAGCATCCAGTCTGTCTGGCCAGCGCATTAGTTAGTTATCACTGCCTCTCCTCTCTCCTGTGTACAGCATTCAGTCTGTCTGGCCTCACATTAGTTAGTTATCACTGACTCTCCTCTATCCTTTAGACAGCATTCAGTCTGTCTGGCCTCACATTAGTTAGTTATCACTGACTCTCCTCTCTCCTTTAGACAGCATCCAGTCTGTCTGGCCTCACATTAGTTAGTTATCACTGCCTCTCCTCTCTCCTGTAGACAGCATTCAGTCTGTCTGGCCTCACATTAGTTAGTTATCACTGACTCTCCTCTCTCCTGTAGACAGCATCCAGTCTGTCTGGCCTCACCTTAGTTATCACTGACTCTCCTCTCTCTTGTAGACAGCATCCAGTCTGTCTGGCCTCACATTAGTTAGTTATCACTGCCTCTCCTCTCTCCTGTAGACAGCATTCAGTCTGTCTGGCCTCACATTAGTTAGTTATCACTGACTCTCCTCTCTCCTGTAGACAACATCCAGTCTGTCTGGCCTCACATTAGTTAGTTATCACTGCCTCTCCTCTCTCCTGTAGACAGCATTCAGTCTGTCTGGCCTCACATTAGTTAGTTATCACTGACTCTCCTCTCTCCTGTAGACAACATCCAGTCTGTCTGGCCTCACCTTAGTTATCACTGACTCTCCTCTCTCCCGTGTAGGGCATTCAATCTGTCTGGCCTCACATTCGTTAGTTATCACTGACTTTCCTCTCTCCTGTGTACAGCATTCAGTCTGTCTGGCCTCACATTAGTTAGTTATCACTGACTCTCCTCTCTCCTGTAGACAGCATCCAGTCTGTCTGGCCTCATATTAGTTAGTTATCACTGACTCTCCTCTCTCCTGTAGATAGCATCCAGTCTGTCTGGCCTCACCTCAGTTATCACTGACTCTCCTCTCTCTTGTAGACAGCATCCAGTCTGTCTGGCCAGCGCATTAGTTAGTTATCACTGCCTCTCCTCTCTCCTGTGTACAGCATTCAGTCTGTCTGGCCTCACATTAGTTAGTTATCACTGCCTCTCCTCTCTCCTGTGTACAGCATTCAGTCTGTCTGGCCTCACATTAGTTAGTTATCACTGACTCTCCTCTATCCTTTAGACAGCATCCAGTCTGTCTGACCTCACATTAGTTAGTTATCACTGACTCTCCTCTCTCCTGTAGACAGCATCCAGTCTGTCTGGCCTCACATTAGTTAGTTATCACTGACTCTCCTCTCTCCTGTGTACAGCATTCAGTCTGTCTGGCCTCACATTAGTTAGTTATCACTGACTCTCCTCTCTCCTGTAGACAGCATCCAGTCTGTCTGGCCTCACCTCAGTTATCACTGACTCTCCTCTCTCTTGTAGACAGCATCCAGTCTGTCTGGCCTCACATTCGTTAGTTATCACTGACTCTCCTCTCTCTTGTAGACAGCATCCAGTCTGTCTTGCCAGCGCATTAGTTAGTTATCACTGCCTCTCCTCTCTCCTGTGTACAGCATTCAGTCTGTCTGGCCTCACATTCGTTAGTTATCACTGACTCTCCTCTCTCTTGTAGACAGCATCCAGTCTGTCTTGCCAGCGCATTAGTTAGTTATCACTGCCTCTCCTCTCTCCTGTGTACAGCATTCAGTCTGTCTGGCCTCACATTAGTTAGTTATCACTGACTCTCCTCTATCCTTTAGACAGCATCCAGTCTGTCTGGCCTCACATTAGTTAGTTATCACTGACTCTCCTCTCTCCTGTAGACAGCATCCAGTCTGTCTGGCCTCACCTTAGTTATCACTGACTCTCCTCTCTCTTGTAGACAGCATCCAGTCTGTCTGGCCTCACATTAGTTAGTTATCACTGCCTCTCCTCTCTCCTGTAGACAGTATTCAGTCTGTCTGGCCTCACATTAGTTAGTTATCACTGACTCTCCTCTCTCCTGTAGACAGCATCCAGTCTGTCTGGCCTCACCTTAGTTATCACTGACTCTCCTCTCTCTTGTAGACAGCATCCAGTCTGTCTGGCCTCACATTAGTTAGTTATCACTGCCTCTCCTCTCTCCTGTAGACAGCATTCAGTCTGTCTGGCCTCACATTAGTTAGTTATCACTGCCTCTCCTCTCTCCTGTAGACAGCATCCAGTCTGTCTGGCCTCACCTTAGTTATCACTGACTCTCCTCTCTCTTGTAGACAGCATCCAGTCTGTCTGGCCAGCGCATTAGTTAGTTATCACTGCCTCTCCTCTCTCCTGTGTACAGCATTCAGTATGTCTGGCCTCACATTAGTTAGTTATCACTGCCTCACCTCTCTCCTGTATACAGCATTCAGTCTGTCTGGCCTCACATTAGTTAGTTATCACTGACTCTCCTCTCTCTTGTAGACATCCAGTCTGTCTGGCCTCACAATAGTTAGTTATCACTGGCTCACCTCTCTCCTGTCGACAGCATTGTACTCCCTGACGAAGGCCATGCAGCCGAAACGTGTCGGAGTTTTTAAAATGTGTTTCCATTAAACATGCCATACAAATAAATGCATTTTAATTAATTATATATGAACAGTGCCTTTGTCCTCCTTTCTTTTTGATGACCAATTTATCCATTTTACCAAAGAGCTCCTTCCGTCTTCCAAAATCTACTATTGGGTACCTTAGCAGCACTTCCCTTTTTCAGCATACAGTGTGACTCGCATGTTGTCAAATCTAAAATAACATTTTATTTGTCACATGCGTGAATACAACTGGTGTAGACTTTAACGTGAAATGTTTGCTTATGACCCATTCCCAACAATGCGGAGTTTAAAAATAAAATAAAATAGTAACACAAGAGGAATAAAATAAGTACACATGAATGGAGCTATATACAGGGACTATCAGTACCAGATCAATGAGCAAGGTAATTGAGGTAGATATGTTCATGAAGGCAGGGTAAAGTGACTAGGCAACAGGATAGATAATAATATGAGTAAAATAAAGAATAGAGTAGCAGAAGCAAATGATAAGTGTAAAAGTGTGTAAGTATGCGTGTGTGTTTGTGTTGTGTCGGTCAGAAGTTTACATACACTCAAATAGTATTTGGTAGCATTGCGTTTAAATAGTTTAAAACCTGTTTAGGATAGGGGGCAGCATTTTCACATTCGGATGAAAAGCTTGCCCAGAGTAAACTTCCTGCTACTCAGGCCCAGAAGCTAATATATGCATATTATTAGTGTATTTGGATAGAGAACACTCAAAAGTTTCTAAAACTGTTTGAATGATGTCTGTGAGCATAACATAACTCATATGGCAGGCGAAAACCTGAGAAGAATCCAAAAAGGAAGTGGGAAATCTGAGGTTTGTAGTTTTTCAACTCATTGCCTTTCTAATATACAGTGTAAATGGGGTCATATTGCAGTTCCTAAGGCTTCCACTAGATGTCAACAGTCTTTAGAACCTTGTTTCGGGCTTCTACTGTGAAGGGGGAGAGAATAAGAGCTGTTTGCCTGAGGGGTCTGGCAGAAGGCCATGAGCTGGTCACGCGCGTGGCCGTGAGAGCGACCTGCGTTCCATTGGATTTCTAAAGACAAAGGAATTGTCTGCTTGAAACATTATTGAAGATTTATGTTAAAAACATCATAAAGATTGATTCTATACATCAGAATGCACTCCCAGGAATCCCAGTTCCACAATAAATGTTCGTTTTGTTCGATAATGTCCATCATTTATGTCCAAATTCCTCCTTGTTGGTCTAGCGTTCAGTACACTTTCCAAACTCACGATGCGCGGGCAGGTCCAGCGGAAAGTACGGACGAAAAGTTAAAAAGTTATATTACAGTCCGTAAAAACATGACAAACTAAGTATTGAATCAATCTTTAGGATGTTTTTAACATAATTCTTCAATAATGTTCCAACTGGAGTATTCCTGTGTCTTCAGAATTGCGATGGAACAGAGCTCGCTCTCACGTGAACGCGCATGGTCAGAGCATGGTCACCTCATTCCTCTCTCCTTCGGCCCCACTAAACAGTAGAGGCATCAGACAAGGTTCTAACGACTGTTGACATCTAGTGGAAGCCTTAGGAAGTGCAACATTACCAATATCCCACTGTATCTTCAATAGGAGCTGAGTTGAAAATCGACCAACCTTAGATTTCTCACTTCCTGGTTGTATTTTTTCTCAGGTTTTTGCCTGCCTGATGAGTTCTGTTATACTCACAGACACAGGGTGTTTTCTATCCAAATCTACTAATAATATTCTAGATTTTATGGCTTTGTAGCAGGCCGTTTACTCTGGGCATGCTTTTCATCCGGACGTGAAAATACTGCCCCCTACCCCAAAGACGTTAACGGGGTCGACTTGACAACAGCCAGTGAAAGTGCACGGCGCCAAATTCAAACAGAAATCTCATAATTAAAATTCCTCAAACATACAAGTATTTTACACCATTTTAAAGATATACTTGTCCGATTTCAAAAAGGCTTTACGACGAAAGCACATTATCTGATTATGTTAGGTCAGTACCTAGTCAGAGAAAAACACAGCCATTTTTCCAGCCAAAGAGAGGAGTCACTAAGCAGAAATAGAGATAAAATGAATCACTAACCTTTGATGATCTTCATCAGATGACACTCATAGGACTTCATGTTACACAATACATGTATGTTTTGTTTGATAAAGTTCATATTTATATGCATAAATCTTAGTTTACATTGGCGCGTTGTTCAGTAATGTTTTGCCTCCAAAACATCCGGTGATTTTGCAGAGAGCAACATCAATTTACAGAAATACTCATAATAAACATTGATAGCACTACAGGGAGACAGGACGGACAGCTGATCATCCTCGCAGTGGCAGACCACGTGTAAGAGCACCTGCACAGGATTGGTACATGCGAACATCACACCTGCGGGACAGGTACAGGATGGCAACAACAACTGCCCGAGTTACACCAGGAATGCACAATCCCTCCATCAGTGCTCAGACTGTCTGCAATAGTCTGAGAGAGGCTGGACTGAGGGCATGTAGGCCTGTTGTAAGGCAGGTCCTCACCAGACATCACCGGCAACAATGTTGCTTATGGGCACAAACTCACTGTCGCTGGACCAGACCGGACTGCCAAAAAGTGCTCTTCACTGACGAGTCACAGTCTCACCAGGGGTGATGGTCGGATTTACGTTTATCGTCGAAGGAATGAGCATTACACCAAGGTCGATTTGGAGGTGGAGGGTCCGTCATGGTCTTGGGCAGTGTGTCACAGCATCATCGGACTGAGCTTGTTGTCATTGCAGGCAATCTCAGTGCTGTGCGTTACAGGGAAGACATTCTCCTCCCTCATGTGGTACCCTTCCTGCAGGCTCATCCTGACATGACCCTCCAGCATGACAATGCCACCAGCCATACTGTTCGTTCTGTACGTGATTTCCTGCAAGACAGGAATGTCAGTGTTCTGCCATGGCCAGCGAAGAGCCCGGATCTCAATCCCATTGAGCACGTCTGGATTGGAGGGTGAGGGCTAGGGACATTTCCCCCAGAAATGTCCGGGAACTTGCAGGTACCTTGGTGGTAGAGTGGGGTAACATCTCACAGCAAGAACTGGTAGATCTGGTGCAGTCCATGAGGAGGAGATGCACTGCAGTACTTAATGCAGCTGGTGGCCACACCAGATACTGACTGTTACTTTTGATTTTGACCCCCCCCCCCTTTGTTCAGGGACACAATGTTCTGTTTCTGTTAGTCACATGTCTGTGGAACTTGTTCAGTTTATGTCTCAGTTGTTGAGTCTTGTTATGTTCATAAAAATATTTACAGATGTTAAGTTTGCTGAAAATAAATGCAGTTGAAAGTTAGAGGACATTTCTCTTTTTGCTGAGTTTACTACTGAGTGTACGTAGGGTCAGTGAAAGATAGAGTTAGTGCAGATTGTTCGGGTGACATTAATTTCCTATTTAGCAGTCTGGCTATGTAGCAGTCTTATGGCTTGGGGGTAGAAGCTGTTTCGGAGCCTGTTGGTCTGAGAGCTGATGCTCCGGTACCATTTGACGGATGGTAGCAGAGAGAACAGTCTATGGCTTGGGTGGCTAAAAACTTTGGCAACTTCTCGGCCTTCCTCTGACACTGCCTGACATAGAGATCCTGATTGGCAGGGAGCTTGGTCCCAGTGATGTACTGGACTGTCTGCACCACCCTCTGTAGCGCTTTGCAGTCAAGAGCAGTGCATTTGTTATACCAAGCAGTGATGCAGTCAGTCAAGATGCTCTCGATGTGGCAGCTGTAGAAGTTTTTTAAGATCGCAGAGCCCATGCCAAATCTTTTCAGCCTCCTGACGGGGAAGAGGCGCTGCCGTGCCCTATTCACGACTGTGCTGGTATCTGTGGACCATGTTAAGTCCTTAGTGATGTGGACACCAAGGAACTTGAAGCTCTCTACCCGCTCTACAACAGCCCCGTCAATGTGGATGGGGGCATGCTCTCCCCTCTTTCTTCTGTATTCCACAATCAGCTCCTTGGTCTTACTGACATTGAGGGAAAGGTTGTTTTCTTGGCACATCACTGCTAAATCTCTGACCTCCTCCCTGTAGGCTGACTCATTGACATCGGTGATCAGGCCTACCATCGTCGTATCGGCAGCAAACTGATGGTGTTGGAGTTGTGGGTGGCCATGCAGTCAAGGGTGAACAGGGAGCACAGGAGGGGGCTAAGCCAACACCCCTGAGGGGCCCCCGTGTTGAGTGTCAGCGTGGGGGAGGGAATGTTGTCTACACTTACCACCTGGGGTCGGCCCGTCAGGAATCCAGCATCCAGTTGCAGAAGGAGGTGTTTAGTTCCAGTGTCACTAGCTTGGTGATGACCTTAGAGGGGACTATGGTGTTGAACGCTGAGCTGTGGTCTATGAACAGCATTCTTACATAGTTATTTCCCCTCTTGTCCTGGTGGGAGAGGGCAGTGTGAAGTGTAATTGAGATTGTGTCATCTGTGTATCTGTTGGGGAGGTATGCGAATTGGATTGGGTCTCGGGTGTCTGGGATGATGGTGTTGATGTGTGTCATGACCATTTCATAATTACAGATCTGAGTGCTACAGTACGATAGTCGTTTAGGCAGGTTACCTTGGAGCTCTTGGGAACAAGGACAATGGTGATCAGTTTGAAATAGGTTGGGATTATAGGCTGGGACAAGGAGAGATTGAAAATGTCTGAAGAACGCACCCTGGTATTCCGCCGCCCGGCGGCCTTGTGATTGTAAACCTGTTTAAACATTTTGCTCACATCAGCCACGAACAGTGAGATCACACAGTCATCCGGAAAAATGTGTTAGTTCTCTCTCCCTCTCCTCTAGGCTGTAGACAGCGTCCAGTGTGTCTGGCCTCACATTAGTTAGTTATCACTGCCTCTCCTCTCTCCTGTAGACAGCCTCAAGTGTGTCTGTCCACACATTAGTTAGTTATCACTGCCTCTCCTCCATCCTACAAACAGTGTAAATACTGTAGCTTGTTGAAGCAGTACAAGCCACATAGAGCCAAACCTTTTACACACACACACACACAGTGGCTGAAAAATGAGATGCCTTCAATTTTGTCCTTTGGTTACAGCGGAGCACAGTAGAGAAGAAGAGATCTTGTGAGGATCAGGTTCAGTGCAACATTGATCCGATTATGGTACTTATAGCCAGCTTCCTAATGCAAGCCAATCTAAAATCTATAATCTGCCGCATTCGACTTCCAAGAGCAAGAAAGTGCATTCAAGGATGCTGCATGGGCTATGATTACAAGGTCCTACTGTATTGCATGCACTTGTAAAGTCATGAAAGATCAACTGTAATCTCTAACGTGTAACTACTAACAATAAATTGTCTTTTTGAGGGGTCATTTTATGGTCAGGAACATTCAACATATATGGTCTATGGTTGTAAATGAGATATTGCTGGATGTTGTGTCTCGCTATGGCCTTTACATGTGAAGTCAGTAACACCTTCAGGACAGCTGATCAACATTAGTTGAAAAGCCTCAGCTGAGTCTGATGAACTCTTGACTTTGAAAGTGAGATGAACATTGCCGATCTCATCTGTGCTTAATTACCTGCACAGACAACTCCTCACGTTCATAGCGCTCATTATGTTCCTTTATCCTTCCTTAAATTCTAGATAATAATTCATTGAAAATGTACGCTTTCTCTGCAATGGGTAATATATTGAGACCACTGCTGTCACTTATACATAAATGACAGTCCTCATAATGAATTATAGTGGAATAAACGTCTCAGATACAGCTAGAGAGATTCATTACTGACTGAATAACAAAGTGCAATTGAAATGAATTCGCATAGTACAATATTGCAGCAGTAGCATAGCCATACATTGACAATAAGTAGTTCAAAGCAATGCAGTCCAGGAATGGACATTTCTACAAAACTAGCTACAGTAGAACACAATATGTAGCCACTTCTTTTGTGTAACACAATGTCAAATTTTCCACAAACGATCAGTTGTTATACTATGCTATTTATAAGGCCAAACCATACAATTATCTGCCAGCCAGTGGGGTAAGTGAAAAATAATGCAAACAGAAACTGAGGTTCAGCCATTGCCTTAGAGCTAGGAAACACCTGCAAAACCTATTTTAGTCCTAACCACTATCTGTGACTACTCAATGTCATTTTTCATTAAGAGGATGTCAGAGTTCAACACAACTGTGTGTCTGGCAACCAGAGTCTACCACCTTTGTCACCCGAGACTGTGGGCTAACTATCTCCTGGCTCATAGCAGTGTTATACAAGGATTTCAACTGCCACTGCACAGAACAAACCTGGTACCTGCCTGGCACCACAACAGAAAGAACAACAACCACTGTATTCTTATGGGAATTGTATTGTACGCTAATCCTGGGATGAATCAGCACTGTGTATCCAAACTCTGATTGAAAAGAATGTGGTCTAATAGCACATCCTTTTTTTTTGTGATTAGAATAGAACAGCTATAATAATATAATAACAATTAGAATAGAACAGCTAATGGAAAAGAACAGCTATAATAGTATAACAACTATTAGAATAGAACAGCTAATGGAAAAGAACAGCTATAATAGTATAACAACTATTAGAATAGAACAGCTAATGGAAAAGAACAGCTATAATAATATAACAACTATTAGAATAGAACAGCTAATGGAATAGAACAGCTACACAAATAGAAAAGCTATAAGAATAGAACAGCCATTAGAATAGAACAGCTATTAGAATAGAACAGCTGTTATAATAGAACAGCTTTTAGAACAGAACATCTACAAGAATAGAACAGCTATTAGAATAGAACAGCTATTAGAATAGAACAGCTATGAGAATAGAACAGCTTTTAGAATAGAACAGCTTTTAGAATAGAACAGCTATTAGAATAGAACAGCTATTAGAATAGAACAGCTATTAGAATAGAACAGCTTTTAGAATAGAACAGCTTTTAGAATAGAACAGCTTTTAGAACAAAACATCTACAAGAATAGAACAGCTATTAGAATAGAACAGCTATTAGAATAGAACGGCAATAATAATACAAAAACTGTTAGAATAATACAGCTAATGGAATAGAAAAGCTATACAAATAGAACAGCTATTAGAATAGAACAGCTATTAGAACAGAACAGCTATTAGAATAGAACAGCTATAAGAATAGAAAGGAGGAAAAGAGAAAAGGAATTGTTTTTTGTTTTTATGAACATACTGTATCTGTCACACCCTGATCTGTTTCACCTGTCTTTGTGCTCGTCTCCACCCCCCCACCAGATGTCTCCCATTTCCCTCATTATCCCCTGTGTATTTATACCTGTGTTCTCTGTTTATCTGTTGCCAGTTCGTCTTGTTTGTCAAGCCTAGCAGCGTTTTTCCCTTTGCTTCTGTCTTTTCTAAAGTTCCTGTTTTCTAGTTTTCCCGGTTTTGACCATTCTGCCTGCCCGGACCATTTAGCCTGCTTGCCGTCCTGTACCTTGTCCCACCACACTGGATTATTGACCTCTGCCTGCCCTGACCCTGAGACTGCCTGCCGTTCTGTACCTTTTGGACTCTGAACATGATTACTTACCTCTGCCTGCCCTTGACCTGCCCCCTGTTCTAGTAATAAACTTTTGTTACTTCCACACTGTCTGCATCTGGGTCTTCCCTAAAACGTGATAGTATCTGTCATCTGGAGAGGGTAGTTGACAATACAAACGTGGAGCTAATGCCTGATAGCCTGATCCCTTGATTGGCTGGGTATGTCAGCTACATGCGTCAGGGAACGACATCTCTTTCAGGAATTGGCTGACAGCCAAGAGAGGGCAGTGGACTTACATTAAACTGTTGAATTGGCCAATGAGCAGGTGTACAAAAAGGTGAAAAAAATCAAGATTTGCCTGAGGGCTAAAACTCAGTTAATCATTTTGTGGTATTTTTGTTTAACCTTTTGAAGATAGCTAGCTGTAAAAAAGTTATAGTAATTAATGACTGTCTTTACTACTATATCAAGTACCCATTCAAATACAAAATACATTAAATACTGATTAAAACCTTGGTCAAAACATATCATAACCATAAATTCACTGCTGAGAAATGTATCTCTCCGGTCCTCCTAAAAATAATTGAAATATAGTCATAGTAGTGTCGGATATCTGCCTTGCTATCCTCCCTTGACAAACACAATTAGACGGTATCTCTTGCCTGAAATAAATTGTTCTCTGCAGGGGTCAGGTTTCCTTTGAGAAAGGGGAATGATAATAACACAATGAAGTTGTGAGAATGATTTCTAAGATTAACGATGACTAGAGGTGCGCTGCTATGAGGACAAATGAGCTGCTCATTCCTAGGCCTCTGTAAGTTAACCGTACGATGGCAGGCTAATGGGACAAACATGGATACACTGCAAATAGGGTATTACCAATCTACATATGACAAGATGCTTCTTCTGTTGTGTACCTATATTAAGACTTTATTTTGCTCCATTATGATGTTCTATATGGCTCAATTAGCAGAGTATGGGGCTGTGTATGGCTCAATTAGCAGAGTATGGGGATGTGTATGGCTCAATTAGCAGAGTATGGGGCTGTGTATGGCTCAATTAGCAGAGTATGGGGATGTGTATGGCTCAATTAGCAGAGTATGGGGCTGTGTATGGCTCAATTAGCAGAGTATGGGGCTGTGTATGGCTCAATTAGCAGAGTATGGGGATGTGTATGGCTCAATTAGCAGAGTATGGGGCTGTGTATGGCTCAGTTAGTAGAGCATGGGGCTGTGTATGGCTCAGTTAGCAGAGTATTGGGATGAGTATGGATTAATATGGCTCAGTTAGTAGAGTATGGGGCTTTGTATGGTTCTATGTGGCTCAGTTAAAAGAGTGTGGGGCTGTGTATGGTTCTATATGTCTCAGTTAGTAGATTATGGGGTTGTGTATGGTTCTATATTTCTCAGTTAGTAGAGCATGGGGCTGTGTATGGTTGTATATGGCTCAGTTTGTAGAGTATGGGGCGGTGTATGGTTCTTTATGGCTCAGTTAGTAGATTATGGGGTTGTGTATGGATCAGTTAGTAGAGATGGGGCTTTAAAAATCTATATGGCTCAGATAGTAGATTTTGGGGCTGTGTATGGTTCTATGTGGCTCAGTTAGTAGAGAATGGGGCTATGTATGGTTCTATATGTCTCAGTTAGTAGAGCATGGGGCTGTGTATGGTTCAATATGGCTCAGTTAGTGGAGCATGGGGCTGTGTAAGGTTCTACATGGCTCAGTTAGTAGGGTATGGTGCTGTATATGGCTCAGTTAGTGGAGCATGGGGCTGAGTAAGGTTCTACATGGCTCAGTTAGTAGGGTATGGGGCTGTATATGGCTCAGTTAGTGGGTATGGGGCTGTGTAAGGTTCTACAAGGCTCAGTTAGTAGAGCATGGGGCTGTATGTGGTTCTATATGGCTCAGTTAGTACAGTATGGGGTTGTGTATGGTTCTATATGGCTCAGTTAGTACAATATAGGGCTGTGTATGGTTCTATATTACTCAGTTAGTAGAGCTTGGGGCTGTGTATGGTTCTATATGGCTCAGTTAGTAGAGATGGGGTTGTGTATTGTTTTATATGGCTCAGTAAGTAGAGTATGGGGTTGTGTATGGTTCTATATGGCTCAGTTAGCAGAGTATGGGGCTGTGTTTGGTTTTATATGGCTCAGTTAGTAGAATATGGGGCTGTGTATGATTCAATATGGCTCAGTTTGTTGAGTATGGGGATGTGTATGGCTCAGTAAGTAGGGCATATGGCTGTTTATGGTTATGTATGGCTCAGTTAGAAGTGTGTGGGGCTGTGTTTGGTTCTATATGGCTCAGTTAGTGGAGCATGGGGCTGTGTATGGCTCAGTTAGTAGAGTATGGGTATGTGTATGGCTCAGTTAGTAGCGCATGGGGCTGTGTATGGCTCTATATGGCTCAGTTAGAAGAAAATGGGTCTCTGTATGGTTGTATATAGCTCAGTTAGTAGAGTATGGGTCTGTGTATTTCTCAGTTAGTAGTGCATGGGGCTGTGTATGGCTCTATATGGCTCACTTAGCGGAGCATGTGGCTGTGTGTGCTTCTCTATGGCTCAGGTATTAGATCACATACTATAATCCTACTGTGCAGTTTGACTCCAACCCAGAGTATCAGCTCATTGTACTACAGGCCTACATCGCAGTGTGACTCCCACCCAGACGATCATCTCATTATACTATAGGCCTACTGTGCAGTGTGACTCCCACCCAGACAATCAACTCATTATACTACAGGCCTACTGTGCAGTGTGACTCCCACCCAGACGATCAACTCATTATACTACAGGCCTACTGTGCAGTGTGACTCCCACCCAGACAATCAACTCATTATACTACAGGCCTACTGTGCAGCATTATGCGAATTTGCTTTGATCATGTTATTGTGCTGTCTTAAAAAAGCTGTGCATCCTGTGCTTTACATGAGAAAATTATGAAAAAAAGGAAATGTTCTTTGTCACAACTCAATTAGTATCTCAATTAGGCACAGTATACACTGAGTGTACATTAGGAATACCTGCTCTTTCCATGACAGACTGACCAGATTAATCCAGGTGAAAGCTATGATTGTAAGGTTCTTATTTTCTTTTCTTAGTCGACCTTGTGCTCTTTTTCTGTGTGTTCTTGAACGTAGCACTGTTTGTTTGTGTTCTGGAATGTAGCCCTGTCTTTCATTTTTGTTCATTGATTTCACCTGTTTTGGTTTCTCACCTGGTCTCATCAGCTCCCTATTTAGTTCAGTTCTTTCTGTTTGTATGGTTGTGAGGTATTGTTTGTTTTTGACTGCCTACCTGTGTTTGACCATTACCTGCCTGAGACCATGATTCCTGACTTCTGCGAAGGCGTAATAAACATCTGCTGCGCTCTGCGTGTGAATCTACACCTTTTTCTCCCTGAGTATTCATTACAATGATCCCTTATTGATGTCACCTGTTTAAAAAAACATGTTTTAAATTTATTTAACTCGGCAAGTCAGTTAACATCGAATTCCTATTTACAATGACGGCCTACACCGGCCAAACCCGGACGACGTTTGGCCAATTGTGCGCCGCCCTATGGGATATCCAACCACGGCAGGTTGTGATACAGCCTGTAGTGATGTCTCTAGCCCTGAGATGCAGTGCCGTAGACCGCTGCCCCCCCCTTCAGTCATTGTAGCTGAAGGGGAGGAGATAGGCTAAAGAAGGATTTTTAAGCCTTGAGACAATTGAAACATGGATTGTTTATGTGTGCCATTCAGAGAGTGAATGGGCAAGACAAAATATTTAAGTGTCTTTGACTTGCGTATGATAGTAGGTGCCAGGCGCACCGGTTTGTGTGTGTCAAGAACTGCAACGCTGCTGGGTTTTCAAGCTCAAATGTTTCCAATGTGTATCAAGAATGGTCCACCACCCAAAGGATATCCAGCCAACTTGACACAACTGTTGGAAGCATTGGAGTCAACATGGGCCTCTATCCCTGTGGAAATCTTTTGACACCTTGTACAGTTTTAGAAAAATAAAATGCTATCTAGAACCTAAGGGTGTTCTTTGGCTGTCCCCATAGGAAAACCCTTTTTGTTGCAGGTAGAGCCCTTTTGAGTTCCATGTAGAACCCTTTCTACAGAAGGTTCTACATGGAACCTGAAAAGGTTAGATTTTGAATAAAAAAGGGTTCTACCTGTAAACAAAAACGGTTCTCCTATGGGGACAGCCAAATAACTATTTTGGAACCCTTTTTAGAGTGGAGAGTCCATGCCCCAATGAATTGATGCTGTTCTTAGGGCAAAAGATGGGTGGAACTCAATATTAGGAAGGTGTTCCTTAATGTTTTGTACACAGTGTATATAGCATAGATACGTCAAAGCAACCTAACACTATTAGTTTAGCCTAAACATCTTCAATTAATGCAGCATGCTAAAACCATCCCAAAAGGCTGGGGGTCTGTTTACCTTTTGATGGTGAGCATGAGCTCTGAGAAACAGTGACTTCATTCATTAATGCTATGCCACGAATGCAGAATAAAGCCTTTTAAAATCATAGTGTTTCACAACACTCAAAACAGATTATGAGTGCTAGACCCCAGAACATTTACTGGGCAGGACAGTGAGTGCTTTATGAACAGCTCTCTGGCCTCTGTCCAGGACTGAGCAATGTGCAGTGTCTGTGATGTCAGCGTTCAGCTCCCAAGGCAAACCCTGCTGCTGCATGACTGATCATAATGAACATCAACACTGTGACCTACAGTGCTCTCTCTCTGTGCATTCTAAAACCTCTCTGCTCATCTCACTACTCCTCTCCTTAATGACATGTGTATGCTTGAACTATAAAATGTTATTGGGATGCGATTGAAGGCACAAATGGATTAGTTTTCTCCTTCTCAACCAAAGTTGAAAAGGTAATGCAAGATATGATTGTCAGTTCTATGACTGCTATTAAAATATGTCCCTTGGTCCCTCCACTACAGGGAGATGAGATGCATTGAAATAGAGGTGTAGGATCTTAATTTGAGCCAGTTTGCTACAGCAGTAAAATAATCCTGCAGCAACAGGAAATGTGGATTATAATGAATGGACATTTTTAGAATCAAGACTGAAATGTCAACGTTGGAAATTACAAACTTCAGAAACTTCAGAAGCCTTTTAAAACTCAAATACACTACACGTTTTAAATCTCCTGCGTTGCAAGAAAATCCTCCTGCAACAGGGTGATCAAATTAAGATCCTATATCTGTAGATACACTTACTATCACAATGACAGAGAATTAGCTAACAGAGACAGACAACCCTGGCAGTTGCTTAGTAACAGTTGTACTATGTGGTAGAGAGCAGATGGAGGTGTGTTGATGTGTTCTTCAAATCCCTTGTGGACTGATTGAGAGTGCCTCCGTTTAGAGAAATGGACCAGGAAACATAACTTTGTTGAGGCTTGGCAACCCTACTGAGACGGTCAGATTCAGTAAAAGCTTCCGGCTTTATGCTTTTTGGGCTGTGAGGGCTGTGAGGGCTGTGAGGGCTGTCGAGGGCTGTGAGGGCTGTTGAGGGCTGTGAGGGCTGTCAGGGGCTGTGAGGGCTGTGAGGGCTGTCGAGGGCTGTGAGGGCTGTGAGGGCTGTGAGGGCTGTCGAGGGCTGTGAGGGCTGTGAAGTCTGTCGAGGGCTGTGAGGGCTGTTGAGGGCTGTGAAGGCTGTTGAGGGCTGTGAAGGCTGTCAGGGGCTGTGAAGGCTGTCAGGGGCTGTGAGGGCTGTCAGGGGCTGTGAGGGTTGTTGAGGGCTGTGAGGGCTGTCAGGGGCTGTGAGGGTTGTTGAGGGCTGTGAGGGCTGTCAGGGGCTGTGAGGGTTGTTGAGGGCTGTGAAGGCTGTCGAGGGCTGTGAGCGCTGTGAAGGCTGTGAGATCAAACCCAGTGGTGTCTTTCTTTTCAGAATTTGTGCCCCGGATTGTAAAGTTTACAATACATACTATAATGCTCTGAACCTTGAATGTGGTTAATTTAATAGAATATTAACGTTCAAGAAATCACATTCAAGAAATCATTATCGTTCAAGATACTGCATCGTGTATTACGGAATCTTGAATGTGTATATCAGTAAAACATGTCCTTCTTTCCTTCTGTCTTTAGGCTATATAATGCTTAGAATGCATGGGCTGCACCATTTCTACAGTGTACCCTTTGGTCTAACAGTAGTGTCGGACACTAAACATGGGCTGTACCATTTCTACAGTGTACCCTTTGGTCTAACAGTAGTGTAGAACACTAAACATGGGCTGTACCATTTCTACAGTGTACCCTTTGGTCTAACAGTAGTGTAGAACACTAAACATGGGCTGTACCATTTCTACAGTGTACCCTTTGGTCTAACAGTAGTGTCGGACACTAAACATGGGCTGTACCATTTCTACAGTGTATCCTTTGGTCTAACAGTAGTGTCAGACACTAAACATGGGCTGTACCATTTCTACAGTGTATCCTTTGGTCTAACAGTAGTGTCGGACACTAAACATGGGCTGTACCATTTCTACAGTGTACCCTTTGGTCTAACAGTAGTGTAGAACACTAAACATGGGCTGTACCATTTCTACAGTGTACCCTTTGGTCTAACAGTAGTGTAGAACACTAAACATGGGCTGTACCATTTCTACAGTGTACCCTTTGGTCTAACAGTAGTGTCGGACACTAAACATGGGCTGTACCATTTCTACAGTGTACCCTTTGGTCTAACAGTAGTGTCGGACACTAAACATGGGCTGTACCATTTCTACAGTGTACCCTTTGGTCTAACAGTAGTGTCGGACACTAAACATGGGCTGTACCATTTCTACAGTGTATCCTTTGGTCTAACAGTAGTGTCGGACACTAAACATGGGCTGCACCATTTCTACAGTGTACCCTTTGGTCTAACAGTAGTGTCGGACACTAAACATGGGCTGTACCATTTCTACAGTGTACCCTTTGGTCTAACAGTAGTGTAGAACACTAAACATGGGCTGTACCATTTCTACAGTGTGCCCTTTGGTCTAACAGTAGTGTAGAACACTAAACATGGGCTGTACCATTTCTACAGTGTACCCTTTGGTCTAACAGTAGTGTCGGACACTAAACATGGGCTGTACCATTTCTACAGTGTACCCTTTGGTCTAACAGTAGTGTCGGACACTAAACATGGGCTGTACCATTTCTACAGTGTACCCTTTGGTCTAACAGTAGTGTCGGACACTAAACATGGGCTGTACCATTTCTACAGTGTACCCTTTGGTCTAACAGTAGTGTCGGACACTAAACATGGGCTGTACCATTTCTACAGTGTACCCTTTGTTCTAACAGTAGTGTCGGACACTAAACATGGACTGTACCATTTCTACAGTGTACCCTTTGGTCTAACAGTAGTGTAGAACACTAAACATGGGCTGTACCATTTCTACAGTGTACCCTTTGGTCTAACAGTAGTGTCGGACACTAAACATGGGCTGTACCATTTCTACAGTGTACCCTTTGGTCTAACAGTAGTGTCGGACACTAAACATGGGCTGTACCATTTCCACAGTGTACCCTTTGGTCTAACAGTAGTGTCGGACACTAAACATGGGCTGTACCATTTCTACAGTTTACCCTTTGGTCTAACATTAGTGTCGGACACTAAACATGGGCTGCACCATTTCTACAGTGTACCCTTTGGTCTAACAGTAGTGTCGGACACTAAACATGGGCTGTACCATTTCTACAGTGTACCCTTTGGTCTAACAGTAGTGTCGGACACTAAACATGGGCTGTACCATTTCTACAGTGTATCCTTTGGTCTAACAGTAGTGTCGGACACTAAACATGGGCTGTACCATTTCTACAGTGTACCCTTTGGTCTAACAGTAGTGTAGAACACTAAACATGGGCTGTACCATTTCTACAGTGTACCCTTTGGTCTAACAGTAGTGTCGGACACTAAACATGGGCTGCACCATTTCTACAGTGTATCCTTTGGTCTAACAGTAGTGTCAGACACTAAACATGGGCTGTACCATTTCTACAGTGTATCCTTTGGTCTAACAGTAGTGTCGGACACTAAACATGGGCTGTACCATTTCTACAGTGTACCCTTTGGTCTAACAGTAGTGTAGAACACTAAACATGGGCTGTACCATTTCTACAGTGTATCCTTTGGTCTAACAGTAGTGTAGAACACTAAACATGGGCTGTAAAATTTCTACAGTGTACCCTTTGGTCTAACAGTAGTGTCGGACACTAAACATGGGCTGTACCATTTCTACAGTGTACCCTTTGGTCTAACAGTAGTGTCGGACACTAAACATGGGCTGCACCATTTCTACAGTGTACCCTTTGGTCTAACAGTAGTGTCGGACACTAAACATGGGCTGTACCATTTCTACAGTGTACCCTTTGGTCTAACAGTAGTGTAGAACACTAAACATGGGCTGTACCATTTCTACAGTGTGCCCTTTGGTCTAACAGTAGTGTAGAACACTAAACATGGGCTGTACCATTTCTACAGTGTGCCCTTTGGTCTAACAGTAGTGTAGAACACTAAACATGGGCTGTACCATTTCTACAGTGTACCCTTTGGTCTAACAGTAGTGTCGGACACTAAACATGGGCTGTACCATTTCTACAGTTTACCCTTTGGTCTAACAGTAGTGTCGGACACTAAACATGGGCTGCACCATTTCTACAGTGTACCCTTTGGTCTAACAGTAGTGTAGAACACTAAACATGGGCTGTACCATTTCTACAGTGTACCCTTTGGTCTAACAGTAGTGTCGGACACTAAACATGGGCTGTACCATTTCTACAGTGTACCCTTTGGTCTAACAGTAGTGTCGGTCACTAAACATGGGCTGTACCATTTCTACAGTGTACCCTTTGGTCTAACAGTAGTGTCGGACACTAAACATGGGCTGTACCATTTCTACAGTGTACCCTTTGGTCTAACAGTAGTGTAGAACACTAAACATGGGCTGTACCATTTCTACAGTGTACCCTTTGGTCTAACAGTAGTGTCGGACACTAAACATGGGCTGTACCATTTCTACAGTGTACCCTTTGGTCTAACAGTAGTGTCGGACACTAAAAATGGGCTGTACCATTTCCACAGTGTACCCTTTGGTCTAACAGTAGTGTCGGACACTAAACATGGGCTGTACCATTTCTACAGTTTACCCTTTGGTCTAACAGTAGTGTCGGACACTAAACATGGGCTGCACCATTTCTACAGTGTACCCTTTGGTCTAACAGTAGTGTCGGACACTAAACATGGGCTGTACCATTTCTACAGTGTACCCTTTGGTCTAACAGTAGTGTCGGACACTAAACATGGGCTGTACCATTTCTACAGTGTATCCTTTGGTCTAACAGTAGTGTCGGACACTAAACATGGGCTGTACCATTTCTACAGTGTACCCTTTGGTCTAACAGTAGTGTCGGACACTAAACATGGGCTGTACCATTTCTACAGTGTACCCTTTGGTCTAACAGTAGTGTAGAACACTAAACATGGGCTGTACCATTTCTACAGTGTGCCCTTTGGTCTAACAGTAGTGTAGAACACTAAACATGGGCTGTACCATTTCTACAGTGTACCCTTTGGTCTAACAGTAGTGTCGGACACTAAACATGGGCTGTACCATTTCTACAGTGTACCCTTTGTTCTAACAGTAGTGTCGGACACTAAACATGGGCTGTACCATTTCTACAGTGTACCCTTTGGTCTAACAGTAGTGTAGAACACTAAACATGGGCTGTACCATTTCTACAGTGTACCCTTTGGTCTAACAGTAGTGTCGGACACTAAACATGGGCTGTACCATTTCTACAGTGTACCCTTTGGTCTAACAGTAGTGTCGGACACTAAACATGGGCTGTACCATTTCCACAGTGTACCCTTTGGTCTAACAGTAGTGTCGGACACTAAACATGGGCTGTACCATTTCTACAGTTTACCCTTTGGTCTAACAGTAGTGTCGGACACTAAACATGGGCTGCACCATTTCTACAGTGTACCCTTTGGTCTAACAGTAGTGTCGGACACTAAACATGGGCTGTACCATTTCTACAGTGTACCCTTTGGTCTAACAGTAGTGTCGGACACTAAACATGGGCTGTACCATTTCTACAGTGTATCCTTTGGTCTAACAGTAGTGTCGGACACTAAACATGGGCTGTACCATTTCTACAGTGTACCCTTTGGTCTAACAGTAGTGTAGAACACTAAACATGGGCTGTACCATTTCTACAGTGTACCCTTTGGTCTAACAGTAGTGTCGGACACTAAACATGGGCTGCACCATTTCTACAGTGTATCCTTTGGTCTAACAGTAGTGTCAGACACTAAACATGGGCTGTACCATTTCTACAGTGTATCCTTTGGTCTAACAGTAGTGTCGGACACTAAACATGGGCTGTACCATTTCTACAGTGTACCCTTTGGTCTAACAGTAGTGTAGAACACTAAACATGGGCTGTACCATTTCTACAGTGTATCCTTTGGTCTAACAGTAGTGTAGAACACTAAACATGGGCTGTAAAATTTCTACAGTGTACCCTTTGGTCTAACAGTAGTGTCGGACACTAAACATGGGCTGTACCATTTCTACAGTGTACCTTTTGGTCTAACAGTAGTGTAGAACACTAAACATGGGCTGTAAAATTTCTACAGTGTACCCTTTGGTCTAACAGTAGTGTAGAACACTAAACATGGGCTGTACCATTTCTACAGTGTGCCCTTTGGTCTAACAGTAGTGTAGAACACTAAACATGGGCTGTACCATTTCTACAGTGTACCCTTTGGTCTAACAGTAGTGTCGGACACTAAACATGGGCTGTACCATTTCTACAGTGTACCCTTTGGTCTAACAGTAGTGTCGGACACTAAACATGGGCTGTACCATTTCTACAGTGTACCCTTTGGTCTAACAGTAGTGTCGGACACTAAACATGGGCTGTACCATTTCTACAGTGTACCCTTTGGTCTAACAGTAGTGTCGGACACTAAACATGGGCTGTACCATTTCTACAGTGTACCCTTTGGTCTAACAGTAGTGTCGGACACTAAACATGGGCTGCACCATTTCTACAGTGTACCCTTTGGTCTAACAGTAGTGTCGGACACTAAACATGGGCTGTACCATTTCTACAGTGTACCCTTTGGTCTAACAGTAGTGTCGGACACTAAACATGGGCTGTACCATTTCTACAGTTTACCCTTTGGTCTAACAGTAGTGTCGGACACTAAACATGGGCTGCACCATTTCTACAGTGTACCCTTTGGTCTAACAGTAGTGTAGAACACTAAACATGGGCTGTACCATTTCTACAGTGTACCCTTTGGTCTAACAGTAGTGTCGGACACTAAACATGGGCTGTACCATTTCTACAGTGTACCCTTTGGTCTAACAGTAGTGTAGAACACTAAACATGGGCTGTACCATTTCTACAGTGTACCCTTTGGTCTAACAGTAGTGTCGGACACTAAACATGGGCTGTACCATTTCTACAGTGTATCCTTTGGTCTAACAGTAGTGTCAGACACTAAACATGGGCTGTACCATTTCTACAGTGTATCCTTTGGTCTAACAGTAGTGTCGGACACTAAACATGGGCTGTACCATTTCTACAGTGTACCCTTTGGTCTAACAGTAGTGTAGAACACTAAACATGGGCTGTACCATTTCTACAGTGTACCCTTTGGTCTAACAGTAGTGTAGAACACTAAACATGGGCTGTACCATTTCTACAGTGTACCCTTTGGTCTAACAGTAGTGTCGGACACTAAACATGGGCTGTACCATTTCTACAGTGTACCCTTTGGTCTAACAGTAGTGTCGGACACTAAACATGGGCTGTACCATTTCTACAGTGTACCCTTTGGTCTAACAGTAGTGTCGGACACTAAACATGGGCTGTACCATTTCTACAGTGTATCCTTTGGTCTAACAGTAGTGTCGGACACTAAACATGGGCTGCACCATTTCTACAGTGTACCCTTTGGTCTAACAGTAGTGTCGGACACTAAACATGGGCTGTACCATTTCTACAGTGTACCCTTTGGTCTAACAGTAGTGTAGAACACTAAACATGGGCTGTACCATTTCTACAGTGTGCCCTTTGGTCTAACAGTAGTGTAGAACACTAAACATGGGCTGTACCATTTCTACAGTGTACCCTTTGGTCTAACAGTAGTGTCGGACACTAAACATGGGCTGTACCATTTCTACAGTGTACCCTTTGGTCTAACAGTAGTGTCGGACACTAAACATGGGCTGTACCATTTCTACAGTGTACCCTTTGGTCTAACAGTAGTGTCGGACACTAAACATGGGCTGTACCATTTCTACAGTGTACCCTTTGGTCTAACAGTAGTGTCGGTCACTAAACATGGGCTGTACCATTTCTACAGTGTACCCTTTGGTCTAACAGTAGTGTCGGACACTAAACATGGGCTGTACCATTTCTACAGTGTACCCTTTGGTCTAACAGTAGTGTAGAACACTAAACATGGGCTGTACCATTTCTACAGTGTACCCTTTGGTCTAACAGTAGTGTCGGACACTAAACATGGGCTGTACCATTTCTACAGTGTACCCTTTGGTCTAACAGTAGTGTCGGACACTAAAAATGGGCTGTACCATTTCCACAGTGTACCCTTTGGTCTAACAGTAGTGTCGGACACTAAACATGGGCTGTACCATTTCTACAGTTTACCCTTTGGTCTAACAGTAGTGTCGGACACTAAACATGGGCTGCACCATTTCTACAGTGTACCCTTTGGTCTAACAGTAGTGTCGGACACTAAACATGGGCTGTACCATTTCTACAGTGTACCCTTTGGTCTAACAGTAGTGTCGGACACTAAACATGGGCTGTACCATTTCTACAGTGTATCCTTTGGTCTAACAGTAGTGTCGGACACTAAACATGGGCTGTACCATTTCTACAGTGTACCCTTTGGTCTAACAGTAGTGTAGAACACTAAACATGGGCTGTACCATTTCTACAGTGTACCCTTTGGTCTAACAGTAGTGTCGGACACTAAACATGGGCTGCACCATTTCTACAGTGTATCCTTTGGTCTAACAGTAGTGTCAGACACTAAACATGGGCTGTACCATTTCTACAGTGTATCCTTTGGTCTAACAGTAGTGTCGGACACTAAACATGGGCTGTACCATTTCTACAGTGTACCCTTTGGTCTAACAGTAGTGTAGAACACTAAACATGGGCTGTACCATTTCTACAGTGTATCCTTTGGTCTAACAGTAGTGTAGAACACTAAACATGGGCTGTAAAATTTCTACAGTGTACCCTTTGGTCTAACAGTAGTGTCGGACACTAAACATGGGCTGTACCATTTCTACAGTGTACCCTTTGGTCTAACAGTAGTGTAGAACACTAAACATGGGCTGTACCATTTCTACAGTGTACCCTTTGGTCTAACAGTAGTGTCGGACACTAAACATGGGCTGTACCATTTCTACAGTGTACCCTTTGGTCTAACAGTAGTGTCGGACACTAAACATGGGCTGCACCATTTCTACAGTGTACCCTTTGGTCTAACAGTAGTGTCGGACACTAAACATGGGCTGTACCATTTCTACAGTGTACCCTTTGGTCTAACAGTAGTGTCGGACACTAAACATGGGCTGTACCATTTCTACAGTTTACCCTTTGGTCTAACAGTAGTGTCGGACACTAAACATGGGCTGCACAATTTCTACAGTGTACCCTTTGGTCTAACAGTAGTGTCGGACACTAAACATGGGCTGTACCATTTCTACAGTGTACCCTTTGGTCTAACAGTAGTGTCGGACACTAAACATGGGCTGTACCATTTCTACAGTGTATCCTTTGGTCTAACAGTAGTGTCGGACACTAAACATGGGCTGTACCATTTCTACAGTGTACCCTTTGGTCTAACAGTAGTGTAGAACACTAAACATGGGCTGTACCATTTCTACAGTGTACCCTTTGGTCTAACAGTAGTGTCGGACACTAAACATGGGCTGCACCATTTCTACAGTGTATCCTTTGGTCTAACAGTAGTGTCAGACACTAAACATGGGCTGTACCATTTCTACAGTGTATCCTTTGGTCTAACAGTAGTGTCGGACACTAAACATGGGCTGTACCATTTCTACAGTGTACCCTTTGGTCTAACAGTAGTGTAGAACACTAAACATGGGCTGTACCATTTCTACAGTGTACCCTTTGGTCTAACAGTAGTGTAGAACACTAAACATGGGCTGTACCATTTCTACAGTGTACCCTTTGGTCTAACAGTAGTGTCGGACACTAAACATGGGCTGTACCATTTCTACAGTGTACCCTTTGGTCTAACAGTAGTGTCGGACACTAAACATGGGCTGTACCATTTCTACAGTGTACCCTTTGGTCTAACAGTAGTGTCGGACACTAAACATGGGCTGTACCATTTCTACAGTGTATCCTTTGGTCTAACAGTAGTGTCGGACACTAAACATGGGCTGCACCATTTCTACAGTGTACCCTTTGGTCTAACAGTAGTGTCGGACACTAAACATGGGCTGTACCATTTCTACAGTGTACCCTTTGGTCTAACAGTAGTGTCGGACACTAAACATGGGCTGTACCATTTCTACAGTGTACCCTTTGGTCTAACAGTAGTGTCGGACACTAAACATGGGCTGTACCATTTCTACAGTGTACCCTTTGGTCTAACAGTAGTGTCGGACACTAAACATGGGCTGTACCATTTCTACAGTGTATCCTTTGGTCTAACAGTAGTGTCGGACACTAAACATGGGCTGCACCATTTCTACAGTGTACCCTTTGGTCTAACAGTAGTGTCGGACACTAAACATGGGCTGTACCATTTCTACAGTGTACCCTTTGGTCTAACAGTAGTGTAGAACACTAAACATGGGCTGTACCATTTCTACAGTGTGCCCTTTGGTCTAACAGTAGTGTAGAACACTAAACATGGGCTGTACCATTTCTACAGTGTACCCTTTGGTCTAACAGTAGTGTCGGACACTAAACATGGGCTGTACCATTTCTACAGTGCACCCTTTGGTCTAACAGTAGTGTCGGACACTAAACATGGGCTGTACCATTTCTACAGTGTACCCTTTGGTCTAACAGTAGTGTCGGACACTAAACATGGGCTGTACCATTTCTACAGTGTACCCTTTGGTCTAACAGTAGTGTCGGACACTAAACATGGGCTGTACCATTTCTACAGTGTACCCTTTGTTCTAACAGTAGTGTCGGACACTAAACATGGGCTGTACCATTTCTACAGTGTACCCTTTGGTCTAACAGTAGTGTAGAACACTAAACATGGGCTGTACCATTTCTACAGTGTACCCTTTGGTCTAACAGTAGTGTCGGACACTAAACATGGGCTGTACCATTTCTACAGTGTACCCTTTGGTCTAACAGTAGTGTCGGACACTAAACATGGGCTGCACCATTTCTACAGTGTACCCTTTGGTCTAACAGTAGTGTCGGACACTAAACATGGGCTGTACCATTTCTACAGTGTACCCTTTGGTCTAACAGTAGTGTCGGACACTAAACATGGGCTGTACCATTTCTACAGTTTACCCTTTGGTCTAACAGTAGTGTCGGACACTAAACATGGGCTGCACCATTTCTACAGTGTACCCTTTGGTCTAACAGTAGTGTCGGACACTAAACATGGGCTGTACCATTTCTACAGTGTATTCTTTGGTCTAACAGTAGTGTAGAACACTAAACATGGGCTGTACCATTTCTACAGTGTACCCTTTGGCTAACAGTAGTGTCGGACACTAAACATGGGCTGTACCATTTCTACAGTGTACCCTTTGGTCTAACAGTAGTGTCGGACACTAAACATGGGCTGTACCATTTCTACAGTGTACCCTTTGTTCTAACAGTAGTGTAGAACACTAAACATGGGCTGTACCATTTCTACAGTGTACCCTTTGGTCTAACAGTAGTGTAGAACACTAAACATGGGCTGCACCATTTCTACAGTGTACCCTTTGGTCTAACAGTAGTGTCGGACACTAAACATGGGCTGTACCATTTCTACAGTGTACCCTTTGGTCTAACAGTAGTGTAGAACACTAAACATGGGCTGCACCATTTCTACAGTGTACCCTTTGGTCTAACAGTAGTGTCGGACACTAAACATGGGCTGTACCATTTCTACAGTGTACCCTTTGGTCTAACAGTAGTGTCGGACACTAAACATGGGCTGTACCATTTCTACAGTGTACCCTTTGGTCTAACAGTAGTGTCGGACACTAAACATGGGCTGCACCATTTCTACAGTGTACCCTTTGGTCTAACAGTAGTGTCGGACACTAAACATGGGCTGTACCATTTCTACAGTGTATCCTTTGGTCTAACAGTAGTGTAGAACACTAAACATGGGCTGCACCATTTCTACAGTGTACCCTTTGGTCTAACAGTAGTGTCGGACACTAAACATGGGCTGTACCATTTCTACAGTGTACCCTTTGGTCTAACAGTAGTGTCGGACACTAAACATGGGCTGTACCATTTCTACAGTGTACCCTTTGGTCTAACAGTAGTGTAGAACACTAAACATGGGCTGCACCATTTCTACAGTGTACCCTTTGGTCTAACAGTAGTGTCGGACACTAAACATGGGCTGTACCATTTCTACAGTGTACCCTTTGGTCTAACAGTAGTGTCGGACACTAAACATGGGCTGCACCATTTCTACAGTGTACCCTTTGGTCTAACAGTAGTGTCGGACACTAAACATGGGCTGTACCATTTCTACAGTGTATCCTTTGGTCTAACAGTAGTGTAGAACACTAAACATGGGCTGCACCATTTCTACAGTGTACCCTTTGGTCTAACAGTAGTGTCGGACACTAAACATGGGCTGTACCATTTCTACAGTGTACCCTTTGGTCTAACAGTAGTCGGACACTAAACATGGGCTGCACCATTTCTACAGTGTACCCTTTGGTCTAACAGTAGTGTAGAACACTAAACATGGGCTGCACCATTTCTACAGTGTACCCTTTGGTCTAACAGTAGTGTAGAACACTAAACATGGGCTGTACCATTTCTACATTGTACCCTTTGGTCTAACAGTAGTGTCGGACACTAAACATGGGCTGTACCATTTCTACAGTTTACCCTTTGGTCTAACAGTAGTGTAGAACACTAAACATGGGCTGCACCATTTCTACAGTGTACCCTTTGGTCTAACAGTAGTGTAGAACACTAAACATGGGCTGTACCTTTCTACAATTTACCCTTTGGTCTAACAGTAGTGTAGAACACTAAACATGGGCTGTACCATTTCTACAGTGTACCCTTTGGTCTAACAGTAGTGTCGGACACCAAACATGGGCTGCACCATTTCTACAGTGTACCCTTTGGTCTAACAGTAGTGTCGGACACTAAACATGGGCTGCACCATTTCTACAGTGTACCCTTTGGTCTAACAGTAGTGTCGGACACTAAACATGGGCTGTACCATTTCTACAGTGTATCCTTTGGTCTAACAGTAGTGTAGAACACTAAACATGGGCTGCACCATTTCTACAGTGTACCCTTTGGTCTAACAGTAGTGTCGGACACTAAACATGGGCTGTACCATTTCTACAGTGTACCCTTTGGTCTAACAGTAGTCGGACACTAAACATGGGCTGCACCATTTCTACAGTGTACCCTTTGGTCTAACAGTAGTGTAGAACACTAAACATGGGCTGCACCATTTCTACAGTGTACCCTTTGGTCTAACAGTAGTGTAGAACACTAAACATGGGCTGCACCATTTCTACAGTGTACCCTTTGGTCTAACAGTAGTGTAGAACACTAAACATGGGCTGTACCATTTCTACATTGTACCCTTTGGTCTAACAGTAGTGTCGGACACTAAACATGGGCTGTACCATTTCTACAGTTTACCCTTTGGTCTAACAGTAGTGTAGAACACTAAACATGGGCTGCACCATTTCTACAGTGTACCCTTTGGTCTAACAGTAGTGTAGAACACTAAACATGGGCTGTACCTTTCTACAATTTACCCTTTGGTCTAACAGTAGTGTAGAACACTAAACATGGGCTGTACCATTTCTACAGTGTACCCTTTGGTCTAACAGTAGTGTCGGACACCAAACATGGGCTGCACCATTTCTACAGTGTACCCTTTGGTCTAACAGTAGTGTCGGACACTAAACATGGGCTGCACCATTTCTACAGTGTACCCTTTGGTCTAACAGTAGTGTCGGACACCAAACATGGGCTGCACCATTTCTACAGTGTATCCTTTGGTCTAACAGTAGTGTAGAACACTAAACATGGGCTGCACCATTTCTACAGTGTATCTTTGGTCTAACAGTAGTGTAGAACACTAAACATGGGCTGTACCATTTCTACAGTGTATCCTTTGGTCTAACAGTAGTGTAGAACACTAAACATGGGCTGCACCATTTCTACAGTGTATCCTTTGGTCTAACAGTAGTGTAGAACACTAAACATGGGCTGTACCATTTCTACAGTGTACCCTTTGGTCTAACAGTAGTGTCGGACACTAAACATGGGCTGCACCATTTCTACAGTGTATTCTTTGGTCTAACAGTAGTGTCGGACACTAAACATGGGCTGCACCATTTCTACAGTGTACCCTTTGGTCTAACAGTAGTGTCGGACACTAAACATGGGCTGCACCATTTCTACAGTGTATCCTTTGGTATAACAGTAGTGTAGAACACTAAACATGGGCTGCACCATTTCTACAGTGTATCCTTTGGTCTAACAGTAGTGTAGAACACTAAACATGGGCTGCACCATTTCTACAGTGTACCCTTTGGTCTAACAGTAGTGTAGAACACTAAACATGGGCTGTACCTTTTCTACAGTTTACCCTTTGGTCTAACAGTAGTGTCGGACACTAAACATGGGCTGTACCATTTCTACAGTGTATCCTTTGGTCTAACAGTAGTGTCGGACACTAAACATGGGCTGTACCATTTCTACAGTGTACCCTTTGGTCTAACAGTAGTGTAGAACACTAAACATGGGCTGTACCATTTCTACAGTGTATTCTTTGGTCTAACAGTAGTGTCGGACACTAAACATGGGCTGTACCATTTCTACAGTGTACCCTTTGGTCTAACAGTAGTGTCGGACACTAAACATGGGCTGTACCATTTCTACAGTGTACCCTTTGGTCTAACAGTAGTGTAGAACACTAAACATGGGCTGTACCTTTTATACAGTGTACCCTTTGGTCTAACAGTAGTGTAGAACACTAAACATGGGCTGTACCATTTTTACAGTGTACCCTTTGGTCTAACAGTAGTGTAGAACACTAAACATGGGCTGCACCATTTCTACAGTGTACCCTTTGGTCTAACAGTAGTGTCGGACACTAAACATGGGCTGTACCATTTCTACAGTGTACCCTTTGGTCTAACAGTAGTGTAGAACACTAAACATGGGCTGCACCATTTCTACAGTGTACCCTTTGGTCTAACAGTAGTGTCGGACACTAAACATGGGCTGTACCATTTCTACAGTGTACCCTTTGGTCTAACAGTAGTGTAGAACACTAAACATGGGCTGTACCATTTCTACAGTGTACCCTTTGGTCTAACAGTAGTGTCGGACACTAAACATGGGCTGTACCTTTTCTACAGTTTACCCTTTGGTCTAACAGTAGTGTCGGACACTAAACATGGGCTGCACCATTTCTACAGTGTACCCTTTGGTCTAACAGTAGTGTCGGACACTAAACATGGGCTGTACCATTTCTACAGTGTACCCTTTGGTCTAACAGTAGTGTCGGACACTAAACATGGGCTGTACCATTTCTACAGTGTACCCTTTGTTCTAACAGTAGTGTCGGACACTAAACATGGGCTGTACCATTTCTACAGTGTACCCTTTGGTCTAACAGTAGTGTAGAACACTAAACATGGGCTGTACCATTTCTACAGTGTACCCTTTGGTCTAACAGTAGTGTCGGACACTAAACATGGGCTGTACCATTTCTACAGTGTACCCTTTGGTCTAACAGTAGTGTAGAACACTAAACATGGGCTGCACCATTTCTACAGTGTACCCTTTGGTCTAACAGTAGTGTCGGACACTAAACATGGGCTGTACCATTTCTACAGTGTACCCTTTGGTCTAACAGTAGTGTCGGACACTAAACATGGGCTGCACCATTTCTACAGTGTACCCTTTGGTCTAACAGTAGTGTCGGACACTAAACATGGGCTGTACCATTTCTACAGTGTACCCTTTGGTCTAACAGTAGTGTCGGACACTAAACATGGGCTGTACCATTTCTACAGTTTACCCTTTGGTCTAACAGTAGTGTCAGACACTAAACATGGGCTGCACCATTTCTACAGTGTACCCTTTGGTCTAACAGTAGTGTCGGACACTAAACATGGGCTGCCCCATTTCTACAGTGTACCCTTTGGTCTAACAGTAGTGTCGGACACTAAACATGGGCTGTACCATTTCTACAGTGTATTCTTTGGTCTAACAGTAGTGTAGAACACTAAACATGGGCTGTACCATTTCTACAGTGTACCCTTTGGTCTAACAGTAGTGTCGGACACTAAACATAGGCTGCACCATTTCTACAGTGTACCCTTTGGTCTAACAGTAGTGTCGGACACTAAACATGGGCTGTACCATTTCTACAGTGTACCCTTTGGTCTAACAGTAGTGTCGGACACTAAACATGGGCTGCACCATTTCTACAGTGTACCCTTTGGTCTAACAGTAGTGTCGGACACTAAACATGGGCTGCACCATTTCTACAGTGTACCCTTTGGTCTAACAGTAGTGTCGGACACTAAACATGGGCTGTACCATTTCTACAGTGTACCCTTTGGTCTAACAGTAGTGTCAGACACTAAACATGGGCTGTACCATTTCTACAGTGTACCCTTTGGTCTAACAGTAGTGTAGAACACTAAACATGGGCTGCACCATTTCTACAGTGTACCCTTTGGTCTAACAGTAGTGTCGGACACTAAACATGGGCTGTACCATTTCTACAGTGTACCCTTTGGTCTAACAGTAGTGTCGGACACTAAACATGGGCTGTACCATTTCTACAGTGTACCCTTTGGTCTAACAGTAGTGTCGGACACTAAACATGGGCTGCACCATTTCTACAGTGTACCCTTTGGTCTAACAGTAGTGTCGGACACTAAACATGGGCTGCACCATTTCTACAGTGTACCCTTTGGTCTAACAGTAGTCGGACACTAAACATGGGCTGCACCATTTCTACAGTGTACCCTTTGGTCTAACAGTAGTGTAGAACACTAAACATGGGCTGTACCATTTCTACAGTGTACCCTTTGGTCTAACAGTAGTGTAGAACACTAAACATGGGCTGTACCTTTTCTACAGTTTACCCTTTGGTCTAACAGTAGTGTCGGACACTAAACATGGGCTGCACCATTTCTACAGTGTACCCTTTGGTCTAACAGTAGTGTCGGACACTAAACATGGGCTGCACCATTTCTACAGTGTACCCTTTGGTCTAACAGTAGTGTCGGACACTAAACATGGGCTGCACCATTTCTACAGTGTACCCTTTGGTCTAACAGTAGTGTCGGACACTAAACATGGGCTGTACCATTTCTACAGTGTACCCTTTGGTCTAACAGTAGTGTCGGACACTAAACATGGGCTGCACCATTTCTACAGTGTACCCTTTGGTCTAACAGTAGTGTCGGACACTAAACATGGGCTGCACCATTTCTACAGTGTACCCTTTGGTCTAACAGTAGTGTCGGACACTAAACATGGGCTGCACCATTTCTACAGTGTACCCTTTGGTCTAACAGTAGTGTCGGACACTAAACATGGGCTGCACCATTTCTACAGTGTACCCTTTGGTCTAACAGTAGTGTCGGACACTAAACATGGGCTGTACCATTTCTACAGTGTACCCTTTGGTCTAACAGTAGTGTCGGACACTAAACATGGGCTGCACCATTTCTACAGTGTACCCTTTGGTCTAACAGTAGTGTCGGACACTAAACATGGGCTGCACCATTTCTACAGTGTACCCTTTGGTCTAACAGTAGTGTCGGACACTAAACATGGGCTGTACCATTTCTACAGTGTACCCTTTGGTCTAACAGTAGTGTCGGACACTAAACATGGGCTGCACCATTTCTACAGTGTACCCTTTGGTCTAACAGTAGTGTCGGACACTAAACATGGGCTGCACCATTTCTACAGTGTACCCTTTGGTCTAACAGTAGTGTCGGACACTAAACATGGGCTGTACCATTTCTACAGTGTATCCTTTGGTCTAACAGTAGTGTAGAACACTAAACATGGGCTGCACCATTTCTACAGTGTACCCTTTGGTCTAACAGTAGTGTCGGACACTAAACATGGGCTGTACCATTTCTACAGTGTACCCTTTGGTCTAACAGTAGTCGGACACTAAACATGGGCTGCACCATTTCTACAGTGTACCCTTTGGTCTAACAGTAGTGTAGAACACTAAACATGGGCTGCACCATTTCTACAGTGTACCCTTTGGTCTAACAGTAGTGTAGAACACTAAACATGGGCTGTACCATTTCTACATTGTACCCTTTGGTCTAACAGTAGTGTCGGACACTAAACATGGGCTGTACCATTTCTACAGTTTACCCTTTGGTCTAACAGTAGTGTAGAACACTAAACATGGGCTGCACCATTTCTACAGTGTACCCTTTGGTCTAACAGTAGTGTAGAACACTAAACATGGGCTGTACCTTTCTACAATTTACCCTTTGGTCTAACAGTAGTGTAGAACACTAAACATGGGCTGTACCATTTCTACAGTGTACCCTTTGGTCTAACAGTAGTGTCGGACACCAAACATGGGCTGCACCATTTCTACAGTGTACCCTTTGGTCTAACAGTAGTGTCGGACACTAAACATGGGCTGCACCATTTCTACAGTGTACCCTTTGGTCTAACAGTAGTGTCGGACACTAAACATGGGCTGTACCATTTCTACAGTGTATCCTTTGGTCTAACAGTAGTGTAGAACACTAAACATGGGCTGCACCATTTCTACAGTGTACCCTTTGGTCTAACAGTAGTGTCGGACACTAAACATGGGCTGTACCATTTCTACAGTGTACCCTTTGGTCTAACAGTAGTCGGACACTAAACATGGGCTGCACCATTTCTACAGTGTACCCTTTGGTCTAACAGTAGTGTAGAACACTAAACATGGGCTGCACCATTTCTACAGTGTACCCTTTGGTCTAACAGTAGTGTAGAACACTAAACATGGGCTGCACCATTTCTACAGTGTACCCTTTGGTCTAACAGTAGTGTAGAACACTAAACATGGGCTGTACCATTTCTACATTGTACCCTTTGGTCTAACAGTAGTGTCGGACACTAAACATGGGCTGTACCATTTCTACAGTTTACCCTTTGGTCTAACAGTAGTGTAGAACACTAAACATGGGCTGCACCATTTCTACAGTGTACCCTTTGGTCTAACAGTAGTGTAGAACACTAAACATGGGCTGTACCTTTCTACAATTTACCCTTTGGTCTAACAGTAGTGTCGGACACCAAACATGGGCTGCACCATTTCTACAGTGTACCCTTTGGTCTAACAGTAGTGTCGGACACTAAACATGGGCTGCACCATTTCTACAGTGTACCCTTTGGTCTAACAGTAGTGTCGGACACCAAACATGGGCTGCACCATTTCTACAGTGTATCCTTTGGTCTAACAGTAGTGTAGAACACTAAACATGGGCTGCAACATTTCTACAGTGTATCTTTGGTCTAACAGTAGTGTAGAACACTAAACATGGGCTGTACCATTTCTACAGTGTATCCTTTGGTCTAACAGTAGTGTAGAACACTAAACATGGGCTGCACCATTTCTACAGTGTATCCTTTGGTCTAACAGTAGTGTAGAACACTAAACATGGGCTGTACCATTTCTACAGTGTACCCTTTGGTCTAACAGTAGTGTCGGACACTAAACATGGGCTGCACCATTTCTACAGTGTATTCTTTGGTCTAACAGTAGTGTCGGACACTAAACATGGGCTGCACCATTTCTACAGTGTACCCTTTGGTCTAACAGTAGTGTCGGACACTAAACATGGGCTGCACCATTTCTACAGTGTATCCTTTGGTATAACAGTAGTGTAGAACACTAAACATGGGCTGCACCATTTCTACAGTGTATCCTTTGGTCTAACAGTAGTGTCGGACACTAAACATGGGCTGTACCATTTCTACAGTGTACCCTTTGGTCTAACAGTAGTCGGACACTAAACATGGGCTGCACCATTTCTACAGTGTACCCTTTGGTCTAACAGTAGTGTAGAACACTAAACATGGGCTGTACCATTTCTACAGTGTACCCTTTGGTCTAACAGTAGTGTCGGACACTAAACATGGGCTGTACCATTTCTACAGTGTACCCTTTGGTCGAACAGTAGTGTAGAACACTAAACATGGGCTGTACCATTTCTACAGTGTATCCTTTGGTCTAACAGTAGTGTAGAACACTAAACATGGGCTGCACCATTTCTACAGTGTACCCTTTGGTCTAACAGTAGTGTCGGACACTAAACATGGGCTGTACCATTTCTACAGTGTATCCTTTGGTCTAACAGTAGTGTAGAACACTAAACATGGGCTGCACCATTTCTACAGTGTACCCTTTGGTCTAACAGTAGTGTCGGACACTAAACATGGGCTGTACCATTTCTACAGTGTACCCTTTGGTCTAACAGTAGTCGGACACTAAACATGGGCTGCACCATTTCTACAGTGTACCCTTTGGTCTAACAGTAGTGTAGAACACTAAACATGGGCTGCACCATTTCTACAGTGTACCCTTTGGTCTAACAGTAGTGTAGAACACTAAACATGGGCTGTACCATTTCTACATTGTACCCTTTGGTCTAACAGTAGTGTCGGACACTAAACATGGGCTGTACCATTTCTACAGTTTACCCTTTGGTCTAACAGTAGTGTAGAACACTAAACATGGGCTGCACCATTTCTACAGTGTACCCTTTGGTCTAACAGTAGTGTAGAACACTAAACATGGGCTGTACCTTTCTACAATTTACCCTTTGGTCTAACAGTAGTGTAGAACACTAAACATGGGCTGTACCATTTCTACAGTGTACCCTTTGGTCTAACAGTAGTGTCGGACACCAAACATGGGCTGCACCATTTCTACAGTGTACCCTTTGGTCTAACAGTAGTGTCGGACACTAAACATGGGCTGCACCATTTCTACAGTGTACCCTTTGGTCTAACAGTAGTGTCGGACACTAAACATGGGCTGTACCATTTCTACAGTGTATCCTTTGGTCTAACAGTAGTGTAGAACACTAAACATGGGCTGCACCATTTCTACAGTGTACCCTTTGGTCTAACAGTAGTGTCGGACACTAAACATGGGCTGTACCATTTCTACAGTGTACCCTTTGGTCTAACAGTAGTCGGACACTAAACATGGGCTGCACCATTTCTACAGTGTACCCTTTGGTCTAACAGTAGTGTAGAACACTAAACATGGGCTGCACCATTTCTACAGTGTACCCTTTGGTCTAACAGTAGTGTAGAACACTAAACATGGGCTGCACCATTTCTACAGTGTACCCTTTGGTCTAACAGTAGTGTAGAACACTAAACATGGGCTGTACCATTTCTACATTGTACCCTTTGGTCTAACAGTAGTGTCGGACACTAAACATGGGCTGTACCATTTCTACAGTTTACCCTTTGGTCTAACAGTAGTGTAGAACACTAAACATGGGCTGCACCATTTCTACAGTGTACCCTTTGGTCTAACAGTAGTGTAGAACACTAAACATGGGCTGTACCTTTCTACAATTTACCCTTCGGTCTAACAGTAGTGTAGAACACTAAACATGGGCTGTACCATTTCTACAGTGTACCCTTTGGTCTAACAGTAGTGTCGGACACCAAACATGGGCTGCACCATTTCTACAGTGTACCCTTTGGTCTAACAGTAGTGTCGGACACTAAACATGGGCTGCACCATTTCTACAGTGTACCCTTTGGTCTAACAGTAGTGTCGGACACCAAACATGGGCTGCACCATTTCTACAGTGTATCCTTTGGTCTAACAGTAGTGTAGAACACTAAACATGGGCTGCACCATTTCTACAGTGTATCTTTGGTCTAACAGTAGTGTAGAACACTAAACATGGGCTGTACCATTTCTACAGTGTATCCTTTGGTCTAACAGTAGTGTAGAACACTAAACATGGGCTGCACCATTTCTACAGTGTATCCTTTGGTCTAACAGTAGTGTAGAACACTAAACATGGGCTGTACCATTTCTACAGTGTACCCTTTGGTCTAACAGTAGTGTCGGACACTAAACATGGGCTGCACCATTTCTACAGTGTATTCTTTGGTCTAACAGTAGTGTCGGACACTAAACATGGGCTGCACCATTTCTACAGTGTACCCTTTGGTCTAACAGTAGTGTCGGACACTAAACATGGGCTGCACCATTTCTACAGTGTATCCTTTGGTATAACAGTAGTGTAGAACACTAAACATGGGCTGCACCATTTCTACAGTGTATCCTTTGGTCTAACAGTAGTGTCGGACACTAAACATGGGCTGTACCATTTCTACAGTGTACCCTTTGGTCTAACAGTAGTCGGACACTAAACATGGGCTGCACCATTTCTACAGTGTACCCTTTGGTCTAACAGTAGTGTAGAACACTAAACATGGGCTGCACCATTTCTACAGTGTACCCTTTGGTCTAACAGTAGTGTAGAACACTAAACATGGGCTGTACCATTTCTACATTGTACCCTTTGGTCTAACAGTAGTGTCGGACACTAAACATGGGCTGTACCATTTCTACAGTTTACCCTTTGGTCTAACAGTAGTGTAGAACACTAAACATGGGCTGCACCATTTCTACAGTGTACCCTTTGGTCTAACAGTAGTGTAGAACACTAAACATGGGCTGTACCTTTCTACAATTTACCCTTTGGTCTAACAGTAGTGTAGAACACTAAACATGGGCTGTACCATTTCTACAGTGTACCCTTTGGTCTAACAGTAGTGTCGGACACCAAACATGGGCTGCACCATTTCTACAGTGTACCCTTTGGTCTAACAGTAGTGTCGGACACTAAACATGGGCTGCACCATTTCTACAGTGTACCCTTTGGTCTAACAGTAGTGTCGGACACTAAACATGGGCTGTACCATTTCTACAGTGTATCCTTTGGTCTAACAGTAGTGTAGAACACTAAACATGGGCTGCACCATTTCTACAGTGTACCCTTTGGTCTAACAGTAGTGTCGGACACTAAACATGGGCTGTACCATTTCTACAGTGTACCCTTTGGTCTAACAGTAGTCGGACACTAAACATGGGCTGCACCATTTCTACAGTGTACCCTTTGGTCTAACAGTAGTGTAGAACACTAAACATGGGCTGCACCATTTCTACAGTGTACCCTTTGGTCTAACAGTAGTGTAGAACACTAAACATGGGCTGCACCATTTCTACAGTGTACCCTTTGGTCTAACAGTAGTGTAGAACACTAAACATGGGCTGTACCATTTCTACATTGTACCCTTTGGTCTAACAGTAGTGTCGGACACTAAACATGGGCTGTACCATTTCTACAGTTTACCCTTTGGTCTAACAGTAGTGTAGAACACTAAACATGGGCTGCACCATTTCTACAGTGTACCCTTTGGTCTAACAGTAGTGTAGAACACTAAACATGGGCTGTACCTTTCTACAATTTACCCTTCGGTCTAACAGTAGTGTAGAACACTAAACATGGGCTGTACCATTTCTACAGTGTACCCTTTGGTCTAACAGCAGTGTCGGACACCAAACATGGGCTGCACCATTTCTACAGTGTACCCTTTGGTCTAACAGTAGTGTCGGACACTAAACATGGGCTGCACCATTTCTACAGTGTACCCTTTGGTCTAACAGTAGTGTCGGACACCAAACATGGGCTGCACCATTTCTACAGTGTATCCTTTGGTCTAACAGTAGTGTAGAACACTAAACATGGGCTGCACCATTTCTACAGTGTATCTTTGGTCTAACAGTAGTGTAGAACACTAAACATGGGCTGTACCATTTCTACAGTGTATCCTTTGGTCTAACAGTAGTGTAGAACACTAAACATGGGCTGCACCATTTCTACAGTGTATCCTTTGGTCTAACAGTAGTGTAGAACACTAAACATGGGCTGTACCATTTCTACAGTGTACCCTTTGGTCTAACAGTAGTGTCGGACACTAAACATGGGCTGCACCATTTCTACAGTGTATTCTTTGGTCTAACAGTAGTGTCGGACACTAAACATGGGCTGCACCATTTCTACAGTGTACCCTTTGGTCTAACAGTAGTGTCGGACACTAAACATGGGCTGCACCATTTCTACAGTGTATCCTTTGGTATAACAGTAGTGTAGAACACTAAACATGGGCTGCACCATTTCTACAGTGTATCCTTTGGTCTAACAGTAGTGTAGAACACTAAACATGGGCTGCACCATTTCTACAGTGTACCCTTTGGTCTAACAGTAGTGTAGAACACTAAACATGGGCTGTACCTTTTCTACAGTTTACCCTTTGGTCTAACAGTAGTGTCGGACACTAAACATGGGCTGTACCATTTCTACAGTGTATCCTTTGGTCTAACAGTAGTGTCGGACACTAAACATGGGCTGTACCATTTCTACAGTGTACCCTTTGGTCTAACAGTAGTGTAGAACACTAAACATGGGCTGTACCATTTCTACAGTGTATTCTTTGGTCTAACAGTAGTGTCGGACACTAAACATGGGCTGTACCATTTCTACAGTGTACCCTTTGGTCTAACAGTAGTGTCGGACACTAAACATGGGCTGTACCATTTCTACAGTGTACCCTTTGGTCTAACAGTAGTGTAGAACACTAAACATGGGCTGTACCTTTTATACAGTGTACCCTTTGGTCTAACAGTAGTGTAGAACACTAAACATGGGCTGTACCATTTTTACAGTGTACCCTTTGGTCTAACAGTAGTGTAGAACACTAAACATGGGCTGCACCATTTCTACAGTGTACCCTTTGGTCTAACAGTAGTGTCGGACACTAAACATGGGCTGTACCATTTCTACAGTGTACCCTTTGGTCTAACAGTAGTGTAGAACACTAAACATGGGCTGCACCATTTCTACAGTGTACCCTTTGGTCTAACAGTAGTGTCGGACACTAAACATGGGCTGTACCATTTCTACAGTGTACCCTTTGGTCTAACAGTAGTGTAGAACACTAAACATGGGCTGTACCATTTCTACAGTGTACCCTTTGGTCTAACAGTAGTGTCGGACACTAAACATGGGCTGTACCTTTTCTACAGTTTACCCTTTGGTCTAACAGTAGTGTCGGACACTAAACATGGGCTGCACCATTTCTACAGTGTACCCTTTGGTCTAACAGTAGTGTCGGACACTAAACATGGGCTGTACCATTTCTACAGTGTACCCTTTGGTCTAACAGTAGTGTCGGACACTAAACATGGGCTGTACCATTTCTACAGTGTACCCTTTGTTCTAACAGTAGTGTCGGACACTAAACATGGGCTGTACCATTTCTACAGTGTACCCTTTGGTCTAACAGTAGTGTAGAACACTAAACATGGGCTGTACCATTTCTACAGTGTACCCTTTGGTCTAACAGTAGTGTCGGACACTAAACATGGGCTGTACCATTTCTACAGTGTACCCTTTGGTCTAACAGTAGTGTAGAACACTAAACATGGGCTGCACCATTTCTACAGTGTACCCTTTGGTCTAACAGTAGTGTCGGACACTAAACATGGGCTGTACCATTTCTACAGTGTACCCTTTGGTCTAACAGTAGTGTCGGACACTAAACACGGGCTGCACCATTTCTACAGTGTACCCTTTGGTCTAACAGTAGTGTCGGACACTAAACATGGGCTGTACCATTTCTACAGTGTACCCTTTGGTCTAACAGTAGTGTCGGACACTAAACATGGGCTGTACCATTTCTACAGTTTACCCTTTGGTCTAACAGTAGTGTCAGACACTAAACATGGGCTGCACCATTTCTACAGTGTACCCTTTGGTCTAACAGTAGTGTCGGACACTAAACATGGGCTGCCCCATTTCTACAGTGTACCCTTTGGTCTAACAGTAGTGTCGGACACTAAACATGGGCTGTACCATTTCTACAGTGTACCCTTTGGTCTAACAGTAGTGTAGAACACTAAACATGGGCTGCACCATTTCTACAGTGTACCCTTTGGTCTAACAGTAGTGTCGGACACTAAACATGGGCTGTACCATTTCTACAGTGTACCCTTTGGTCTAACAGTAGTGTCGGACACTAAACACGGGCTGCACCATTTCTACAGTGTACCCTTTGGTCTAACAGTAGTGTCGGACACTAAACATGGGCTGTACCATTTCTACAGTGTACCCTTTGGTCTAACAGTAGTGTCGGACACTAAACATGGGCTGTACCATTTCTACAGTTTACCCTTTGGTCTAACAGTAGTGTCAGACACTAAACATGGGCTGCACCATTTCTACAGTGTACCCTTTGGTCTAACAGTAGTGTCGGACACTAAACATGGGCTGCCCCATTTCTACAGTGTACCCTTTGGTCTAACAGTAGTGTCGGACACTAAACATGGGCTGTACCATTTCTACAGTGTACCCTTTGGTCTAACAGTAGTGTCGGACACTAAACATGGGCTGTACCATTTCTACAGTGTACCCTTTGGTCTAACAGTAGTGTAGAACACTAAACATGGGCTGCACCATTTCTACAGTGTACCCTTTGGTCTAACAGTAGTGTCGGACACTAAACATGGGCTGTACCATTTCTACAGTGTACCCTTTGGTCTAACAGTAGTGTCGGACACTAAACACGGGCTGCACCATTTCTACAGTGTACCCTTTGGTCTAACAGTAGTGTCGGACACTAAACATGGGCTGTACCATTTCTACAGTGTACCCTTTGGTCTAACAGTAGTGTCGGACACTAAACATGGGCTGTACCATTTCTACAGTTTACCCTTTGGTCTAACAGTAGTGTCAGACACTAAACATGGGCTGCACCATTTCTACAGTGTACCCTTTGGTCTAACAGTAGTGTCGGACACTAAACATGGGCTGCCCCATTTCTACAGTGTACCCTTTGGTCTAACAGTAGTGTCGGACACTAAACATGGGCTGTACCATTTCTACAGTGTATTCTTTGGTCTAACAGTAGTGTAGAACACTAAACATGGGCTGTACCATTTCTACAGTGTACCCTTTGGTCTAACAGTAGTGTCGGACACTAAACATGGGCTGCACCATTTCTACAGTGTACCCTTTGGTCTAACAGTAGTGTCGGACACTAAACATGGGCTGTACCATTTCTACAGTGTACCCTTTGGTCTAACAGTAGTGTCGGACACTAAACATGGGCTGCACCATTTCTACAGTGTACCCTTTGGTCTAACAGTAGTGTCGGACACTAAACATGGGCTGCACCATTTCTACAGTGTACCCTTTGGTCTAACAGTAGTGTCGGACACTAAACATGGGCTGTACCATTTCTACAGTGTACCCTTTGGTCTAACAGTAGTGTCAGACACTAAACATGGGCTGTACCATTTCTACAGTGTACCCTTTGGTCTAACAGTAGTGTAGAACACTAAACATGGGCTGCACCATTTCTACAGTGTACCCTTTGGTCTAACAGTAGTGTCGGACACTAAACATGGGCTGTACCATTTCTACAGTGTACCCTTTGGTCTAACAGTAGTGTCGGACACTAAATATGGGCTGTACCATTTCTACAGTGTACCCTTTGGTCTAACAGTAGTGTCGGACACTAAACATGGGCTGCACCATTTCTACAGTGTACCCTTTGGTCTAACAGTAGTGTCGGACACTAAACATGGGCTGCACCATTTCTACAGTGTACCCTTTGGTCTAACAGTAGTCGGACACTAAACATGGGCTGCACCATTTCTACAGTGTACCCTTTGGTCTAACAGTAGTGTAGAACACTAAACATGGGCTGTACCATTTCTACAGTGTACCCTTTGGTCTAACAGTAGTGTAGAACACTAAACATGGGCTGTACCTTTTCTACAGTTTACCCTTTGGTCTAACAGTAGTGTCGGACACTAAACATGGGCTGCACCATTTCTACAGTGTACCCTTTGGTCTAACAGTAGTGTCGGACACTAAACATGGGCTGCACCATTTCTACAGTGTACCCTTTGGTCTAACAGTAGTGTCGGACACTAAACATGGGCTGCACCATTTCTACAGTGTACCCTTTGGTCTAACAGTAGTGTCGGACACTAAACATGGGCTGTACCATTTCTACAGTGTACCCTTTGGTCTAACAGTAGTGTCGGACACTAAACATGGGCTGCACCATTTCTACAGTGTACCCTTTGGTCTAACAGTAGTGTCGGACACTAAACATGGGCTGCACCATTTCTACAGTGTACCCTTTGGTCTAACAGTAGTGTCGGACACTAAACATGGGCTGTACCATTTCTACAGTGTACCCTTTGGTCTAACAGTAGTGTCGGACACTAAACATGGGCTGTACCATTTCTACAGTGTACCCTTTGGTCGAACAGTAGTGTAGAACACTAAACATGGGCTGTACCATTTCTACAGTGTACCCTTTGGTCTAACAGTAGTGTAGAACACTCAAACATGGGCTGCACCATTTCTCCAGTGTACCCTTTGGTCTAACAGTAGTGTCGGACACTAAACATGGGCTGTACCATTTCTACAGTGTACCCTTTGGTCTAACAGTAGTCGGACACTAAACATGGGCTGCACCATTTCTACAGTGTACCCTTTGGTCTAACAGTAGTGTAGAACACTAAACATGGGCTGCACCATTTCTACAGTGTACCCTTTGGTCTAACAGTAGTGTAGAACACTAAACATGGGCTGTACCTTTCTACAATTTACCCTTCGGTCTAACAGTAGTGTAGAACACTAAACATGGGCTGTACCATTTCTACAGTGTACCCTTTGGTCTAACAGTAGTGTCGGACACCAAACATGGGCTGCACCATTTCTACAGTGTACCCTTTGGTCTAACAGTAGTGTCGGACACTAAACATGGGCTGCACCATTTCTACAGTGTACCCTTTGGTCTAACAGTAGTGTCGGACACCAAACATGGGCTGCACCATTTCTACAGTGTATCCTTTGGTCTAACAGTAGTGTAGAACACTAAACATGGGCTGCACCATTTCTACAGTGTATCTTTGGTCTAACAGTAGTGTAGAACACTAAACATGGGCTGTACCATTTCTACAGTGTATCCTTTGGTCTAACAGTAGTGTAGAACACTAAACATGGGCTGCACCATTTCTACAGTGTATCCTTTGGTCTAACAGTAGTGTAGAACACTAAACATGGGCTGTACCATTTCTACAGTGTACCCTTTGGTCTAACAGTAGTGTCGGACACTAAACATGGGCTGCACCATTTCTACAGTGTATTCTTTGGTCTAACAGTAGTGTCGGACACTAAACATGGGCTGCACCATTTCTACAGTGTACCCTTTGGTCTAACAGTAGTGTCGGACACTAAACATGGGCTGCACCATTTCTACAGTGTATCCTTTGGTATAACAGTAGTGTAGAACACTAAACATGGGCTGCACCATTTCTACAGTGTATCCTTTGGTCTAACAGTAGTGTCGGACACTAAACATGGGCTGTACCATTTCTACAGTGTACCCTTTGGTCTAACAGTAGTCGGACACTAAACATGGGCTGCACCATTTCTACAGTGTACCCTTTGGTCTAACAGTAGTGTAGAACACTAAACATGGGCTGCACCATTTCTACAGTGTACCCTTTGGTCTAACAGTAGTGTAGAACACTAAACATGGGCTGTACCATTTCTACATTGTACCCTTTGGTCTAACAGTAGTGTCGGACACTAAACATGGGCTGTACCATTTCTACAGTTTACCCTTTGGTCTAACAGTAGTGTAGAACACTAAACATGGGCTGCACCATTTCTACAGTGTACCCTTTGGTCTAACAGTAGTGTAGAACACTAAACATGGGCTGTACCTTTCTACAATTTACCCTTTGGTCTAACAGTAGTGTAGAACACTAAACATGGGCTGTACCATTTCTACAGTGTACCCTTTGGTCTAACAGTAGTGTCGGACACCAAACATGGGCTGCACCATTTCTACAGTGTACCCTTTGGTCTAACAGTAGTGTCGGACACTAAACATGGGCTGCACCATTTCTACAGTGTACCCTTTGGTCTAACAGTAGTGTCGGACACTAAACATGGGCTGTACCATTTCTACAGTGTATCCTTTGGTCTAACAGTAGTGTAGAACACTAAACATGGGCTGCACCATTTCTACAGTGTACCCTTTGGTCTAACAGTAGTGTCGGACACTAAACATGGGCTGTACCATTTCTACAGTGTACCCTTTGGTCTAACAGTAGTCGGACACTAAACATGGGCTGCACCATTTCTACAGTGTACCCTTTGGTCTAACAGTAGTGTAGAACACTAAACATGGGCTGCACCATTTCTACAGTGTACCCTTTGGTCTAACAGTAGTGTAGAACACTAAACATGGGCTGCACCATTTCTACAGTGTACCCTTTGGTCTAACAGTAGTGTAGAACACTAAACATGGGCTGTACCATTTCTACATTGTACCCTTTGGTCTAACAGTAGTGTCGGACACTAAACATGGGCTGTACCATTTCTACAGTTTACCCTTTGGTCTAACAGTAGTGTAGAACACTAAACATGGGCTGCACCATTTCTACAGTGTACCCTTTGGTCTAACAGTAGTGTAGAACACTAAACATGGGCTGTACCTTTCTACAATTTACCCTTCGGTCTAACAGTAGTGTAGAACACTAAACATGGGCTGTACCATTTCTACAGTGTACCCTTTGGTCTAACAGCAGTGTCGGACACCAAACATGGGCTGCACCATTTCTACAGTGTACCCTTTGGTCTAACAGTAGTGTCGGACACTAAACATGGGCTGCACCATTTCTACAGTGTACCCTTTGGTCTAACAGTAGTGTCGGACACCAAACATGGGCTGCACCATTTCTACAGTGTATCCTTTGGTCTAACAGTAGTGTAGAACACTAAACATGGGCTGCACCATTTCTACAGTGTATCTTTGGTCTAACAGTAGTGTAGAACACTAAACATGGGCTGTACCATTTCTACAGTGTATCCTTTGGTCTAACAGTAGTGTAGAACACTAAACATGGGCTGCACCATTTCTACAGTGTATCCTTTGGTCTAACAGTAGTGTAGAACACTAAACATGGGCTGTACCATTTCTACAGTGTACCCTTTGGTCTAACAGTAGTGTCGGACACTAAACATGGGCTGCACCATTTCTACAGTGTATTCTTTGGTCTAACAGTAGTGTCGGACACTAAACATGGGCTGCACCATTTCTACAGTGTACCCTTTGGTCTAACAGTAGTGTCGGACACTAAACATGGGCTGCACCATTTCTACAGTGTATCCTTTGGTATAACAGTAGTGTAGAACACTAAACATGGGCTGCACCATTTCTACAGTGTATCCTTTGGTCTAACAGTAGTGTAGAACACTAAACATTGGCTGCACCATTTCTACAGTGTACCCTTTGGTCTAACAGTAGTGTAGAACACTAAACATGGGCTGTACCTTTTCTACAGTTTACCCTTTGGTCTAACAGTAGTGTCGGACACTAAACATGGGCTGTACCATTTCTACAGTGTATCCTTTGGTCTAACAGTAGTGTCGGACACTAAACATGGGCTGTACCATTTCTACAGTGTACCCTTTGGTCTAACAGTAGTGTAGAACACTAAACATGGGCTGTACCATTTCTACAGTGTATTCTTTGGTCTAACAGTAGTGTCGGACACTAAACATGGGCTGTACCATTTCTACAGTGTACCCTTTGGTCTAACAGTAGTGTCGGACACTAAACATGGGCTGTACCATTTCTACAGTGTACCCTTTGGTCTAACAGTAGTGTAGAACACTAAACATGGGCTGTACCTTTTATACAGTGTACCCTTTGGTCTAACAGTAGTGTAGAACACTAAACATGGGCTGTACCATTTTTACAGTGTACCCTTTGGTCTAACAGTAGTGTAGAACACTAAACATGGGCTGCACAATTTCTACAGTGTACCCTTTGGTCTAACAGTAGTGTCGGACACTAAACATGGGCTGTACCATTTCTACAGTGTACCCTTTGGTCTAACAGTAGTGTAGAACACTAAACATGGGCTGCACCATTTCTACAGTGTACCCTTTGGTCTAACAGTAGTGTCGGACACTAAACATGGGCTGTACCATTTCTACAGTGTACCCTTTGGTCTAACAGTAGTGTAGAACACTAAACATGGGCTGTACCATTTCTACAGTGTACCCTTTGGTCTAACAGTAGTGTCGGACACTAAACATGGGCTGTACCTTTTCTACAGTTTACCCTTTGGTCTAACAGTAGTGTCGGACACTAAACATGGGCTGTACCATTTCTACAGTGTATCCTTTGGTCTAACAGTAGTGTAGAACACTAAACATGGGCTGCACCATTTCTACAGTGTACCCTTTGGTCTAACAGTAGTGTCGGACACTAAACATGGGCTGTACCATTTCTACAGTGTACCCTTTGGTCTAACAGTAGTCGGACACTAAACATGGGCTGCACCATTTCTACAGTGTACCCTTTGGTCTAACAGTAGTGTAGAACACTAAACATGGGCTGCACCATTTCTACAGTGTACCCTTTGGTCTAACAGTAGTGTAGAACACTAAACATGGGCTGCACCATTTCTACAGTGTACCCTTTGGTCTAACAGTAGTGTAGAACACTAAACATGGGCTGTACCATTTCTACATTGTACCCTTTGGTCTAACAGTAGTGTCGGACACTAAACATGGGCTGCACCATTTCTACAGTGTACCCTTTGGTCTAACAGTAGTGTAGAACACTAAACATGGGCTGTACCTTTCTACAATTTACCCTTCGGTCTAACAGTAGTGTAGAACACTAAACATGGGCTGTACCATTTCTACAGTGTACCCTTTGGTCTAACAGCAGTGTCGGACACCAAACATGGGCTGCACCATTTCTACAGTGTACCCTTTGGTCTAACAGTAGTGTCGGACACTAAACATGGGCTGCACCATTTCTACAGTGTACCCTTTGGTCTAACAGTAGTGTCGGACACCAAACATGGGCTGCACCATTTCTACAGTGTATCCTTTGGTCTAACAGTAGTGTAGAACACTAAACATGGGCTGCACCATTTCTACAGTGTATCTTTGGTCTAACAGTAGTGTAGAACACTAAACATGGGCTGTACCATTTCTACAGTGTATCCTTTGGTCTAACAGTAGTGTAGAACACTAAACATGGGCTGCACCATTTCTACAGTGTATCCTTTGGTCTAACAGTAGTGTAGAACACTAAACATGGGCTGTACCATTTCTACAGTGTACCCTTTGGTCTAACAGTAGTGTCGGACACTAAACATGGGCTGCACCATTTCTACAGTGTATTCTTTGGTCTAACAGTAGTGTCGGACACTAAACATGGGCTGCACCATTTCTACAGTGTACCCTTTGGTCTAACAGTAGTGTCGGACACTAAACATGGGCTGCACCATTTCTACAGTGTATCCTTTGGTATAACAGTAGTGTAGAACACTAAACATGGGCTGCACCATTTCTACAGTGTATCCTTTGGTCTAACAGTAGTGTAGAACACTAAACATTGGCTGCACCATTTCTACAGTGTACCCTTTGGTCTAACAGTAGTGTAGAACACTAAACATGGGCTGTACCTTTTCTACAGTTTACCCTTTGGTCTAACAGTAGTGTCGGACACTAAACATGGGCTGTACCATTTCTACAGTGTATCCTTTGGTCTAACAGTAGTGTCGGACACTAAACATGGGCTGTACCATTTCTACAGTGTACCCTTTGGTCTAACAGTAGTGTAGAACACTAAACATGGGCTGTACCATTTCTACAGTGTATTCTTTGGTCTAACAGTAGTGTCGGACACTAAACATGGGCTGTACCATTTCTACAGTGTACCCTTTGGTCTAACAGTAGTGTCGGACACTAAACATGGGCTGTACCATTTCTACAGTGTACCCTTTGGTCTAACAGTAGTGTAGAACACTAAACATGGGCTGTACCTTTTATACAGTGTACCCTTTGGTCTAACAGTAGTGTAGAACACTAAACATGGGCTGTACCATTTTTACAGTGTACCCTTTGGTCTAACAGTAGTGTAGAACACTAAACATGGGCTGCACCATTTCTACAGTGTACCCTTTGGTCTAACAGTAGTGTCGGACACTAAACATGGGCTGTACCATTTCTACAGTGTACCCTTTGGTCTAACAGTAGTGTAGAACACTAAACATGGGCTGCACCATTTCTACAGTGTACCCTTTGGTCTAACAGTAGTGTCGGACACTAAACATGGGCTGTACCATTTCTACAGTGTACCCTTTGGTCTAACAGTAGTGTAGAACACTAAACATGGGCTGTACCATTTCTACAGTGTACCCTTTGGTCTAACAGTAGTGTCGGACACTAAACATGGGCTGTACCTTTTCTACAGTTTACCCTTTGGTCTAACAGTAGTGTCGGACACTAAACATGGGCTGCACCATTTCTACAGTGTACCCTTTGGTCTAACAGTAGTGTCGGACACTAAACATGGGCTGTACCATTTCTACAGTGTACCCTTTGGTCTAACAGTAGTGTCGGACACTAAACATGGGCTGTACCATTTCTACAGTGTACCCTTTGTTCTAACAGTAGTGTCGGACACTAAACATGGGCTGTACCATTTCTACAGTGTACCCTTTGGTCTAACAGTAGTGTAGAACACTAAACATGGGCTGTACCATTTCTACAGTGTACCCTTTGGTCTAACAGTAGTGTCGGACACTAAACATGGGCTGTACCATTTCTACAGTGTACCCTTTGGTCTAACAGTAGTGTAGAACACTAAACATGGGCTGCACCATTTCTACAGTGTACCCTTTGGTCTAACAGTAGTGTCGGACACTAAACATGGGCTGTACCATTTCTACAGTGTACCCTTTGGTCTAACAGTAGTGTCGGACACTAAACACGGGCTGCACCATTTCTACAGTGTACCCTTTGGTCTAACAGTAGTGTCGGACACTAAACATGGGCTGTACCATTTCTACAGTGTACCCTTTGGTCTAACAGTAGTGTCGGACACTAAACATGGGCTGTACCATTTCTACAGTTTACCCTTTGGTCTAACAGTAGTGTCAGACACTAAACATGGGCTGCACCATTTCTACAGTGTACCCTTTGGTCTAACAGTAGTGTCGGACACTAAACATGGGCTGCCCCATTTCTACAGTGTACCCTTTGGTCTAACAGTAGTGTCGGACACTAAACATGGGCTGTACCATTTCTACAGTGTATTCTTTGGTCTAACAGTAGTGTAGAACACTAAACATGGGCTGTACCATTTCTACAGTGTACCCTTTGGTCTAACAGTAGTGTCGGACACTAAACATGGGCTGCACCATTTCTACAGTGTACCCTTTGGTCTAACAGTAGTGTCGGACACTAAACATGGGCTGTACCATTTCTACAGTGTACCCTTTGGTCTAACAGTAGTGTCGGACACTAAACATGGGCTGCACCATTTCTACAGTGTACCCTTTGGTCTAACAGTAGTGTCGGACACTAAACATGGGCTGCACCATTTCTACAGTGTACCCTTTGGTCTAACAGTAGTGTCGGACACTAAACATGGGCTGTACCATTTCTACAGTGTACCCTTTGGTCTAACAGTAGTGTCAGACACTAAACATGGGCTGTACCATTTCTACAGTGTACCCTTTGGTCTAACAGTAGTGTAGAACACTAAACATGGGCTGCACCATTTCTACAGTGTACCCTTTGGTCTAACAGTAGTGTCGGACACTAAACATGGGCTGTACCATTTCTACAGTGTACCCTTTGGTCTAACAGTAGTGTCGGACACTAAATATGGGCTGTACCATTTCTACAGTGTACCCTTTGGTCTAACAGTAGTGTCGGACACTAAACATGGGCTGCACCATTTCTACAGTGTACCCTTTGGTCTAACAGTAGTGTCGGACACTAAACATGGGCTGCACCATTTCTACAGTGTACCCTTTGGTCTAACAGTAGTCGGACACTAAACATGGGCTGCACCATTTCTACAGTGTACCCTTTGGTCTAACAGTAGTGTAGAACACTAAACATGGGCTGTACCATTTCTACAGTGTACCCTTTGGTCTAACAGTAGTGTAGAACACTAAACATGGGCTGTACCTTTTCTACAGTTTACCCTTTGGTCTAACAGTAGTGTCGGACACTAAACATGGGCTGCACCATTTCTACAGTGTACCCTTTGGTCTAACAGTAGTGTCGGACACTAAACATGGGCTGCACCATTTCTACAGTGTACCCTTTGGTCTAACAGTAGTGTCGGACACTAAACATGGGCTGCACCATTTCTACAGTGTACCCTTTGGTCTAACAGTAGTGTCGGACACTAAACATGGGCTGTACCATTTCTACAGTGTACCCTTTGGTCTAACAGTAGTGTCGGACACTAAACATGGGCTGCACCATTTCTACAGTGTACCCTTTGGTCTAACAGTAGTGTCGGACACTAAACATGGGCTGCACCATTTCTACAGTGTACCCTTTGGTCTAACAGTAGTGTCGGACACTAAACATGGGCTGTACCATTTCTACAGTGTACCCTTTGGTCTAACAGTAGTGTCGGACACTAAACATGGGCTGTACCATTTCTACAGTGTACCCTTTGGTCGAACAGTAGTGTAGAACACTAAACATGGGCTGTACCATTTCTACAGTGTACCCTTTGGTCTAACAGTAGTGTAGAACACTAAACATGGGCTGCACCATTTCTACAGTGTACCCTTTGGTCTAACAGTAGTGTCGGACACTAAACATGGGCTGTACCATTTCTACAGTGTACCCTTTGGTCTAACAGTAGTGTCGGACACTAAACATGGGCTGCACCATTTCTACAGTGTACCCTTTGGTCTAACAGTAGTGTCGGACACTAAACATGGGCTGTACCATTTCTACAGTGTACCCTTTGGTCTAACAGTAGTGTCGGACACTAAACATGGGCTGTACCATTTCTACAGTGTACCCTTTGGTCGAACAGTAGTGTAGAACACTAAACATGGGCTGTACCATTTCTACAGTGTACCCTTTGGTCTAACAGTAGTGTAGAACACTAAACATGGGCTGCACCATTTCTACAGTGTACCCTTTGGTCTAACAGTAGTGTCGGACACTAAACATGGGCTGTACCATTTCTACAGTGTACCCTTTGGTCTAACAGTAGTGTCAGACACTAAACATGGGCTGTACCATTTCTACAGTGTACCCTTTGGTCTAACAGTAGTGTAGAACACTAAACATGGGCTGCACCATTTCTACAGTGTACCCTTTGGTCTAACAGTAGTGTCGGACACTAAACATGGGCTGCACCATTTCTACAGTGTACCCTTTGGTCTAACAGTAGTGTCGGACACTAAACATGGGCTGCACCATTTCTACAGTGTACCCTTTGGTCTAACAGTAGTGTAGAACACTAAACATGGGCTGCACCATTTCTACAGTGTACCCTTTGGTCTAACAGTAGTGTCGGACACTAAACATGGGCTGTACCATTTCTACAGTGTACCCTTTGGTCTAACAGTAGTGTCGGACACTAAACATGGGCTGTACCATTTCTACAGTGTACCCTTTGGTCTAACAGTAGTGTCGGACACTAAACATGGGCTGCACCATTTCTACAGTGTACCCTTTGGTCTAACAGTAGTGTAGAACACTAAACATGGGCTGTACCTTTTCTACAGTTTACCCTTTGGTCTAACAGTAGTGTCGGACACTAAACATGGGCTGCACCATTTCTACAGTGTACCCTTTGGTCTAACAGTAGTGTCGGACACTAAACATGGGCTGCACCATTTCTACAGTGTACCCTTTGGTCTAACAGTAGTGTCGGACACTAAACATGGGCTGCACCATTTCTACAGTGTACCCTTTGGTCTAACAGTAGTGTCGGACACTAAACATGGGCTGTACCATTTCTACAGTGTACCCTTTGGTCTAACAGTAGTGTCGGACACTAAACATGGGCTGCACCATTTCTACAGTGTACCCTTTGGTCTAACAGTAGTGTCGGACACTAAACATGGGCTGCACCATTTCTACAGTGTACCCTTTGGTCTAACAGTAGTGTCGGACACTAAACATGGGCTGCACCATTTCTACAGTGTACCCTTTGGTCTAACAGTAGTGTCGGACACTAAACATGGGCTGTACCATTTCTACAGTGTACCCTTTGGTCTAACAGTAGTGTCGGACACTAAACATGGGCTGTACCATTTCTACAGTGTACCCTTTGGTCTAACAGTAGTGTCAGACACTAAACATGGGCTGTACCATTTCTACAGTGTACCCTTTGGTCTAACAGTAGTGTAGAACACTAAACATGGGCTGCACCATTTCTACAGTGTACCCTTTGGTCTAACAGTAGTGTCGGACACTAAACATGGGCTGTACCATTTCTACAGTGTACCCTTTGGTCTAACAGTAGTGTCGGACACTAAACATGGGCTGTACCATTTCTACAGTGTACCCTTTGGTCTAACAGTAGTGTCGGACACTAAACATGGGCTGCACCATTTCTACAGTGTACCCTTTGGTCTAACAGTAGTGTCGGACACTAAACATGGGCTGCACCATTTCTACAGTGTACCCTTTGGTCTAACAGTAGTCGGACACTAAACATGGGCTGCACCATTTCTACAGTGTACCCTTTGGTCTAACAGTAGTGTAGAACACTAAACATGGGCTGTACCATTTCTACAGTGTACCCTTTGGTCTAACAGTAGTGTAGAACACTAAACATGGGCTGTACCTTTTCTACAGTTTACCCTTTGGTCTAACAGTAGTGTCGGACACTAAACATGGGCTGCACCATTTCTACAGTGTACCCTTTGGTCTAACAGTAGTGTCGGACACTAAACATGGGCTGCACCATTTCTACAGTGTACCCTTTGGTCTAACAGTAGTGTCGGACACTAAACATGGGCTGCACCATTTCTACAGTGTACCCTTTGGTCTAACAGTAGTGTCGGACACTAAACATGGGCTGTACCATTTCTACAGTGTACCCTTTGGTCTAACAGTAGTGTCGGACACTAAACATGGGCTGCACCATTTCTACAGTGTACCCTTTGGTCTAACAGTAGTGTCGGACACTAAACATGGGCTGCACCATTTCTACAGTGTACCCTTTGGTCTAACAGTAGTGTCGGACACTAAACATGGGCTGCACCATTTCTACAGTGTACCCTTTGGTCTAACAGTAGTGTCGGACACTAAACATGGGCTGTACCATTTCTACAGTGTACCCTTTGGTCTAACAGTAGTGTCGGACACTAAACATGGGCTGTACCATTTCTACAGTGTACCCTTTGGTCGAACAGTAGTGTAGAACACTAAACATGGGCTGTACCATTTCTACAGTGTACCCTTTGGTCTAACAGTAGTGTAGAACACTAAACATGGGCTGTACCATTTCTACAGTGTACCCTTTGGTCTAACAGTAGTGTAGAACACTAAACATGGGCTGTACCTTTTCTACAGTTTACCCTTTGGTCTAACAGTAGTGTCGGACACTAAACATGGGCTGCACCATTTCTACAGTGTACCCTTTGGTCTAACAGTAGTGTCGGACACTAAACATGGGCTGCACCATTTCTACAGTGTACCCTTTGGTCTAACAGTAGTGTCGGACACTAAACATGGGCTGCACCATTTCTACAGTGTACCCTTTGGTCTAACAGTAGTGTCGGACACTAAACATGGGCTGCACCATTTCTACAGTGTACCCTTTGGTCTAACAGTAGTGTCGGACACTAAACATGGGCTGCACCATTTCTACAGTGTACCCTTTGGTCTAACAGTAGTGTCGGACACTAAACATGGGCTGTACCATTTCTACAGTGTACCCTTTGGTCTAACAGTAGTGTAGAACACTAAACATGGGCTGTACCATTTCTACAGTGTACCCTTTGGTCTAACAGTAGTGTCGGACACTAAACATGGGCTGCACCATTTCTACAGTGTACCCTTTGGTCTAACAGTAGTGTAGAACACTAAACATGGGCTGTACCATTTCTACAGTGTACCCTTTGGTCTAACAGTAGTGTCGGACACTAAACATGGGCTGCACCATTTCTACAGTGTACCCTTTGGTCTAACAGTAGTGTCGGACACTAAACATGGGCTGCACCATTTCTACAGTGTACCCTTTGGTCTAACAGTAGTGTCGGACACTAAACATGGGCTGTACCATTTCTACAGTGTACCCTTTGGTCTAACAGTAGTGTAGAACACTAAACATGGGCTGTACCATTTCTACAGTGTACCCTTTGGTCTAACAGTAGTGTCGGACACTAAACATGGGCTGCACCATTTCTACAGTGTACCCTTTGGTCTAACAGTAGTGTCGGACACTAAACATGGGCTGCACCATTTCTACAGTGTACCCTTTGGTCTAACAGTAGTGTCGGACACTAAACATGGGCTGTACCATTTCTACAGTGTATTCTTTGGTCTAACAGTAGTGTAGAACACTAAACATGGGCTGTACCATTTCTACAGTGTACCCTTTGGTCTAACAGTAGTGTAGAACACTAAACATGGGCTGCACCATTTCTACAGTGTACCCTTTGGTCTAACAGTAGTGTCGGACACTAAACATGGGCTGTACCATTTCTACAGTGTACCCTTTGGTCTAACAGTAGTGTAGAACACTAAACATGGGCTGCACCATTTCTACAGTGTACCCTTTGGTCTAACAGTAGTGTAGAACACTAAACATGGGCTGTACCTTTTCTACAGTTTACCCTTTGGTCTAACAGTAGTGTCGGACACTAAACATGGGCTGTACCATTTCTACAGTGTATCCTTTGGTCTAACAGTAGTGTCGGACACTAAACATGGGCTGTACCATTTCTACAGTGTATTCTTTGGTCTAACAGTAGTGTCGGACACTAAACATGGGCTGTACCATTTCTACAGTGTACCCTTTGGTCTAACAGTAGTGTAGAACACTAAACATGGGCTGCACCATTTCTACAGTGTATCCTTTGGTCTAACAGTAGTGTCGGACACTAAACATGGGCTGTACCATTTCTACAGTGTACCCTTTGGTCTAACAGTAGTGTCGGACACTAAACATGGGCTGTACCATTTCTACAGTGTACCCTTTGGTCTAACAGTAGTGTAGAACACTAAACATGGGCTGTACCTTTTATACAGTGTACCCTTTGGTCTAACAGTAGTGTAGAACACTAAACATGGGCTGTACCATTTTTACAGTGTACCCTTTGGTCTAACAGTAGTGTAGAACACTAAACATGGGCTGCACCATTTCTACAGTGTACCCTTTGGTCTAACAGTAGTGTCGGACACTAAACATGGGCTGTACCATTTCTACAGTGTACCCTTTGGTCTAACAGTTGTGTCGGACACTAAACATGGGCTGTACCATTTCTACAGTGTACCCTTTGGTCTAACAGTAGTGTAGAACACTAAACATGGGCTGTACCATTTCTACAGTGTACCCTTTTGTCTAACAGTAGTGTCGGACACTAAACATGGGCTGCACCATTTCTACAGTGTACCCTTTGGTCTAACAGTAGTGTCGGACACTAAACATGGGCTGCACCATTTCTACAGTGTACCCTTTGGTCTAACAGTAGTGTCGGACACTAAACATGGGCTGTACCATTTCTACAGTGTACCCTTTGGTCTAACAGTAGTGTAGAACACTAAACATGGGCTGCACCATTTCTACAGTGTACCCTTTGGTCTAACAGTAGTGTAGAACACTAAACATGGGCTGCACCATTTCTACAGTGTACCCTTTGGTCTAACAGTAGTGTCGGACACTAAACATGGGCTGCACCATTTCTACAGTGTATTCTTTGGTCTAACAGTAGTGTAGAACACTAAACATGGGCTGTACCATTTCTACAGTGTATTCTTTGGTCTAACAGTAGTGTAGAACACTAAACATGGGCTGCACCATTTCTACAGTGTATTCTTTGGTCTAACAGTAGTGTAGAACACTAAACATGGGCTGTACCATTTCTACAGTGTACCCTTTGGTCTAACAGTAGTGTCGGACACTAAACATGGGCTGTACCATTTCTACAGTGTACCCTTTGGTCTAACAGTAGTGTAGAACACTAAACATGGGCTGCACCATTTCTACAGTGTACCCTTTGGTCTAACAGTAGTGTAGAACACTAAACATGGGCTGTACCATTTCTACAGTGTACCCTTTGGTCTAACAGTAGTGTCGGACACTAAACATGGGCTGTACCATTTCTACAGTGTACCCTTTGGTGTAATAGTAGTGTCAACACTAACCATGTGGATGTTATATTAGGCAATAACAGCTGTTAACTCTTGTTAGATTCTGGGTTACACTTGGAACATTATTATACTAGATACATTATACATCAGATGTAATACTATAGTATCTGAGGAGTGATAGAGACTGGTTTTTACATCAGAAGGTAATGGTTATCTGATGGCTTTGGAATGTGCTGGGTAGAGGGGAGGCAGTCACAGGATTGCTATAGGTGATACTGGTGGAGAGCTTTGGATTAGGCATCAAGGGGGTTGAGGTCAGGTCAGATCGGTTCATTACCCCATTACTTTGTCTTCCTGTCGAACCATAACAGATGTCAGGATTGGAGAGAAGGAGGAGTGCATCTTAATTGGAGTATATATACTTGTGTTGGTGGAAACATGTTTTGTCTAATGCAGCTGTATTGATCCTCTGGGAAGAATTAAACTTGGTTGAGCTTTCATAGTGTCCGTAGAGTTTTTTACTCTGAGAATTAGAACCTAACACTCTCATTTGCCTGATGTAACACAGGCATCACCTGTGATTACAAATTCCCAATCTGATCTTTAGTGTTGCTATTTAGGCCTAGTGGTAGGAACAGTCACCCTATAGAGCGTCCTAAATCTCCCTTCCACAATGACTGGTGGCTAACACTATCTTGCAGTAGAGTTTCTGCTGCATGGTATGCCTGTTAATGAAGAATGGTTATACTTTATATGTGTGGTACTTGTTTTAATGAATCACATTATTATTTTATTACCATATATTATGTCATTACAAGTAAACACAAGGTAGCTAATGCTTTTATCCTGAGAAACTTGATGAGTGAGAGCATACATGTTTAGTATCTGTGTGTGTGTGTGTGTGTTGTGTGTGTGAGATCCATGTGGGAATTGAGCCCACAACTTAGGCATTGCTTGCGCCACGCTCTTACCACCCAAACCACTCTGAAAGTGTAATCTCTAGTCCCTCCCTGACCAGGGACTAGAGATTATACCAACAACACTAAATTATGCCAAGTGGGGGCTCGACAGGGCAGGTGTCTATGTTCCATTCAGGAAGTGCCAAGTCATGACTGATTCGTTCAGTATTATTGCCTGACAGGCCTAGGCTAATCAGGTGGTGCACACATCCAGACTGGGTATTACAAAACCTAACATATGAAGGGACAAGGACAAGAGATGTATGTGTGAGAGAGAGAACGAGTGTGTGGAGTGGTGAGGGGTCCTGACATCCGCTGTGTGTGTGTGTGTGTGTGTGTGTGTGCATTCTCAGTCTACCCTTTGGTCTAACTCCCAAGTGGCGCAGTGGTCTAAGGCACTGCATCTCAGTGCAAGAGGCGTCACTGCAGTCCCTGGTTTGAATCCAGGCTGCATCACATCTGGCCGTAATTGGGAATCCCATAGGGTGGCGCACAATTGGTGAGGGTAGTCCGTCATTGTAAATAAGAATTTGTTCTTAACTGACTTGCCTAGTTAAATAAAGGTACAATTAAATACTTCTGTGCATGCGAGCGTGTTTGAGTGTAGAGTGACTAGAGGTCCTGACATCTGCTCATCATGGGTGGTGCTGACTGTGTTTTAGTACAGCCTCACAGTCCCACCACACACACACACATAAATAAGGTTAAATAAAAAAAATATATCAAAAATGTAATACACATTCACATTACCATACACACACATACACATTCACATTACCATACACACACATACACATTCACATTACCATACACACACATACGCAGAGCTAGACATATGCAGGGCTAATGATTAGAATCTGCCTTGTATTTACAAAAGGATTATAGAGAATCACCGTGGAATCATCAGGGTACTGCTGCCATCTTGGTGCCAGAGGAGATAGTTTGAAAGTTGAAAAGTGACAAAAAGCTTTGGTTTGCACTTTTGGTCAGCACACTGGACTGTCCGAGATTCAATCAAAGGCACATTGTTTACAAGCACGCTACAATTGAATTTCAAGGCAGTTTTCCAGATTGTATTCATGGTAAACGCTGTATAGAAACTAATATGCAAGACAAATACAGAGCTCCAATAAGTTTGATTGTCCGTTTGTCCATGTTGGGGTGATTGCAGTAGGGGAGTTGAAGAATGTTAAGCTCTCTAAATGGTATTTTCTGTGATTATACTCAGCAGCAAGCCAATTGGAAGGGGGATCCAATGAGCTTCCAAAGCAACAAGTACTTGAGGGGAATGAGACTAGCTTCCAAAACTAAGTTATTAGTATAATGAAGTTAAATACAATCGTGTTCATTCATACAAAGTCTCTAGCTCATGTATACTGTAGACTGTTTTTAATCCCAACACTGAATTCCATTTTGCAGGTCCTTAATCAATTACATTCATAAACCATCGGATGTGTTATGAATATTCAAACAGCAGGGATTTTGAAACTCATTTCCCCATCTTTCATAATCTTGTCAGAACACGGAACACGCGTAGCCAATTGCATGAACTTGGAGCATGCGCTCCCTCCTCTTCCTCAAGTGTACACGTCATAATGTCCTGAAGCAATATGAATAAGTCACCACAGCTTGAAGGCGCAGGTTGAGTTTAGAATTCATATTTACAGTTAGCAATGCAGAGGTAATGGTGATGGTTAGCATTCTAATAGAATTATTGTACAGTGAAACTGAAAAGTTAAAAAAACTGCGCAACTCACAACTGATTAGATAAGGACCAGTGTGCTCCCAAAATAGGGTTGGAATTGGATGACTTTGAGATGCTAAGACAAACGTAAACATTTGGCCTACAGCCCTAAGTCATGCACATACAATCTACAATAAACAGTTTAAATGGTATATAAAAGACTGTCAAATAAAAATTTGCCTGTGAGGCAACACCTCACTATGCCTTAAATTCAGACTGTCACATTCCTCCTTACTCCAGGAATTAATGGAATACAGGAAAATGTCAGAACACATTTGCTGTGCTTTTTCAACTTTTGCTTGATTCAGTTAGCGTTAGGCTTCTAGTAGTCTGTGGGCACTTTCTAAAAGTAAACATCCACTCAAGCATAACTTGTCAGGTTCTAATTAAACGTGAACCTGAAGAAAATTTGAACATTGGTGGAACAGAACATCCGAACAATTGTGGCAATGTCAGTGCTGAAGCATGGTTCTAACATAGGTATACTTATATCAACAATCTGTCTGCCATCACCCACCCTCTGTGTGGTGAACACTGGCATCCTAAAATATTATTCACCCCTTGATCTTAGTCCAAATGAAGAGACTGAACAGTGTCAAAAACCCAGACAACTGTAATGTAAATTAGGATATCATCTTGGTACATCATAAGCAGAGCTTCTATTTCCATTTGTGAGCTATTAATGAACTGAACTCGCTATTTGAATCGTGCATTTCACATCAAAGGCAGCCGCTCGGTCTAACAGGGCAAGGGACTGTAAATTAAAAATATATTCAGATTGGGCTTTTGTTCAACTCAGAGGTGTATGGATAAACCGAAAAACACCTTCTGTTTTTTATACAGCGAAGACTGGAGCTCTCTGACATCGCCAATGTCTGTTTGTAAAGGTACTGCGTGTGATTGTAGTGGGTCACTGTCCTGCCCTGCAGCAGAATGGCCCAACGTGACCTACAAAGAACCATGCAGGCCTAACACCTTCACAGGAGGGGGGGATTCCTACAGTTCCAAGCTTTGCCTCATTCTAAAGCACATTGGGTGTTGCACACTGGCCTGTACACAAACCTAGTAGAGAGACAGTGGTTGTTTGTGGCAGCCTGTTATGGCAGGTTTGTTGATTGAGGAAAGCTTGCAGTAGGGAGTAATGTGGTAAGACATAACCTGAAGGCCATGCTCTATGGTGTCACCTGATGGCCCTGCTCTACGTTGTCACCTGAAGGCCCTCCTCTATGTTGTCAGCTGAAGACCCTGCTCTATGTTGTCACCTGAAGCCCTGCTCTATGTTGTCACCTGAAGGCCCTGCTCTATTCTATCACCTGAAGGCCCTCCTCTATGTTGTCAGCTGAAGGCCCTGCTCTATGTTGTCACCTGAAGCCCTGCTCTATGTTGTCTCCTGAAGGCCTTGCTCTATTCTGTCACCTGAAGGCCCTGCTTTATGTTGTCACCTAAAGACCCTGCTCTATGGTGTCATCTGAAGGCCCAGCTCTATGTTGTCACCTGAAGCCCTGCTCTATGCTGTCACTGAAGCCCTGCTCTATGCTGTCACCTGAAGCCCTGCTCTATGCTGTCACCTGAAGCCCTGCTCTATGCTGTCACTGAAGGCCCTGCTCTATGTTGTCACTGAAGGCCCTGCTCTATGTTGTCACCTGACGTCCTGCTCTATGCTGTCACTGAAGGCCCTGCTCTATGTTGTCACCTGAAGCCCTGCTCTATGCTGTCACTGAAGGCCCTGCTCTATGCTGTCACCTGAAGCCCTACTCTATGTTGTCACCTGAAGGCCCTGCTCTATGCTGTCACTGAAGGCCCTGCTCTATGCTGTCACCTGAAGCCCTACTCTATGTTGTCACCTGAAGGCCCTGCTCTATGTTGTCACCTGAAGGCCCTGCTCTATGTTGTCTACTGAAGGCCCTGCTCTATGTTGTCACCTGAAGGCCCTGCTCTATGTTGTCTACTGAAGGCCCTGCTCTATGTTGTCACCTGACGGCCCTGCTCTATGCTGTCACCTGAAGACCTGCTCTATTCTATCACCTGAAGCCCTGCTCTATTCTGTCACCTGAGGGCCCTGCTCTATGCTGTCACCTGAAGGCCCTGCTCTATGGTGTCACCTGAAGGCCCTGCTCTATGCTGTCACCTGAAGGCCCTGCTCTATGCTGTCACTTGAAGGCCCTGCTCTATGTCATCTGAAGACCTTGCTCTATGCTGTCACTGAAGGCCCTGCTCTATTCTGTCACCTGAAGCCCTGCTCTATATTGTCTCCTGAAGGCCCTGCTCTATGCTGTCACCTGAAGGTCCTGCTCTATTTTGTCTCCTGAAGGCCTTGCTCTATTCTGTCACCTGAAGGCCCTGCTTTATGTTGTCACCTAAAGACCCTGCTCTATGGTGTCATCTGAAGGCCCAGCTCTATGGTGTCACCTGAAGCCCTGCTCTATTCTGTCACCTGAAGCCCTGCTCTATTCTGTCACCTGAAGCCCTGCTCTATGTTGTCACCTGAGGGCCCTGCTCTATGTTGTCACCTGAAGGCCCTGCTCTATGGTGTCACCTGAATGCCCTGCTCTATGGTGTCACCTGAAGGCCCTGCTCTCTGCTGTCACCTGAAGGCTCTGCTCTATGGTGTCACCTGAAGGCTCTGCTCTATGTTGTCTCCTGCTGGCTGTTCTTTTTTGTTTCTGTATTAAAAGGAAACTTTGAGAACAAAACCATGGAACCCTGAAATAGAGATAGACAGGTCGTTTGACTCGTTAAATAAAGGATCTTCGATTCTTGCCAGTGATTTGAGTAAAAGGCCACGTACAAACCTTTGTTAAACATGAACATCTTCCAGAGCAGTTAGGTAGTCATTACTCTAGAATGGGAAACAAGCTTGTACACGCTTTGGTTTGTTATTCCAGGGTAGGTAAAAAGTGAAAAAGAAGAAAAATAACTGTGATAAAAGATGTTCCCCCAACTATCAGAAGTAATCTCTTCATGCTTGTCGGATGTGCTTGGTTTGAGTCGTGGTAATGAGAGACGGGTGGCTGAGAGACTGTTCACCAGGAACAAGAAGGCAGAACTTACAGCTGTGTTTCCATCAACACATAATCACACTGACAGTTTTGTCAGCCTTCCTGGCACATAGAGTGGCATAAATGTGTGGATAATCATCTTTAGAGTGTCATTTCTGCATGCTGGATGTGCCTGTTGTGGGGAATCTAATGCGGAGTGACTGCTGGGAAGACAGGGGGAATCCTCTGGGGATTGGTAGGGCCCTCCCAGCGAACAGGCATTGTGTGGCCACATGGCACCCCTCGCTCAAACACAGGATACATCGATAACACAGGCGGCTGGTGGTACCTTATTTGAGGAGGACAGGCTCATTGTAATTGCTGGAACGGAATGAATGGAATGGTATCAAACACATCAAACACATGGTTTCCATGAGTTTTATACCATTACATTTAATCCATCCCAGCCATTATTATGAGCCGTCCTCCTCTCACCAGCCTCCTGTGATACATACATACATGTAGTGGGTGATGGTTCTGTTACCTATATGCGTAATGAGAATTACAAGCTAGGAGAAACTAGACTGAATATGCCCAAGTGGGTCACTCAGCAAGGTACCATGGAAGCTCAAATTGCTTCAGGTTAAAAGATGGACAATTTAGCTCTTCTGCATCCCTACAAAAGAAATAACAATCCTGAACAATGGTTAGGACTTTACTTCAGGTTCATTCTGAGAAGCCTGGCCAAGGTTATGTGTGCAGGCAGCAGGCATTGTGAAGGAAAGCGCTCGCTGTTGATTTTCTCTTGGAATGTTGATACAGTACATTTGTACTAAATCCAAATACAGTCAAAGGAAAATTACAAAATTGAGTTAATTGTTCAAATGAAATATGTGATCAGTCATCACTGGCTCCCTCTGAGAGGTGAGTGCAAGTTTAGAGAAAGTTTTGGCATGAGTAAATACTCTAGAGTTATCCTTACACACACACACACACACACACACACAAAAACACGCACGCAAAAACACACACACACACACACACACACACACACACACACACACACACACACACACACACACACACACACACACACACACACACACACACACACACAGGAACATCCACAAAGCACTCTCTACTTGTCTCTATAACTTTAGAGGATAACAGTAATGAATAGTGCTATCATTAGTATTTTGTATTTTATTAGCATCCCCATTAGCTGTTGTCAAGGCAGCAGCTACTCTTCCTGAGGTCCAAACAGAGATAAAACATTAAATAAAACAAACATTGTGCATTATACAAATTTACATTGCTCCATTATTACATTACACTATTACAAAACTACATTACATTACTAAGGATAATGATTGGGTGTGTGGAGAGTGTATGTTTTAGAGTGTCTGTGTGTATGTCTCTTCACAGTCCGCATTATGCCATCAGGTATTGTTTAATCTGTTTTTGAAATTATTATCAATTTCTTTCAACCAATCATCAGTCATTTCTGTCAGTGCTGAGTACTGTAGCTTCCCTATAAGCTTTCTGAAAGTCTGTTGTTAATCCATTTACATTTAAATAACATTGTATCTGATCGAACACCATTTTTTCCAAAAGTACTGTATACTAAGGACCGGTAGCAAGCTGATTGGTCGTATTTTTGAACCGGTAAAGGGTGCTTTGCTATTCTTGGGTAGCGGAAATACTTTTTCTTCCCTCCAGGTCTGAAGGCACACACCTTCCTCGAGTCTAGACTTAGATTAAAGATATGGCAAATAAGAGTGGAAATGTAGTCCGCTAACATCCTCACTAATTTTCCAACTAAGTTGTCAGTACCAGGTGGTTTGTCATTATTAACCTCTCTGGTACAAGTGGGACGGTAGCATCCCACCTGGCCAACATCCAGTGAAATTGCAGAGCGCCAAATTCAAAAACAGAAATACTCATGATAAAAATTCAGAAAACATACAAGTTTTATACATAGGTTTAAATATGAACTTCTTGTGAATCCAACCACGGAGTCAGATTTCAAAAAGGCTTTACGGCGAAAGCATACCATACGATTATTTGAGAACATCGCCCAGCAGACAAATCATTACAAACAGTAACCAGCCAAGTAGAAGAGTTACACAAGTCAGAAATAGAGATAAAATCAATCACTTACCTTTGATGATCTTCATATGGTTGCACTCAGAAGACATTAATTTACTCAATAAATGTTCGTTTTGTTCGATAAAGTCTTTCTTTATATCCAAAAACCTCTGTTTTGTTTGCGCGTTTTCTTCAGTAATCCACAAGCTCAAACGCAGTCACAACAGGCAGACAAAAAAATCCAAATTGTATCCGTAAAATTCATAGAAACATGTCAAACGATGTTTATATTCAATCTTCAGGGGGTTTTTACCCTAAATAATGTGATGTCTTAAGTTTTATCACATTTTCCCTAAACATCATTTATTATATTTGAATTTAACAATAGCATTCAACCCCTGTGCTTGAAGAGTTAATTAAGTCATGCATTTAGTCAGTGAATTCAAATTAATATTGATTATCATATCTTAAAAAAAGGTATGTGTAATTTAACCATACATTTTTTCAAAATGTGCTTTTCAATGTAAACTCAGCAAAAACAGAAACGTCCCTTTTTCAGGACCCTGTCTTTCAAAGACAATTCGTAAAAATTCAAATAACTTCACAGATCTTCATTGTAAAGGCTTTAAACACTGTTTCCCATGCTTGCTCAATGAACCATAAATAATCAATGAACATGCACCTGTGGAACGGTCGTTAAGACACTAACAGCTTACAGACGGTAGGCAATTAAGGTCACAGTTATGAAAACTTACAACACTAAAGAGGCCTTTCCACTGACTCTGAAAAACACCAAAAGAAAGATGCACAAGGTCCCTGCTCATCTGTGTGAACGTGCCTTAGGCATGCTGCAAGGAGGCATGAGGACTGCAGATATGACCAGAGCAATAAATTGCAATGTCCGTACTGTGAGATGCCTAAGACAGCGCTACAGGGAGACAGGGCGGACAGCTGATCGTACTCACAGTGGCAGACCACGTGTAACAGCACCTGCACAGGATCGGTACATCTGAACATCACACCTGCGGGACAGGTACAGGATGGCAACAACAACTGCCCAGGAATGCACAATCCCTCCATCAGTGCTCAGACTGTCCGCAATAGGCTGAGAGAGGCTGGACTGAGGGCTTGTAGGCCTGTTGTAAGGCAGGTCCTCACCAGACATCACCGGCAACAACGTCGCCTATGGGCACAAACCCACCGTCGCTGGGCCAGACAGGACTGGCAAAAAGTGCTCTTCACTGACGAGTCGTGGTTTTGTCTCACCAGGAGTGATGGTCGGATTCGAGTTTATCGTCGAAGGAATGAGCGTTACAGCGAGGCCTGTACTCTGGAGCGGGATCGATTTGGAGGTGGATGGTCCGTCATGGTCTGGGGTGCTGTGTCACAGCATCATAGGACTGAGCTTGTTGTCATTGCAGGCAATCTCAATGCAATGCGTTACAGGGAAGACATCCTCCTCCCTCATGTGGTACCCTTCCTGCAGGCTCATCCTGACATGACCCTCCAGCATGACAATGCCACCAGTCATACTGCTCGTTCTGTGCGTAATTTCCTGCAAGACAGGAATGTCAGTGTTTTCCCATTGCCAGCAAAAAGCCCGGATTTCAGTCCCATTGAGCAATTCTGGGATCTGTTGGATCGGAGGGTGAGGGCTAGGGCCATTCCCCCCAGAAATGTCTGCGAACTTGCAGGTTCCTTTGCGGAAGAGTGGGGTAACATCTCACAGCAAGAACTGGCAAATCTGGTGCAGTCCATGAGGAGGAGATGCATTGCAGTACTGCATTGCAGCTGGTGGCCACACCAGATACTGACTGTTACTTTTGATTTTGACCCCCCCTTTGTTCAGGGACACATCATTAAATTTCTGTTAGTCACATGTCTGTGGAACTTGTTCAGTTTATGTCTCAGTTGTTGAATCTTGTCATGTTCATAAAAATATTTACACATGTTAAGTTTGCTGAAAATAAACGCAGTTGACAGTGAGAGGACATTTCTTTTTTTGCTGAGTTAAGATATTTTCTGTGTTCAGATGGAACATTTCTCTGCTCCCTCAGTGACAATGTACTGTAAGTACCACCTGTGCATACTGAGTCTATGACTGTGATTAATTGCATAGCCTCCTGTTCAGCATACAACAGCATCACATTTTCAGTCTTAAGAATTCAGCCCACAAATAAAGGATGAGGACCTTTAAGATGAAAGGAAAGGAACCTGCAGTTCTTCTGATAACCGTCACTCCAATCCCCAATCCTGACAGTAGAGTATGCAATCTTTTAATCCATATTTTAGAGGAATATAATCGTGGGCTATGAATTCATTCTTGGCAATGCCAAATCATAATAAAAGTACTCCCAAAAACCTGTATTCCGGATAATGTAAGAAAACTCAAAATACCATAGTTGAAATATTGCCAAACTTCAGGACGAAGGCACCTGTATGAGTGTAACCTTGTTGTTGCTTAACTTAGGGCTTTCGGTGGCCATTATATGCACATGAAAATGCACAAAATGGACCTTGAGGCAGGTTCAATTACTTCAAATTTGGATTTAATAAAATTGTTGGTAGAGTGCTGTAGTTTGATAAGGTGCCAAGACTTTCCAGCTGCTATAGGCTGCATCAGCTCCTTTCTTAGACAGACAGATTCAGTGGGCCGTCCCTTCGCCAGCTGGCCAGTGGTGTTACTGCATTGACAGGTGCTCTGACAACTTGTCAGCCTCCCTTCAAGTACATGTACAGTTAGAGTCTGTGTATTTGTGGAATTTTATAACATCAGGACTCTATTGTAGATCAACAATTTACCACAAGATGACAAATATGTATATGTAAGTACCCAAGATGTTTAGCAATTTGTAAAGTAGAATAGTGTTTTGTTTCTCCCTTGTAGTCTATTTCATACCCATCAGGGAATGTTTTTGTATAATGAGTTCTTTGGTCAGGATTATACGATTCATACCTGTAATTTCTGCTGTCACATTTCTGCCCATGTGTTGAATTTATTTCGTGAGTTGTATCTCTAAGGCTTTTACCCAGAAACTGGAGCTGTATCTCTGGGGCTTTTATCCAGACACTGGAGCTGTATCTCTGGGGCTTTTACCCTGACACTGGAGCTGTATCTCTGGGGCTTTTACCAAGACAGTGGAGCTGTATCGCTGGGGCTTTTACCCTGACACTGGAGCTGTAACTCTGGGGCTTTTACCCAGACACTGGAGCTTTATCTCTGGGGCTTTTACCCAGACACTGGAGCTGTATCTCTGGGGCTTTTACCCAGACACTGGAGCTGCATCTCTGGGGCTTTTACCAAGACAGTGGAGCTGTATCGCTGGGGCTTTTACCAAGACAGTGGAGCTGTATCGCTGGGGCTTTTACCCTGACACTGGAGCTGCATCTCTGGGGCTTTTACCCAGACACTGGAGCTTTATCTCTGGGGCTTTTACCCAGACACTGGAGCTGTATCTCTACCCAGACACACCATCTGTATTTAAAAGTTCGGTTTGAGGTATGAACCTGTCAGGAATTTATTCTTTATAAGGTACTCCCATGGGTGAATGGAAATTCACTTTTGTTATAGTGTCTTCTTTCCCCCTCTTTGCACAAGTTGTAGGGATCACAAGTTGTATGGCTGAAAGGATTGCAATAATATTTTCCTCAAAGTCATCGAACCCAATGCCCAAAGTCCTTGAGAGCGAATGAATCTTACATTCCAACTCAATAAAATCTACCGGATCAGCATTTGCACTAACCTCTTCACCCTTCGACACATCCGCTCTTTACTCAGTGGCTTTCAGGACCCAGGGGAATCATGCACCCCAAATATCTGAGGGGGCACAAAGTACGTGAGAATGGCTCACAATGGTCCATAGTAGGGCTAAGTGTCACGCCTTGACCATAGAGAGCCTTTTTATTCTCTATTTTGGTTAGGTCGGGGTGTGACTAGGGTGGGTAATCTAGGTTGTTTATTTCTATGTTGGCCTGGTATGGTTCCCAATCAGAGGCAGCTATTTATCGTTGTCTCTGATTGGGGATCATATTTAGGCAGCCATTTCCCCACTGTGTTTTGTGGAATCTTGTTTTTGTGTAGTTGCCTGTGAGCACTTCATTGACATCATGTTTCGTTTGTCCTTTATTGTTTTGTGGGTTTCACTTCAATAAAGTGGCGGGCGGCACAAGGGATGGTCGGCGGATCCGGGGAGTGAACCAGAGCCAGTCTGGGAGAAGAGGGAGAAATTGGAGGAGAGAGAAATGAGAGAGTTGTTGTTTTGGTGTATGATGCACGACATTCGCCCTAAGGAGCTCTTTATCAGTTTGATGCCACCTGAGTCAGCTCTCCGTACTCGTCCTGAGGAACGTGCAAACAGTCTGGTAAAATCTGTGCCGGCTCAACGCACCAGGTCTCCAGTACGCCTCCCCAGCCCTGTACATCCTGTGCCAGCTCCTCGCACTTTCCCTGAAGTGTGTGTCACCAGTCCGGTACCACCTGTGCCGGCTCCAAGCACTAGGCCTAAGGTGCGCCTTCCCAGTCCGGTACGTCCTGTGTCTCCTCCTCGCACTTGCACTGAAGTGTGTGTCACCAGTCCGGTACCACCTGTGCCGGCTCCACATACTAGGCCTCCAGTGCGCCTTCCCAGTCCGGTACATCCTGTGCCTGCGCCTCGCACTCGCCCTGAAGTGTGTGTCACCAGTCCGGTACCACTTGTGCCGGCTCCACGCACTAGGCCTCCAGTGCGCCTTCCCAGTCCGGTACGTCCTGTGCCTGCTCCCCGCACTCGCCCTGAGGTGCGTGTCACCAGTCCGGTGCCACCTGTACTGGCTCCACGCACTCGGCCTCCAGTGCGATTTAACAGTTCAGAGCTTCCGGCGACGGTCCCCAGTCCAGAACTTCCGGCGACGGTCCACAGCCCGGAACTTCCTGCGGCGGTCCACAGTCCAGAACCTCCTGCGATGGTCCACGGTCCTGAACCTCCTGCGACGGTCCACGGTCCGGAACCTCCTGCGACGGTCCACTGTCCGGAACCTCCTGCGACGGTCCATGGTCCGCGACCTCCTGCGACGGTCCACGGTCCGGGACCTCCTGCGACGGTCCACGGTCCAGGGCCTCCTGCGACGGTCCAAGGTCCGGGACCTCCTGCGACGGTCCACTGTCCGGGACCTCCTGCGACGGTCCACGGTTCGGGACCTCCTGCGACGGTCAATGGTCCGGAACCTCCAGCGAGGGTCAATGGTCAGGAGCTTCCATGAGAGGCGTCCAGTTCTGCTCCAGGGCAGGAGCCTTCCTCTGTGCCGGTGCCCAGTCCAGGCACGGTGTCCAGTCCAGCTCCAGGGCAGGAGCCTTCCTCTGCGCTGGTGCCAAGTCTGGGTACGGTGTCCAGTCCAGCTCCATGGCCCGGAGCCTTCCTCTGTGCCGGTGCCCAGTCCAGGCACGGTGTCCAGTCCAGCTCCAGGGCAGGAGCCTTCCTCTGCGCTGGTGCCAAGTCTGGGTACGGTGTCCAGTCCAGCTCCATGGCCCGGAGCCTTCCTCTGCGCCGGTGCCCAGTCCAGGCACGGCGGCCAGCCCAACTCCATGGCCGGAGCCCTCCTTTTCGCCGATGCCCAGTCCAGGCATGGCGGCCAGCCCGGGTCCATGGCTGGATCCGAGGGATGAGCGTGTTCTTCGCCCCGCACCAGAGCCGCCAAATGATGCTGGCGGATCCGCGAGCTAAGTGGGTACTTCGCCCCGCACCGGAGCTGCCACTAACGCTAGATGTCCACCCGGACCCTCCCCTAATAAGTCAGTTTTTGCGGCCGGAGTCCGCACCTTTGAGAGGGGTACTGTCACGCCCTAACCATAGAGAGACTTTTTATTCTCTAGTTAGGTTAGGTCGGGGTGTGACTAGGGTCAGTTATCTAGGTTGTTTATTTCTATGTTGGCCTGGTATGGTTCCCAATCAGAGGCAGCTGTTTATTGTTGTCTCTGAATTATGAAACCGCGTTTTCCTGCAATCTAGAGCCATAGTCATTATTCTTAATTTTATGTTAAAAAAATATGTTTATTTTTCTGCATATCTAAGTATATCCTCTTGACAGTTTCTTTTTTAAGACACTAAATATGCTTGTCTGCATCTCTGCTAAAATCTGGGTCAAAGAATGTGAGTGTTATTCCATATATTTAGTTATTGCTTGCTATTCTAAAGTTTACCAACCTTGGTAGCAGGCATGCCAGCTAACATAGTTGGACAAGCTAGCTACTCTAACTGCAGAAGGAGGACCGAGCACGCCCTCATTCTCATCGACAGGGTTGTAGTGTAAATAGGCCTTTATAAATACATTTGATTGATTGATTGATATTTGCGGAGTTTCTCCCATTCTTCTCTGCGGATCCTCTCAAATTCTGTCAAGTTGGATGGGATCTGTTGCTGCACAGCTATTCTCTCTCTGTTCTCTCCAGAGATGTTCGATCGGGTTCAAGTCCGAGCTCTGTCCTGAACCTTTTCTGTCTTGGCTCTGTGCTTAGGGTTGTTGTCCTGTTGGAAGGTGAACCTTCACTCCCAGTCTGAGGCCCTGAGCGCTCTGGAGCAGGTTTTCATCAAGGCTCTCTCTGTACTTTGCTCCGTTGATCTTTCCCTCGATCCTGACTAGTCTCACAGTCACTGCCGCTGAAAATATCCCACAGCATGATGCTGCCACCATCATGCTTCACCGTAGGGATGGTGCCAGGTTTCCTCCAGACGTGACACTTGGCATTCAGGCCAAAGAGTTCAATCTTGTTTCATCAGACCAGATAATCTTGTTTCTCATGGTCTGAGAGTCTGTAGGTGTCTTTTGGCAAACTCCAAGCGGGCTGTCATGTGCCTTTTACTGAGGAGTGACTTCCGTCTGGCCACTCTACCATAAAGGCCTGCTTGGTGGAGTGCTACAGAGATGGAAGGTTCTCTTATCTCCACAGAGGAACTCTAGAGCTCTGTCAGTGACCATCAGGTTCTTGGTCACTTTCCTGACCAAGGCCCTTCTCCCCCAATTGCTCAGTTTGGGCGGTTTCGTTGTGTTCTTGGGGACCTTCAATGCTGCAAAAATTATTTGCCACCCTTCCACAGATCTGTGCCTCGACACAATCCTGTCTCTGAGTTATTTAATTCCTTCGACCTCATGGCTTGGTTTTTGCTCTGACATGCACTGTCAACTGGCGGACCTTAAATAGACAGGTGTGTGCCTTTCCAAATCATGTCCAATCAATTTAATTTACCACAGGTGGACTCCAATCATGTTGTAGAAACATCTCAAAGATGATCAATGGAAACAGGATGCACCTGAGTTCAAAACTCAGGATGCACCTGAGTTCAAAAACCCCCCTTCAGGGGGTTTTTACCCTAAATAATGTGATGTCTTAAGTTTTATCACATTTTCCCTAAACATCATTTATTATATTTGAATTTAACAATAGCATTCAACCCCTGTGCTTGAAGAGTTAATTAAGTCATGCATTTAGTCAGTGAATTCAAATTAATATTGATTATCATATCTTAAAAAAAGGTATGTGTAATTTAACCATACATTTTTTCAAAATGTGCTTTTCAATGTAAACTCAGCAAAAACAGAAACGTCCCTTTTTCAGGACCCTGTCTTTCAAAGACAATTCGTAAAAATTCAAATAACTTCACAGATCTTCATTGTAAAGGCTTTAAACACTGTTTCCCATGCTTGCTCAATGAACCATAAATAATCAATGAACATGCACCTGTGGAACGGTCGTTAAGACACTAACAGCTTACAGACGGTAGGCAATTAAGGTCACAGTTATGAAAACTTACAACACTAAAGAGGCCTTTCCACTGACTCTGAAAAACACCAAAAGAAAGATGCACAAGGTCCCTGCTCATCTGTGTGAACGTGCCTTAGGCATGCTGCAAGGAGGCATGAGGACTGCAGATATGACCAGAGCAATAAATTGCAATGTCCGTACTGTGAGATGCCTAAGACAGCGCTACAGGGAGACAGGGCGGACAGCTGATCGTACTCGCAGTGGCAGACCACGTGTAACAGCACCTGCAAAGGATCGGTACATCTGAACATCACACCTGCGGGACAGGTACAGGATGGCAACAACAACTGCCCAGGAATGCACAATCCCTCCATCAGTGCTCAGACTGTCCGCAATAGGCTGAGAGAGGCTGGACTGAGGGCTTGTAGGCCTGTTGTAAGGCAGGTCCTCACCAGACATCACCGGCAACAACGTCGCCTATGGGCACAAACCCACCGTCGCTGGGCCAGACAGGACTGGCAAAAAGTGCTCTTCACTGACGAGTCGTGGTTTTGTCTCACCAGGAGTGATGGTCGGATTCGAGTTTATCGTCGAAGGAATGAGCGTTACAGCGAGGCCTGTACTCTGGAGCGGGATCGATTTGGAGGTGGATGGTCCGTCATGGTCTGGGGTGCTGTGTCACAGCATCATAGGACTGAGCTTGTTGTCATTGCAGGCAATCTCAATGCAATGCGTTACAGGGAAGACATCCTCCTCCCTCATGTGGTACCCTTCCTGCAGGCTCATCCTGACATGACCCTCCAGCATGACAATGCCACCAGTCATACTGCTCGTTCTGTGCGTAATTTCCTGCAAGACAGGAATGTCAGTGTTTTCCCATTGCCAGCAAAAAGCCCGGATTTCAGTCCCATTGAGCAATTCTGGGATCTGTTGGATCGGAGGGTGAGGGCTAGGGCCATTCCCCCCAGAAATGTCTGCGAACTTGCAGGTTCCTTTGCGGAAGAGTGGGGTAACATCTCACAGCAAGAACTGGCAAATCTGGTGCAGTCCATGAGGAGGAGATGCATTGCAGTACTGCATTGCAGCTGGTGGCCACACCAGATACTGACTGTTACTTTTGATTTTGACCCCCCCTTTGTTCAGGGACACATCATTAAATTTCTGTTAGTCACATGTCTGTGGAACTTGTTCAGTTTATGTCTCAGTTGTTGAATCTTGTCATGTTCATAAAAATATTTACACATGTTAAGTTTGCTGAAAATAAACGCAGTTGACAGTGAGAGGACATTTCTTTTTTTGCTGAGTTAAGATATTTTCTGTGTTCAGATGGAACATTTCTCTGCTCCCTCAGTGACAATGTACTGTAAGTACCACCTGTGCATACTGAGTCTATGACTGTGATTAATTGCATAGCCTCCTGTTCAGCATACAACAGCATCACATTTTCAGTCTTAAGAATTCAGCCCACAAATAAAGGATGAGGACCTTTAAGATGAAAGGAAAGGAACCTGCAGTTCTTCTGATAACCGTCACTCCAATCCCCAATCCTGACAGTAGAGTATGCAATCTTTTAATCCATATTTTAGAGGAATATAATCGTGGGCTATGAATTCATTCTTGGCAATGCCAAATCATAATAAAAGTACTCCCAAAAACCTGTATTCCGGATAATGTAAGAAAACTCAAAATACCATAGTTGAAATATTGCCAAACTTCAGGACGAAGGCACCTGTATGAGTGTAACCTTGTTGTTGCTTAACTTAGGGCTTTCGGTGGCCATTATATGCACATGAAAATGCACAAAATGGACCTTGAGGCAGGTTCAATTACTTCAAATTTGGATTTAATAAAATTGTTGGTAGAGTGCTGTAGTTTGATAAGGTGCCAAGACTTTCCAGCTGCTATAGGCTGCATCAGCTCCTTTCTTAGACAGACAGATTCAGTGGGCCGTCCCTTCGCCAGCTGGCCAGTGGTGTTACTGCATTGACAGGTGCTCTGACAACTTGTCAGCCTCCCTTCAAGTACATGTACAGTTAGAGTCTGTGTATTTGTGGAATTTTATAACATCAGGACTCTATTGTAGATCAACAATTTACCACAAGATGACAAATATGTATATGTAAGTACCCAAGATGTTTAGCAATTTGTAAAGTAGAATAGTGTTTTGTTTCTCCCTTGTAGTCTATTTCATACCCATCAGGGAATGTTTTTGTATAATGAGTTCTTTGGTCAGGATTATACGATTCATACCTGTAATTTCTGCTGTCACATTTCTGCCCATGTGTTGAATTTATTTCGTGAGTTGTATCTCTAAGGCTTTTACCCAGAAACTGGAGCTGTATCTCTGGGGCTTTTATCCAGACACTGGAGCTGTATCTCTGGGGCTTTTACCCTGACACTGGAGCTGTATCTCTGGGGCTTTTACCAAGACAGTGGAGCTGTATCGCTGGGGCTTTTACCCTGACACTGGAGCTGTAACTCTGGGGCTTTTACCCAGACACTGGAGCTTTATCTCTGGGGCTTTTACCCAGACACTGGAGCTGTATCTCTGGGGCTTTTACCCAGACACTGGAGCTGCATCTCTGGGGCTTTTACCAAGACAGTGGAGCTGTATCGCTGGGGCTTTTACCAAGACAGTGGAGCTGTATCGCTGGGGCTTTTACCCTGACACTGGAGCTGCATCTCTGGGGCTTTTACCCAGACACTGGAGCTTTATCTCTGGGGCTTTTACCCAGACACTGGAGCTGTATCTCTACCCAGACACACCATCTGTATTTAAAAGTTCGGTTTGAGGTATGAACCTGTCAGGAATTTATTCTTTATAAGGTACTCCCATGGGTGAATGGAAATTCACTTTTGTTATAGTGTCTTCTTTCCCCCTCTTTGCACAAGTTGTAGGGATCACAAGTTGTATGGCTGAAAGGATTGCAATAATATTTTCCTCAAAGTCATCGAACCCAATGCCCAAAGTCCTTGAGAGCGAATGAATCTTACATTCCAACTCAATAAAATCTACCGGATCAGCATTTGCACTAACCTCTTCACCCTTCGACACATCCGCTCTTTACTCAGTGGCTTTCAGGACCCAGGGGAATCATGCACCCCAAATATCTGAGGGGGCACAAAGTACGTGAGAATGGCTCACAATGGTCCATAGTAGGGCTAAGTGTCACGCCTTGACCATAGAGAGCCTTTTTATTCTCTATTTTGGTTAGGTCGGGGTGTGACTAGGGTGGGTAATCTAGGTTGTTTATTTCTATGTTGGCCTGGTATGGTTCCCAATCAGAGGCAGCTATTTATCGTTGTCTCTGATTGGGGATCATATTTAGGCAGCCATTTCCCCACTGTGTTTTGTGGAATCTTGTTTTTGTGTAGTTGCCTGTGAGCACTTCATTGACATCATGTTTCGTTTGTCCTTTATTGTTTTGTGGGTTTCACTTCAATAAAGTGGCGGGCGGCACAAGGGATGGTCGGCGGATCCGGGGAGTGAACCAGAGCCAGTCTGGGAGAAGAGGGAGAAATTGGAGGAGAGAGAAATGAGAGAGTTGTTGTTTTGGTGTATGATGCACGACATTCGCCCTAAGGAGCTCTTTATCAGTTTGATGCCACCTGAGTCAGCTCTCCGTACTCGTCCTGAGGAACGTGCAAACAGTCTGGTAAAATCTGTGCCGGCTCAACGCACCAGGTCTCCAGTACGCCTCCCCAGCCCTGTACATCCTGTGCCAGCTCCTCGCACTTTCCCTGAAGTGTGTGTCACCAGTCCGGTACCACCTGTGCCGGCTCCAAGCACTAGGCCTAAGGTGCGCCTTCCCAGTCCGGTACGTCCTGTGTCTCCTCCTCGCACTTGCACTGAAGTGTGTGTCACCAGTCCGGTACCACCTGTGCCGGCTCCACATACTAGGCCTCCAGTGCGCCTTCCCAGTCCGGTACATCCTGTGCCTGCGCCTCGCACTCGCCCTGAAGTGTGTGTCACCAGTCCGGTACCACTTGTGCCGGCTCCACGCACTAGGCCTCCAGTGCGCCTTCCCAGTCCGGTACGTCCTGTGCCTGCTCCCCGCACTCGCCCTGAGGTGCGTGTCACCAGTCCGGTGCCACCTGTACTGGCTCCACGCACTCGGCCTCCAGTGCGATTTAACAGTTCAGAGCTTCCGGCGACGGTCCCCAGTCCAGAACTTCCGGCGACGGTCCACAGCCCGGAACTTCCTGCGGCGGTCCACAGTCCAGAACCTCCTGCGATGGTCCACGGTCCTGAACCTCCTGCGACGGTCCACGGTCCGGAACCTCCTGCGACGGTCCACTGTCCGGAACCTCCTGCGACGGTCCATGGTCCGCGACCTCCTGCGACGGTCCACGGTCCGGGACCTCCTGCGACGGTCCACGGTCCAGGGCCTCCTGCGACGGTCCAAGGTCCGGGACCTCCTGCGACGGTCCACTGTCCGGGACCTCCTGCGACGGTCCACGGTTCGGGACCTCCTGCGACGGTCAATGGTCCGGAACCTCCAGCGAGGGTCAATGGTCAGGAGCTTCCATGAGAGGCGTCCAGTTCTGCTCCAGGGCAGGAGCCTTCCTCTGTGCCGGTGCCCAGTCCAGGCACGGTGTCCAGTCCAGCTCCAGGGCAGGAGCCTTCCTCTGCGCTGGTGCCAAGTCTGGGTACGGTGTCCAGTCCAGCTCCATGGCCCGGAGCCTTCCTCTGTGCCGGTGCCCAGTCCAGGCACGGTGTCCAGTCCAGCTCCAGGGCAGGAGCCTTCCTCTGCGCTGGTGCCAAGTCTGGGTACGGTGTCCAGTCCAGCTCCATGGCCCGGAGCCTTCCTCTGCGCCGGTGCCCAGTCCAGGCACGGCGGCCAGCCCAACTCCATGGCCGGAGCCCTCCTTTTCGCCGATGCCCAGTCCAGGCATGGCGGCCAGCCCGGGTCCATGGCTGGATCCGAGGGATGAGCGTGTTCTTCGCCCCGCACCAGAGCCGCCAAATGATGCTGGCGGATCCGCGAGCTAAGTGGGTACTTCGCCCCGCACCGGAGCTGCCACTAACGCTAGATGTCCACCCGGACCCTCCCCTAATAAGTCAGTTTTTGCGGCCGGAGTCCGCACCTTTGAGAGGGGTACTGTCACGCCCTAACCATAGAGAGACTTTTTATTCTCTAGTTAGGTTAGGTCGGGGTGTGACTAGGGTCAGTTATCTAGGTTGTTTATTTCTATGTTGGCCTGGTATGGTTCCCAATCAGAGGCAGCTGTTTATTGTTGTCTCTGAATTATGAAACCGCGTTTTCCTGCAATCTAGAGCCATAGTCATTATTCTTAATTTTATGTTAAAAAAATATGTTTATTTTTCTGCATATCTAAGTATATCCTCTTGACAGTTTCTTTTTTAAGACACTAAATATGCTTGTCTGCATCTCTGCTAAAATCTGGGTCAAAGAATGTGAGTGTTATTCCATATATTTAGTTATTGCTTGCTATTCTAAAGTTTACCAACCTTGGTAGCAGGCATGCCAGCTAACATAGTTGGACAAGCTAGCTACTCTAACTGCAGAAGGAGGACCGAGCACGCCCTCATTCTCATCGACAGGGTTGTAGTGTAAATAGGCCTTTATAAATACATTTGATTGATTGATTGATATTTGCGGAGTTTCTCCCATTCTTCTCTGCGGATCCTCTCAAATTCTGTCAAGTTGGATGGGATCTGTTGCTGCACAGCTATTCTCTCTCTGTTCTCTCCAGAGATGTTCGATCGGGTTCAAGTCCGAGCTCTGTCCTGAACCTTTTCTGTCTTGGCTCTGTGCTTAGGGTTGTTGTCCTGTTGGAAGGTGAACCTTCACTCCCAGTCTGAGGCCCTGAGCGCTCTGGAGCAGGTTTTCATCAAGGCTCTCTCTGTACTTTGCTCCGTTGATCTTTCCCTCGATCCTGACTAGTCTCACAGTCACTGCCGCTGAAAATATCCCACAGCATGATGCTGCCACCATCATGCTTCACCGTAGGGATGGTGCCAGGTTTCCTCCAGACGTGACACTTGGCATTCAGGCCAAAGAGTTCAATCTTGTTTCATCAGACCAGATAATCTTGTTTCTCATGGTCTGAGAGTCTGTAGGTGTCTTTTGGCAAACTCCAAGCGGGCTGTCATGTGCCTTTTACTGAGGAGTGACTTCCGTCTGGCCACTCTACCATAAAGGCCTGCTTGGTGGAGTGCTACAGAGATGGAAGGTTCTCTTATCTCCACAGAGGAACTCTAGAGCTCTGTCAGTGACCATCAGGTTCTTGGTCACTTTCCTGACCAAGGCCCTTCTCCCCCAATTGCTCAGTTTGGGCGGTTTCGTTGTGTTCTTGGGGACCTTCAATGCTGCAAAAATTATTTGCCACCCTTCCACAGATCTGTGCCTCGACACAATCCTGTCTCTGAGTTATTTAATTCCTTCGACCTCATGGCTTGGTTTTTGCTCTGACATGCACTGTCAACTGGCGGACCTTAAATAGACAGGTGTGTGCCTTTCCAAATCATGTCCAATCAATTTAATTTACCACAGGTGGACTCCAATCATGTTGTAGAAACATCTCAAAGATGATCAATGGAAACAGGATGCACCTGAGTTCAAAACTCAGGATGCACCTGAGTTCAAAAACCCCCCTTCAGGGGGTTTTTACCCTAAATAATGTGATGTCTTAAGTTTTATCACATTTTCCCTAAACATCATTTATTATATTTGAATTTAACAATAGCATTCAACCCCTGTGCTTGAAGAGTTAATTAAGTCATGCATTTAGTCAGTGAATTCAAATTAATATTGATTATCATATCTTAAAAAAAGGTATGTGTAATTTAACCATACATTTTTTCAAAATGTGCTTTTCAATGTAAACTCAGCAAAAACAGAAACGTCCCTTTTTCAGGACCCTGTCTTTCAAAGACAATTCGTAAAAATTCAAATAACTTCACAGATCTTCATTGTAAAGGCTTTAAACACTGTTTCCCATGCTTGCTCAATGAACCATAAATAATCAATGAACATGCACCTGTGGAACGGTCGTTAAGACACTAACAGCTTACAGACGGTAGGCAATTAAGGTCACAGTTATGAAAACTTACAACACTAAAGAGGCCTTTCCACTGACTCTGAAAAACACCAAAAGAAAGATGCACAAGGTCCCTGCTCATCTGTGTGAACGTGCCTTAGGCATGCTGCAAGGAGGCATGAGGACTGCAGATATGACCAGAGCAATAAATTGCAATGTCCGTACTGTGAGATGCCTAAGACAGCGCTACAGGGAGACAGGGCGGACAGCTGATCGTACTCGCAGTGGCAGACCACGTGTAACAGCACCTGCACAGGATCGGTACATCTGAACATCACACCTGCGGGACAGGTACAGGATGGCAACAACAACTGCCCAGGAATGCACAATCCCTCCATCAGTGCTCAGACTGTCCGCAATAGGCTGAGAGAGGCTGGACTGAGGGCTTGTAGGCCTGTTGTAAGGCAGGTCCTCACCAGACATCACCGGCAACAACGTCGCCTATGGGCACAAACCCACCGTCGCTGGGCCAGACAGGACTGGCAAAAAGTGCTCTTCACTGACGAGTCGTGGTTTTGTCTCACCAGGAGTGATGGTCGGATTCGAGTTTATCGTCGAAGGAATGAGCGTTACAGCGAGGCCTGTACTCTGGAGCGGGATCGATTTGGAGGTGGATGGTCCGTCATGGTCTGGGGTGCTGTGTCACAGCATCATAGGACTGAGCTTGTTGTCATTGCAGGCAATCTCAATGCAATGCGTTACAGGGAAGACATCCTCCTCCCTCATGTGGTACCCTTCCTGCAGGCTCATCCTGACATGACCCTCCAGCATGACAATGCCACCAGTCATACTGCTCGTTCTGTGCGTAATTTCCTGCAAGACAGGAATGTCAGTGTTTTCCCATTGCCAGCAAAAAGCCCGGATTTCAGTCCCATTGAGCAATTCTGGGATCTGTTGGATCGGAGGGTGAGGGCTAGGGCCATTCCCCCCAGAAATGTCTGCGAACTTGCAGGTTCCTTTGCGGAAGAGTGGGGTAACATCTCACAGCAAGAACTGGCAAATCTGGTGCAGTCCATGAGGAGGAGATGCATTGCAGTACTGCATTGCAGCTGGTGGCCACACCAGATACTGACTGTTACTTTTGATTTTGACCCCCCCTTTGTTCAGGGACACATCATTAAATTTCTGTTAGTCACATGTCTGTGGAACTTGTTCAGTTTATGTCTCAGTTGTTGAATCTTGTCATGTTCATAAAAATATTTACACATGTTAAGTTTGCTGAAAATAAACGCAGTTGACAGTGAGAGGACATTTCTTTTTTTGCTGAGTTAAGATATTTTCTGTGTTCAGATGGAACATTTCTCTGCTCCCTCAGTGACAATGTACTGTAAGTACCACCTGTGCATACTGAGTCTATGACTGTGATTAATTGCATAGCCTCCTGTTCAGCATACAACAGCATCACATTTTCAGTCTTAAGAATTCAGCCCACAAATAAAGGATGAGGACCTTTAAGATGAAAGGAAAGGAACCTGCAGTTCTTCTGATAACCGTCACTCCAATCCCCAATCCTGACAGTAGAGTATGCAATCTTTTAATCCATATTTTAGAGGAATATAATCGTGGGCTATGAATTCATTCTTGGCAATGCCAAATCATAATAAAAGTACTCCCAAAAACCTGTATTCCGGATAATGTAAGAAAACTCAAAATACCATAGTTGAAATATTGCCAAACTTCAGGACGAAGGCACCTGTATGAGTGTAACCTTGTTGTTGCTTAACTTAGGGCTTTCGGTGGCCATTATATGCACATGAAAATGCACAAAATGGACCTTGAGGCAGGTTCAATTACTTCAAATTTGGATTTAATAAAATTGTTGGTAGAGTGCTGTAGTTTGATAAGGTGCCAAGACTTTCCAGCTGCTATAGGCTGCATCAGCTCCTTTCTTAGACAGACAGATTCAGTGGGCCGTCCCTTCGCCAGCTGGCCAGTGGTGTTACTGCATTGACAGGTGCTCTGACAACTTGTCAGCCTCCCTTCAAGTACATGTACAGTTAGAGTCTGTGTATTTGTGGAATTTTATAACATCAGGACTCTATTGTAGATCAACAATTTACCACAAGATGACAAATATGTATATGTAAGTACCCAAGATGTTTAGCAATTTGTAAAGTAGAATAGTGTTTTGTTTCTCCCTTGTAGTCTATTTCATACCCATCAGGGAATGTTTTTGTATAATGAGTTCTTTGGTCAGGATTATACGATTCATACCTGTAATTTCTGCTGTCACATTTCTGCCCATGTGTTGAATTTATTTCGTGAGTTGTATCTCTAAGGCTTTTACCCAGAAACTGGAGCTGTATCTCTGGGGCTTTTATCCAGACACTGGAGCTGTATCTCTGGGGCTTTTACCCTGACACTGGAGCTGTATCTCTGGGGCTTTTACCAAGACAGTGGAGCTGTATCGCTGGGGCTTTTACCCTGACACTGGAGCTGTAACTCTGGGGCTTTTACCCAGACACTGGAGCTTTATCTCTGGGGCTTTTACCCAGACACTGGAGCTGTATCTCTGGGGCTTTTACCCAGACACTGGAGCTGCATCTCTGGGGCTTTTACCAAGACAGTGGAGCTGTATCGCTGGGGCTTTTACCAAGACAGTGGAGCTGTATCGCTGGGGCTTTTACCCTGACACTGGAGCTGCATCTCTGGGGCTTTTACCCAGACACTGGAGCTTTATCTCTGGGGCTTTTACCCAGACACTGGAGCTGTATCTCTACCCAGACACACCATCTGTATTTAAAAGTTCGGTTTGAGGTATGAACCTGTCAGGAATTTATTCTTTATAAGGTACTCCCATGGGTGAATGGAAATTCACTTTTGTTATAGTGTCTTCTTTCCCCCTCTTTGCACAAGTTGTAGGGATCACAAGTTGTATGGCTGAAAGGATTGCAATAATATTTTCCTCAAAGTCATCGAACCCAATGCCCAAAGTCCTTGAGAGCGAATGAATCTTACATTCCAACTCAATAAAATCTACCGGATCAGCATTTGCACTAACCTCTTCACCCTTCGACACATCCGCTCTTTACTCAGTGGCTTTCAGGACCCAGGGGAATCATGCACCCCAAATATCTGAGGGGGCACAAAGTACGTGAGAATGGCTCACAATGGTCCATAGTAGGGCTAAGTGTCACGCCTTGACCATAGAGAGCCTTTTTATTCTCTATTTTGGTTAGGTCGGGGTGTGACTAGGGTGGGTAATCTAGGTTGTTTATTTCTATGTTGGCCTGGTATGGTTCCCAATCAGAGGCAGCTATTTATCGTTGTCTCTGATTGGGGATCATATTTAGGCAGCCATTTCCCCACTGTGTTTTGTGGAATCTTGTTTTTGTGTAGTTGCCTGTGAGCACTTCATTGACATCATGTTTCGTTTGTCCTTTATTGTTTTGTGGGTTTCACTTCAATAAAGTGGCGGGCGGCACAAGGGATGGTCGGCGGATCCGGGGAGTGAACCAGAGCCAGTCTGGGAGAAGAGGGAGAAATTGGAGGAGAGAGAAATGAGAGAGTTGTTGTTTTGGTGTATGATGCACGACATTCGCCCTAAGGAGCTCTTTATCAGTTTGATGCCACCTGAGTCAGCTCTCCGTACTCGTCCTGAGGAACGTGCAAACAGTCTGGTAAAATCTGTGCCGGCTCAACGCACCAGGTCTCCAGTACGCCTCCCCAGCCCTGTACATCCTGTGCCAGCTCCTCGCACTTTCCCTGAAGTGTGTGTCACCAGTCCGGTACCACCTGTGCCGGCTCCAAGCACTAGGCCTAAGGTGCGCCTTCCCAGTCCGGTACGTCCTGTGTCTCCTCCTCGCACTTGCACTGAAGTGTGTGTCACCAGTCCGGTACCACCTGTGCCGGCTCCACATACTAGGCCTCCAGTGCGCCTTCCCAGTCCGGTACATCCTGTGCCTGCGCCTCGCACTCGCCCTGAAGTGTGTGTCACCAGTCCGGTACCACTTGTGCCGGCTCCACGCACTAGGCCTCCAGTGCGCCTTCCCAGTCCGGTACGTCCTGTGCCTGCTCCCCGCACTCGCCCTGAGGTGCGTGTCACCAGTCCGGTGCCACCTGTACTGGCTCCACGCACTCGGCCTCCAGTGCGATTTAACAGTTCAGAGCTTCCGGCGACGGTCCCCAGTCCAGAACTTCCGGCGACGGTCCACAGCCCGGAACTTCCTGCGGCGGTCCACAGTCCAGAACCTCCTGCGATGGTCCACGGTCCTGAACCTCCTGCGACGGTCCACGGTCCGGAACCTCCTGCGACGGTCCACTGTCCGGAACCTCCTGCGACGGTCCATGGTCCGCGACCTCCTGCGACGGTCCACGGTCCGGGACCTCCTGCGACGGTCCACGGTCCAGGGCCTCCTGCGACGGTCCAAGGTCCGGGACCTCCTGCGACGGTCCACTGTCCGGGACCTCCTGCGACGGTCCACGGTTCGGGACCTCCTGCGACGGTCAATGGTCCGGAACCTCCAGCGAGGGTCAATGGTCAGGAGCTTCCATGAGAGGCGTCCAGTTCTGCTCCAGGGCAGGAGCCTTCCTCTGTGCCGGTGCCCAGTCCAGGCACGGTGTCCAGTCCAGCTCCAGGGCAGGAGCCTTCCTCTGCGCTGGTGCCAAGTCTGGGTACGGTGTCCAGTCCAGCTCCATGGCCCGGAGCCTTCCTCTGTGCCGGTGCCCAGTCCAGGCACGGTGTCCAGTCCAGCTCCAGGACAGGAGCCTTCCTCTGCGCTGGTGCCAAGTCTGGGTACGGTGTCCAGTCCAGCTCCATGGCCCGGAGCCTTCCTCTGCGCCGGTGCCCAGTCCAGGCACGGCGGCCAGCCCAACTCCATGGCCGGAGCCCTCCTTTTCGCCGATGCCCAGTCCAGGCATGGCGGCCAGCCCGGGTCCATGGCTGGATCCGAGGGATGAGCGTGTTCTTCGCCCCGCACCAGAGCCGCCAAATGATGCTGGCGGATCCGCGAGCTAAGTGGGTACTTCGCCCCGCACCGGAGCTGCCACTAACGCTAGATGTCCACCCGGACCCTCCCCTAATAAGTCAGTTTTTGCGGCCGGAGTCCGCACCTTTGAGAGGGGTACTGTCACGCCCTAACCATAGAGAGACTTTTTATTCTCTAGTTAGGTTAGGTCGGGGTGTGACTAGGGTCAGTTATCTAGGTTGTTTATTTCTATGTTGGCCTGGTATGGTTCCCAATCAGAGGCAGCTGTTTATTGTTGTCTCTGAATTATGAAACCGCGTTTTCCTGCAATCTAGAGCCATAGTCATTATTCTTAATTTTATGTTAAAAAAATATGTTTATTTTTCTGCATATCTAAGTATATCCTCTTGACAGTTTCTTTTTTAAGACACTAAATATGCTTGTCTGCATCTCTGCTAAAATCTGGGTCAAAGAATGTGAGTGTTATTCCATATATTTAGTTATTGCTTGCTATTCTAAAGTTTACCAACCTTGGTAGCAGGCATGCCAGCTAACATAGTTGGACAAGCTAGCTACTCTAACTGCAGAAGGAGGACCGAGCACGCCCTCATTCTCATCGACAGGGTTGTAGTGTAAATAGGCCTTTATAAATACATTTGATTGATTGATTGATATTTGCGGAGTTTCTCCCATTCTTCTCTGCGGATCCTCTCAAATTCTGTCAAGTTGGATGGGATCTGTTGCTGCACAGCTATTCTCTCTCTGTTCTCTCCAGAGATGTTCGATCGGGTTCAAGTCCGAGCTCTGTCCTGAACCTTTTCTGTCTTGGCTCTGTGCTTAGGGTTGTTGTCCTGTTGGAAGGTGAACCTTCACTCCCAGTCTGAGGCCCTGAGCGCTCTGGAGCAGGTTTTCATCAAGGCTCTCTCTGTACTTTGCTCCGTTGATCTTTCCCTCGATCCTGACTAGTCTCACAGTCACTGCCGCTGAAAATATCCCACAGCATGATGCTGCCACCATCATGCTTCACCGTAGGGATGGTGCCAGGTTTCCTCCAGACGTGACACTTGGCATTCAGGCCAAAGAGTTCAATCTTGTTTCATCAGACCAGATAATCTTGTTTCTCATGGTCTGAGAGTCTGTAGGTGTCTTTTGGCAAACTCCAAGCGGGCTGTCATGTGCCTTTTACTGAGGAGTGACTTCCGTCTGGCCACTCTACCATAAAGGCCTGCTTGGTGGAGTGCTACAGAGATGGAAGGTTCTCTTATCTCCACAGAGGAACTCTAGAGCTCTGTCAGTGACCATCAGGTTCTTGGTCACTTTCCTGACCAAGGCCCTTCTCCCCCAATTGCTCAGTTTGGGCGGTTTCGTTGTGTTCTTGGGGACCTTCAATGCTGCAAAAATTATTTGCCACCCTTCCACAGATCTGTGCCTCGACACAATCCTGTCTCTGAGTTATTTAATTCCTTCGACCTCATGGCTTGGTTTTTGCTCTGACATGCACTGTCAACTGGCGGACCTTAAATAGACAGGTGTGTGCCTTTCCAAATCATGTCCAATCAATTTAATTTACCACAGGTGGACTCCAATCATGTTGTAGAAACATCTCAAAGATGATCAATGGAAACAGGATGCACCTGAGTTCAAAACTCAGGATGCACCTGAGTTCAAAAACCCCCCTTCAGGGGGTTTTTACCCTAAATAATGTGATGTCTTAAGTTTTATCACATTTTCCCTAAACATCATTTATTATATTTGAATTTAACAATAGCATTCAACCCCTGTGCTTGAAGAGTTAATTAAGTCATGCATTTAGTCAGTGAATTCAAATTAATATTGATTATCATATCTTAAAAAAAGGTATGTGTAATTTAACCATACATTTTTTCAAAATGTGCTTTTCAATGTAAACTCAGCAAAAACAGAAACGTCCCTTTTTCAGGACCCTGTCTTTCAAAGACAATTCGTAAAAATTCAAATAACTTCACAGATCTTCATTGTAAAGGCTTTAAACACTGTTTCCCATGCTTGCTCAATGAACCATAAATAATCAATGAACATGCACCTGTGGAACGGTCGTTAAGACACTAACAGCTTACAGACGGTAGGCAATTAAGGTCACAGTTATGAAAACTTACAACACTAAAGAGGCCTTTCCACTGACTCTGAAAAACACCAAAAGAAAGATGCACAAGGTCCCTGCTCATCTGTGTGAACGTGCCTTAGGCATGCTGCAAGGAGGCATGAGGACTGCAGATATGACCAGAGCAATAAATTGCAATGTCCGTACTGTGAGATGCCTAAGACAGCGCTACAGGGAGACAGGGCGGACAGCTGATCGTACTCGCAGTGGCAGACCACGTGTAACAGCACCTGCACAGGATCGGTACATCTGAACATCACACCTGCGGGACAGGTACAGGATGGCAACAACAACTGCCCAGGAATGCACAATCCCTCCATCAGTGCTCAGACTGTCCGCAATAGGCTGAGAGAGGCTGGACTGAGGGCTTGTAGGCCTGTTGTAAGGCAGGTCCTCACCAGACATCACCGGCAACAACGTCGCCTATGGGCACAAACCCACCGTCGCTGGGCCAGACAGGACTGGCAAAAAGTGCTCTTCACTGACGAGTCGTGGTTTTGTCTCACCAGGAGTGATGGTCGGATTCGAGTTTATCGTCGAAGGAATGAGCGTTACAGCGAGGCCTGTACTCTGGAGCGGGATCGATTTGGAGGTGGATGGTCCGTCATGGTCTGGGGTGCTGTGTCACAGCATCATAGGACTGAGCTTGTTGTCATTGCAGGCAATCTCAATGCAATGCGTTACAGGGAAGACATCCTCCTCCCTCATGTGGTACCCTTCCTGCAGGCTCATCCTGACATGACCCTCCAGCATGACAATGCCACCAGTCATACTGCTCGTTCTGTGCGTAATTTCCTGCAAGACAGGAATGTCAGTGTTTTCCCATTGCCAGCAAAAAGCCCGGATTTCAGTCCCATTGAGCAATTCTGGGATCTGTTGGATCGGAGGGTGAGGGCTAGGGCCATTCCCCCCAGAAATGTCTGCGAACTTGCAGGTTCCTTTGCGGAAGAGTGGGGTAACATCTCACAGCAAGAACTGGCAAATCTGGTGCAGTCCATGAGGAGGAGATGCATTGCAGTACTGCATTGCAGCTGGTGGCCACACCAGATACTGACTGTTACTTTTGATTTTGACCCCCCCTTTGTTCAGGGACACATCATTAAATTTCTGTTAGTCACATGTCTGTGGAACTTGTTCAGTTTATGTCTCAGTTGTTGAATCTTGTCATGTTCATAAAAATATTTACACATGTTAAGTTTGCTGAAAATAAACGCAGTTGACAGTGAGAGGACATTTCTTTTTTTGCTGAGTTAAGATATTTTCTGTGTTCAGATGGAACATTTCTCTGCTCCCTCAGTGACAATGTACTGTAAGTACCACCTGTGCATACTGAGTCTATGACTGTGATTAATTGCATAGCCTCCTGTTCAGCATACAACAGCATCACATTTTCAGTCTTAAGAATTCAGCCCACAAATAAAGGATGAGGACCTTTAAGATGAAAGGAAAGGAACCTGCAGTTCTTCTGATAACCGTCACTCCAATCCCCAATCCTGACAGTAGAGTATGCAATCTTTTAATCCATATTTTAGAGGAATATAATCGTGGGCTATGAATTCATTCTTGGCAATGCCAAATCATAATAAAAGTACTCCCAAAAACCTGTATTCCGGATAATGTAAGAAAACTCAAAATACCATAGTTGAAATATTGCCAAACTTCAGGACGAAGGCACCTGTATGAGTGTAACCTTGTTGTTGCTTAACTTAGGGCTTTCGGTGGCCATTATATGCACATGAAAATGCACAAAATGGACCTTGAGGCAGGTTCAATTACTTCAAATTTGGATTTAATAAAATTGTTGGTAGAGTGCTGTAGTTTGATAAGGTGCCAAGACTTTCCAGCTGCTATAGGCTGCATCAGCTCCTTTCTTAGACAGACAGATTCAGTGGGCCGTCCCTTCGCCAGCTGGCCAGTGGTGTTACTGCATTGACAGGTGCTCTGACAACTTGTCAGCCTCCCTTCAAGTACATGTACAGTTAGAGTCTGTGTATTTGTGGAATTTTATAACATCAGGACTCTATTGTAGATCAACAATTTACCACAAGATGACAAATATGTATATGTAAGTACCCAAGATGTTTAGCAATTTGTAAAGTAGAATAGTGTTTTGTTTCTCCCTTGTAGTCTATTTCATACCCATCAGGGAATGTTTTTGTATAATGAGTTCTTTGGTCAGGATTATACGATTCATACCTGTAATTTCTGCTGTCACATTTCTGCCCATGTGTTGAATTTATTTCGTGAGTTGTATCTCTAAGGCTTTTACCCAGAAACTGGAGCTGTATCTCTGGGGCTTTTATCCAGACACTGGAGCTGTATCTCTGGGGCTTTTACCCTGACACTGGAGCTGTATCTCTGGGGCTTTTACCAAGACAGTGGAGCTGTATCGCTGGGGCTTTTACCCTGACACTGGAGCTGTAACTCTGGGGCTTTTACCCAGACACTGGAGCTTTATCTCTGGGGCTTTTACCCAGACACTGGAGCTGTATCTCTGGGGCTTTTACCCAGACACTGGAGCTGCATCTCTGGGGCTTTTACCAAGACAGTGGAGCTGTATCGCTGGGGCTTTTACCAAGACAGTGGAGCTGTATCGCTGGGGCTTTTACCCTGACACTGGAGCTGCATCTCTGGGGCTTTTACCCAGACACTGGAGCTTTATCTCTGGGGCTTTTACCCAGACACTGGAGCTGTATCTCTACCCAGACACACCATCTGTATTTAAAAGTTCGGGTTTGAGGTATGAACCTGTCAGGAATTTATTCTTTATAAGGTACTCCCATGGGTGAATGGAAATTCACTTTTGTTATAGTGTCTTCTTTCCCCCTCTTTGCACAAGTTGTAGGGATCACAAGTTGTATGGCTGAAAGGATTGCAATAATATTTTCCTCAAAGTCATCGAACCCAATGCCCAAAGTCCTTGAGAGCGAATGAATCTTACATTCCAACTCAATAAAATCTACCGGATCAGCATTTGCACTAACCTCTTCACCCTTCGACACATCCGCTCTTTACTCAGTGGCTTTCAGGACCCAGGGGAATCATGCACCCCAAATATCTGAGGGGGCACAAAGTACGTGAGAATGGCTCACAATGGTCCATAGTAGGGCTAAGTGTCACGCCTTGACCATAGAGAGCCTTTTTATTCTCTATTTTGGTTAGGTCGGGGTGTGACTAGGGTGGGTAATCTAGGTTGTTTATTTCTATGTTGGCCTGGTATGGTTCCCAATCAGAGGCAGCTATTTATCGTTGTCTCTGATTGGGGATCATATTTAGGCAGCCATTTCCCCACTGTGTTTTGTGGAATCTTGTTTTTGTGTAGTTGCCTGTGAGCACTTCATTGACATCATGTTTCGTTTGTCCTTTATTGTTTTGTGGGTTTCACTTCAATAAAGTGGCGGGCGGCACAAGGGATGGTCGGCGGATCCGGGGAGTGAACCAGAGCCAGTCTGGGAGAAGAGGGAGAAATTGGAGGAGAGAGAAATGAGAGAGTTGTTGTTTTGGTGTATGATGCACGACATTCGCCCTAAGGAGCTCTTTATCAGTTTGATGCCACCTGAGTCAGCTCTCCGTACTCGTCCTGAGGAACGTGCAAACAGTCTGGTAAAATCTGTGCCGGCTCAACGCACCAGGTCTCCAGTACGCCTCCCCAGCCCTGTACATCCTGTGCCAGCTCCTCGCACTTTCCCTGAAGTGTGTGTCACCAGTCCGGTACCACCTGTGCCGGCTCCAAGCACTAGGCCTAAGGTGCGCCTTCCCAGTCCGGTACGTCCTGTGTCTCCTCCTCGCACTTGCACTGAAGTGTGTGTCACCAGTCCGGTACCACCTGTGCCGGCTCCACATACTAGGCCTCCAGTGCGCCTTCCCAGTCCGGTACATCCTGTGCCTGCGCCTCGCACTCGCCCTGAAGTGTGTGTCACCAGTCCGGTACCACTTGTGCCGGCTCCACGCACTAGGCCTCCAGTGCGCCTTCCCAGTCCGGTACGTCCTGTGCCTGCTCCCCGCACTCGCCCTGAGGTGCGTGTCACCAGTCCGGTGCCACCTGTACTGGCTCCACGCACTCGGCCTCCAGTGCGATTTAACAGTTCAGAGCTTCCGGCGACGGTCCCCAGTCCAGAACTTCCGGCGACGGTCCACAGCCCGGAACTTCCTGCGGCGGTCCACAGTCCAGAACCTCCTGCGATGGTCCACGGTCCTGAACCTCCTGCGACGGTCCACGGTCCGGAACCTCCTGCGACGGTCCACTGTCCGGAACCTCCTGCGACGGTCCATGGTCCGCGACCTCCTGCGACGGTCCACGGTCCGGGACCTCCTGCGACGGTCCACGGTCCAGGGCCTCCTGCGACGGTCCAAGGTCCGGGACCTCCTGCGACGGTCCACTGTCCGGGACCTCCTGCGACGGTCCACGGTTCGGGACCTCCTGCGACGGTCAATGGTCCGGAACCTCCAGCGAGGGTCAATGGTCAGGAGCTTCCATGAGAGGCGTCCAGTTCTGCTCCAGGGCAGGAGCCTTCCTCTGTGCCGGTGCCCAGTCCAGGCACGGTGTCCAGTCCAGCTCCAGGGCAGGAGCCTTCCTCTGCGCTGGTGCCAAGTCTGGGTACGGTGTCCAGTCCAGCTCCATGGCCCGGAGCCTTCCTCTGTGCCGGTGCCCAGTCCAGGCACGGTGTCCAGTCCAGCTCCAGGGCAGGAGCCTTCCTCTGCGCTGGTGCCAAGTCTGGGTACGGTGTCCAGTCCAGCTCCATGGCCCGGAGCCTTCCTCTGCGCCGGTGCCCAGTCCAGGCACGGCGGCCAGCCCAACTCCATGGCCGGAGCCCTCCTTTTCGCCGATGCCCAGTCCAGGCATGGCGGCCAGCCCGGGTCCATGGCTGGATCCGAGGGATGAGCGTGTTCTTCGCCCCGCACCAGAGCCGCCAAATGATGCTGGCGGATCCGCGAGCTAAGTGGGTACTTCGCCCCGCACCGGAGCTGCCACTAACGCTAGATGTCCACCCGGACCCTCCCCCCTCCCCTAATAAGTCAGTTTTTGCGGCCGGAGTCCGCACCTTTGAGAGGGGTACTGTCACGCCCTAACCATAGAGAGACTTTTTATTCTCTAGTTAGGTTAGGTCGGGGTGTGACTAGGGTCAGTTATCTAGGTTGTTTATTTCTATGTTGGCCTGGTATGGTTCCCAATCAGAGGCAGCTGTTTATTGTTGTCTCTGAATTATGAAACCGCGTTTTCCTGCAATCTAGAGCCATAGTCATTATTCTTAATTTTATGTTAAAAAAATATGTTTATTTTTCTGCATATCTAAGTATATCCTCTTGACAGTTTCTTTTTTAAGACACTAAATATGCTTGTCTGCATCTCTGCTAAAATCTGGGTCAAAGAATGTGAGTGTTATTCCATATATTTAGTTATTGCTTGCTATTCTAAAGTTTACCAACCTTGGTAGCAGGCATGCCAGCTAACATAGTTGGACAAGCTAGCTACTCTAACTGCAGAAGGAGGACCGAGCACGCCCTCATTCTCATCGACAGGGTTGTAGTGTAAATAGGCCTTTATAAATACATTTGATTGATTGATTGATATTTGCGGAGTTTCTCCCATTCTTCTCTGCGGATCCTCTCAAATTCTGTCAAGTTGGATGGGATCTGTTGCTGCACAGCTATTCTCTCTCTGTTCTCTCCAGAGATGTTCGATCGGGTTCAAGTCCGAGCTCTGTCCTGAACCTTTTCTGTCTTGGCTCTGTGCTTAGGGTTGTTGTCCTGTTGGAAGGTGAACCTTCACTCCCAGTCTGAGGCCCTGAGCGCTCTGGAGCAGGTTTTCATCAAGGCTCTCTCTGTACTTTGCTCCGTTGATCTTTCCCTCGATCCTGACTAGTCTCACAGTCACTGCCGCTGAAAATATCCCACAGCATGATGCTGCCACCATCATGCTTCACCGTAGGGATGGTGCCAGGTTTCCTCCAGACGTGACACTTGGCATTCAGGCCAAAGAGTTCAATCTTGTTTCATCAGACCAGATAATCTTGTTTCTCATGGTCTGAGAGTCTGTAGGTGTCTTTTGGCAAACTCCAAGCGGGCTGTCATGTGCCTTTTACTGAGGAGTGACTTCCGTCTGGCCACTCTACCATAAAGGCCTGCTTGGTGGAGTGCTACAGAGATGGAAGGTTCTCTTATCTCCACAGAGGAACTCTAGAGCTCTGTCAGTGACCATCAGGTTCTTGGTCACTTTCCTGACCAAGGCCCTTCTCCCCCAATTGCTCAGTTTGGGCGGTTTCGTTGTGTTCTTGGGGACCTTCAATGCTGCAAAAATTATTTGCCACCCTTCCACAGATCTGTGCCTCGACACAATCCTGTCTCTGAGTTATTTAATTCCTTCGACCTCATGGCTTGGTTTTTGCTCTGACATGCACTGTCAACTGGCGGACCTTAAATAGACAGGTGTGTGCCTTTCCAAATCATGTCCAATCAATTTAATTTACCACAGGTGGACTCCAATCATGTTGTAGAAACATCTCAAAGATGATCAATGGAAACAGGATGCACCTGAGTTCAAAACTCAGGATGCACCTGAGTTCAAAAACCCCCCTTCAGGGGGTTTTTACCCTAAATAATGTGATGTCTTAAGTTTTATCACATTTTCCCTAAACATCATTTATTATATTTGAATTTAACAATAGCATTCAACCCCTGTGCTTGAAGAGTTAATTAAGTCATGCATTTAGTCAGTGAATTCAAATTAATATTGATTATCATATCTTAAAAAAAGGTATGTGTAATTTAACCATACATTTTTTCAAAATGTGCTTTTCAATGTAAACTCAGCAAAAACAGAAACGTCCCTTTTTCAGGACCCTGTCTTTCAAAGACAATTCGTAAAAATTCAAATAACTTCACAGATCTTCATTGTAAAGGCTTTAAACACTGTTTCCCATGCTTGCTCAATGAACCATAAATAATCAATGAACATGCACCTGTGGAACGGTCGTTAAGACACTAACAGCTTACAGACGGTAGGCAATTAAGGTCACAGTTATGAAAACTTACAACACTAAAGAGGCCTTTCCACTGACTCTGAAAAACACCAAAAGAAAGATGCACAAGGTCCCTGCTCATCTGTGTGAACGTGCCTTAGGCATGCTGCAAGGAGGCATGAGGACTGCAGATATGACCAGAGCAATAAATTGCAATGTCCGTACTGTGAGATGCCTAAGACAGCGCTACAGGGAGACAGGGCGGACAGCTGATCGTACTCGCAGTGGCAGACCACGTGTAACAGCACCTGCACAGGATCGGTACATCTGAACATCACACCTGCGGGACAGGTACAGGATGGCAACAACAACTGCCCAGGAATGCACAATCCCTCCATCAGTGCTCAGACTGTCCGCAATAGGCTGAGAGAGGCTGGACTGAGGGCTTGTAGGCCTGTTGTAAGGCAGGTCCTCACCAGACATCACCGGCAACAACGTCGCCTATGGGCACAAACCCACCGTCGCTGGGCCAGACAGGACTGGCAAAAAGTGCTCTTCACTGACGAGTCGTGGTTTTGTCTCACCAGGAGTGATGGTCGGATTCGAGTTTATCGTCGAAGGAATGAGCGTTACAGCGAGGCCTGTACTCTGGAGCGGGATCGATTTGGAGGTGGATGGTCCGTCATGGTCTGGGGTGCTGTGTCACAGCATCATAGGACTGAGCTTGTTGTCATTGCAGGCAATCTCAATGCAATGCGTTACAGGGAAGACATCCTCCTCCCTCATGTGGTACCCTTCCTGCAGGCTCATCCTGACATGACCCTCCAGCATGACAATGCCACCAGTCATACTGCTCGTTCTGTGCGTAATTTCCTGCAAGACAGGAATGTCAGTGTTTTCCCATTGCCAGCAAAAAGCCCGGATTTCAGTCCCATTGAGCAATTCTGGGATCTGTTGGATCGGAGGGTGAGGGCTAGGGCCATTCCCCCCAGAAATGTCTGCGAACTTGCAGGTTCCTTTGCGGAAGAGTGGGGTAACATCTCACAGCAAGAACTGGCAAATCTGGTGCAGTCCATGAGGAGGAGATGCATTGCAGTACTGCATTGCAGCTGGTGGCCACACCAGATACTGACTGTTACTTTTGATTTTGACCCCCCCTTTGTTCAGGGACACATCATTAAATTTCTGTTAGTCACATGTCTGTGGAACTTGTTCAGTTTATGTCTCAGTTGTTGAATCTTGTCATGTTCATAAAAATATTTACACATGTTAAGTTTGCTGAAAATAAACGCAGTTGACAGTGAGAGGACATTTCTTTTTTTGCTGAGTTAAGATATTTTCTGTGTTCAGATGGAACATTTCTCTGCTCCCTCAGTGACAATGTACTGTAAGTACCACCTGTGCATACTGAGTCTATGACTGTGATTAATTGCATAGCCTCCTGTTCAGCATACAACAGCATCACATTTTCAGTCTTAAGAATTCAGCCCACAAATAAAGGATGAGGACCTTTAAGATGAAAGGAAAGGAACCTGCAGTTCTTCTGATAACCGTCACTCCAATCCCCAATCCTGACAGTAGAGTATGCAATCTTTTAATCCATATTTTAGAGGAATATAATCGTGGGCTATGAATTCATTCTTGGCAATGCCAAATCATAATAAAAGTACTCCCAAAAACCTGTATTCCGGATAATGTAAGAAAACTCAAAATACCATAGTTGAAATATTGCCAAACTTCAGGACGAAGGCACCTGTATGAGTGTAACCTTGTTGTTGCTTAACTTAGGGCTTTCGGTGGCCATTATATGCACATGAAAATGCACAAAATGGACCTTGAGGCAGGTTCAATTACTTCAAATTTGGATTTAATAAAATTGTTGGTAGAGTGCTGTAGTTTGATAAGGTGCCAAGACTTTCCAGCTGCTATAGGCTGCATCAGCTCCTTTCTTAGACAGACAGATTCAGTGGGCCGTCCCTTCGCCAGCTGGCCAGTGGTGTTACTGCATTGACAGGTGCTCTGACAACTTGTCAGCCTCCCTTCAAGTACATGTACAGTTAGAGTCTGTGTATTTGTGGAATTTTATAACATCAGGACTCTATTGTAGATCAACAATTTACCACAAGATGACAAATATGTATATGTAAGTACCCAAGATGTTTAGCAATTTGTAAAGTAGAATAGTGTTTTGTTTCTCCCTTGTAGTCTATTTCATACCCATCAGGGAATGTTTTTGTATAATGAGTTCTTTGGTCAGGATTATACGATTCATACCTGTAATTTCTGCTGTCACATTTCTGCCCATGTGTTGAATTTATTTCGTGAGTTGTATCTCTAAGGCTTTTACCCAGAAACTGGAGCTGTATCTCTGGGGCTTTTATCCAGACACTGGAGCTGTATCTCTGGGGCTTTTACCCTGACACTGGAGCTGTATCTCTGGGGCTTTTACCAAGACAGTGGAGCTGTATCGCTGGGGCTTTTACCCTGACACTGGAGCTGTAACTCTGGGGCTTTTACCCAGACACTGGAGCTTTATCTCTGGGGCTTTTACCCAGACACTGGAGCTGTATCTCTGGGGCTTTTACCCAGACACTGGAGCTGCATCTCTGGGGCTTTTACCAAGACAGTGGAGCTGTATCGCTGGGGCTTTTACCAAGACAGTGGAGCTGTATCGCTGGGGCTTTTACCCTGACACTGGAGCTGCATCTCTGGGGCTTTTACCCAGACACTGGAGCTTTATCTCTGGGGCTTTTACCCAGACACTGGAGCTGTATCTCTACCCAGACACACCATCTGTATTTAAAAGTTCGGTTTGAGGTATGAACCTGTCAGGAATTTATTCTTTATAAGGTACTCCCATGGGTGAATGGAAATTCACTTTTGTTATAGTGTCTTCTTTCCCCCTCTTTGCACAAGTTGTAGGGATCACAAGTTGTATGGCTGAAAGGATTGCAATAATATTTTCCTCAAAGTCATCGAACCCAATGCCCAAAGTCCTTGAGAGCGAATGAATCTTACATTCCAACTCAATAAAATCTACCGGATCAGCATTTGCACTAACCTCTTCACCCTTCGACACATCCGCTCTTTACTCAGTGGCTTTCAGGACCCAGGGGAATCATGCACCCCAAATATCTGAGGGGGCACAAAGTACGTGAGAATGGCTCACAATGGTCCATAGTAGGGCTAAGTGTCACGCCTTGACCATAGAGAGCCTTTTTATTCTCTATTTTGGTTAGGTCGGGGTGTGACTAGGGTGGGTAATCTAGGTTGTTTATTTCTATGTTGGCCTGGTATGGTTCCCAATCAGAGGCAGCTATTTATCGTTGTCTCTGATTGGGGATCATATTTAGGCAGCCATTTCCCCACTGTGTTTTGTGGAATCTTGTTTTTGTGTAGTTGCCTGTGAGCACTTCATTGACATCATGTTTCGTTTGTCCTTTATTGTTTTGTGGGTTTCACTTCAATAAAGTGGCGGGCGGCACAAGGGATGGTCGGCGGATCCGGGGAGTGAACCAGAGCCAGTCTGGGAGAAGAGGGAGAAATTGGAGGAGAGAGAAATGAGAGAGTTGTTGTTTTGGTGTATGATGCACGACATTCGCCCTAAGGAGCTCTTTATCAGTTTGATGCCACCTGAGTCAGCTCTCCGTACTCGTCCTGAGGAACGTGCAAACAGTCTGGTAAAATCTGTGCCGGCTCAACGCACCAGGTCTCCAGTACGCCTCCCCAGCCCTGTACATCCTGTGCCAGCTCCTCGCACTTTCCCTGAAGTGTGTGTCACCAGTCCGGTACCACCTGTGCCGGCTCCAAGCACTAGGCCTAAGGTGCGCCTTCCCAGTCCGGTACGTCCTGTGTCTCCTCCTCGCACTTGCACTGAAGTGTGTGTCACCAGTCCGGTACCACCTGTGCCGGCTCCACATACTAGGCCTCCAGTGCGCCTTCCCAGTCCGGTACATCCTGTGCCTGCGCCTCGCACTCGCCCTGAAGTGTGTGTCACCAGTCCGGTACCACTTGTGCCGGCTCCACGCACTAGGCCTCCAGTGCGCCTTCCCAGTCCGGTACGTCCTGTGCCTGCTCCCCGCACTCGCCCTGAGGTGCGTGTCACCAGTCCGGTGCCACCTGTACTGGCTCCACGCACTCGGCCTCCAGTGCGATTTAACAGTTCAGAGCTTCCGGCGACGGTCCCCAGTCCAGAACTTCCGGCGACGGTCCACAGCCCGGAACTTCCTGCGGCGGTCCACAGTCCAGAACCTCCTGCGATGGTCCACGGTCCTGAACCTCCTGCGACGGTCCACGGTCCGGAACCTCCTGCGACGGTCCACTGTCCGGAACCTCCTGCGACGGTCCATGGTCCGCGACCTCCTGCGACGGTCCACGGTCCGGGACCTCCTGCGACGGTCCACGGTCCAGGGCCTCCTGCGACGGTCCAAGGTCCGGGACCTCCTGCGACGGTCCACTGTCCGGGACCTCCTGCGACGGTCCACGGTTCGGGACCTCCTGCGACGGTCAATGGTCCGGAACCTCCAGCGAGGGTCAATGGTCAGGAGCTTCCATGAGAGGCGTCCAGTTCTGCTCCAGGGCAGGAGCCTTCCTCTGTGCCGGTGCCCAGTCCAGGCACGGTGTCCAGTCCAGCTCCAGGGCAGGAGCCTTCCTCTGCGCTGGTGCCAAGTCTGGGTACGGTGTCCAGTCCAGCTCCATGGCCCGGAGCCTTCCTCTGCGCCGGTGCCCAGTCCAGGCACGGCGGCCAGCCCAACTCCATGGCCGGAGCCCTCCTTTTCGCCGATGCCCAGTCCAGGCATGGCGGCCAGCCCGGGTCCATGGCTGGATCCGAGGGATGAGCGTGTTCTTCGCCCCGCACCAGAGCCGCCAAATGATGCTGGCGGATCCGCGAGCTAAGTGGGTACTTCGCCCCGCACCGGAGCTGCCACTAACGCTAGATGTCCACCCGGACCCTCCCCTAATAAGTCAGTTTTTGCGGCCGGAGTCCGCACCTTTGAGAGGGGTACTGTCACGCCCTAACCATAGAGAGACTTTTTATTCTCTAGTTAGGTTAGGTCGGGGTGTGACTAGGGTCAGTTATCTAGGTTGTTTATTTCTATGTTGGCCTGGTATGGTTCCCAATCAGAGGCAGCTGTTTATCGTTGTCTCTGAATTATGAAACCGCGTTTTCCTGCAATCTAGAGCCATAGTCATTATTCTTAATTTTATGTTAAAAAATATGTTTATTTTTCTGCATATCTAAGTATATCCTCTTGACAGTTTCTTTTTTAAGACACTAAATATGCTTGTCTGCATCTCTGCTAAAATCTGGGTCAAAGAATGTGAGTGTTATTCCATATATTTAGTTATTGCTTGCTATTCTAAAGTTTACCAACCTTGGTAGCAGGCATGCCAGCTAACATAGTTGGACAAGCTAGCTACTCTAACTGCAGAAGGAGGACCGAGCACGCCCTCATTCTCATCGACAGGGTTGTAGTGTAAATAGGCCTTTATAAATACATTTGATTGATTGATTGATATTTGCGGAGTTTCTCCCATTCTTCTCTGCGGATCCTCTCAAATTCTGTCAAGTTGGATGGGATCTGTTGCTGCACAGCTATTCTCTCTCTGTTCTCTCCAGAGATGTTCGATCGGGTTCAAGTCCGAGCTCTGTCCTGAACCTTTTCTGTCTTGGCTCTGTGCTTAGGGTTGTTGTCCTGTTGGAAGGTGAACCTTCACTCCCAGTCTGAGGCCCTGAGCGCTCTGGAGCAGGTTTTCATCAAGGCTCTCTCTGTACTTTGCTCCGTTGATCTTTCCCTCGATCCTGACTAGTCTCACAGTCACTGCCGCTGAAAATATCCCACAGCATGATGCTGCCACCATCATGCTTCACCGTAGGGATGGTGCCAGGTTTCCTCCAGACGTGACACTTGGCATTCAGGCCAAAGAGTTCAATCTTGTTTCATCAGACCAGATAATCTTGTTTCTCATGGTCTGAGAGTCTGTAGGTGTCTTTTGGCAAACTCCAAGCGGGCTGTCATGTGCCTTTTACTGAGGAGTGACTTCCGTCTGGCCACTCTACCATAAAGGCCTGCTTGGTGGAGTGCTACAGAGATGGAAGGTTCTCTTATCTCCACAGAGGAACTCTAGAGCTCTGTCAGTGACCATCAGGTTCTTGGTCACTTTCCTGACCAAGGCCCTTCTCCCCCAATTGCTCAGTTTGGGCGGTTTCGTTGTGTTCTTGGGGACCTTCAATGCTGCAAAAATTATTTGCCACCCTTCCACAGATCTGTGCCTCGACACAATCCTGTCTCTGAGTTATTTAATTCCTTCGACCTCATGGCTTGGTTTTTGCTCTGACATGCACTGTCAACTGGCGGACCTTAAATAGACAGGTGTGTGCCTTTCCAAATCATGTCCAATCAATTTAATTTACCACAGGTGGACTCCAATCATGTTGTAGAAACATCTCAAAGATGATCAATGGAAACAGGATGCACCTGAGTTCAATTTCGAGTCTCATAGCAAAGGGTCTGAATACTTTTGTAAATAAGGTATAAGGTATTTCTGTTTTGTATTTTTTTTTACAGTGGCAAAAAAAAAAAATTAAACCTGTTTTCACTTTGTTATTATGGGGTATTGTGTGTAGATTGATGAGGGAAAAAATATTTTGGCTGTAATGTAACAAAATGTGTAAAAAGTCAAGGGGTCTGAATACTTTCCGAATGCACTGTGTGTGTATATATATATATATATAAAAACTGCCCCCTATGGGCATGACGCCTCTGCCAGGACCCCCTTACGTCATCATAGAGCTCTCCCTGTGTAAGGGACGGGAGGAGGGGTTTGGGGTTGGGGTGCAGGATAGGTAACCCCCTTGCCTGATGTGCCAGTCACACATTGTCCTAGCTGAATGTATAAGTGCCAACACTAACCATTTTCCCCTCTGAGTGTTTATTTAGCCATCTCTCAGGAGAGTCTCTGGTCTCTGTGAGCTCTGATGATCAATGACCCGTCATTTCCCCAGCATGGCTCAACATATTACAAACTCAGGCTGCTCTCCTCTGCTATCTCTCTACTCCCTCCTTTCTTCAATCATTCTCATACTCTTGCTCTCTGAAAGTCATTATCTGTCGGGATGAAAAAAAGAGAAACAACTCTTTCAGATCCATATAGACCTTCGGTATCTGGACAATAAACTCATTCAGTGGGTCTCTGAAATTCAATTTGCCAACTTTCTGATTCAAAAAGCTGTTCAGCTCTAAAGCGGTAGCAATATATTTGTCAGCAACATTTTAACCAGGCTGTCGGGTAGTCAGTCACTTTCATCCAAGCAAAATGTTTTGATAGTGATTGCTGGAGGTTGTATTAACATCTGTGTATTAATGTCAAACTGTCTTTTTTTGTTTTACCAATAGGTTTAGCAGGTATTACATCAGCTTCTTTTCTGTAGAATGATGCCCACTGAGAGGAGATGGAAGGAAAGACAGTGTCGTACAATCAAGTGAATGCATTCATCCTCACCTTCACCTTTGACTTGTGATTGCAGTTGACATGGGCTGTCACATTATAATGTGAGATGGGGATTTTTAAAAGGTCACTTGTATGAATTAACACTGGCCATTATTCATGCAATGAATCCCTGTTGACAAGAGTAACATTAGCCAAATTGGAGAGAGATCTCTGTGCTGGAAATGTCCTGGACTGCAGCTCTTTACTACATTACGTTGAGCGATATTGTGCAGATTGGGAGGGTGCTCTTTAGCATTTGGCTATGGGACTTGTAGTATGTGTTTTCTTAATGTGATGCTAATGCTTTTGTAGGGAGATTAATTGTGCCCACCCACTGCACTTGGAAATAGATCAAGTTGAAGGAGTACAAATCTTTAAAGGGGCAATCTGCAGTTGCTTCATCCATTTTTGAAATGTACTCATTGATTCTTGAAGAATATACCTTATAAATGCCTCATGAGCTTTGTTCAACTGTCATACCCCATCAGAATTCAAAATCTAAGCTTATTTCACTCCAATGTTATTAAACAAAGTAAATGTAAACAAACACTATATGCACCAAATGGCCAAAAGAATGTGGACACCTCTTGAAATTAGTGGATTCGGCTATTTTAGCCACACCCGTTGCTGACAGGTTTATAAAATCAAGCACACAGCCATACAATCTCCATAGACAAACATTGGCAGTACAATGGCCAATACTGAAGAGCTCAGTGACTTTCAACGTGGCACTGTCATAGGATGCCACATTTCCAACAAGTCAGTTCGTAAAATGTCTGCCCTGCTAGAGCTGCCCCGGTGAACTGTGAGTGCTGTTATTGTGAAGTGGAAACGTCTAGGAACAACAACGGCTCAGCCGCGAAGTGGTAGGCCACACAAGCTCACCGAACGGGACATGTAAAATCGTCTGTCCTCTGTGACAACACTCACTACCGAGTTCCATCCTGCCTCTGGAAGCAACATCAGCACAATAACTGTTTGTCGGGAGCTTCATGAAATGGGTTTCCGTGGCCGAACAGTTGCACACAAGCCTAAGTTCACCATACTAACTGCCAAGCGTAGTCTGGAGTGGTGTAAAGCTCACCGCCATTGGACTCCGGAGCAGTGGAAACACGTTCTATGGAGTGAGGAATCACACTTCACCATCTGACAGATCGACGTACGAATCTGGATTTGGGAAATGCCAAGACAACGCTACCTGCCCCAATGCATAGTGCCAACTGTAACGTTTGGTGGAGGAGGAATAGTGGTCTGGGGCTGTTTTTCATGGTTCGGGATTGGCCCCATAGTTCCAGTGACCTGACTACAGGATACAATGACATTCTAGACGATTCTGTGCTTCCAACTTTGCGGCAACAGTTTGGGGAAGGCCCTTTCCTGTTCCAGCATGACAATACCCCAGTGCACAAAGCGAGGTTCATACAGAAATGGTTTGTTGAGATCAGTGTGGAAGAACTTGACTGGCCTGCTCAAAGCCCTGTCCTCAACTCCATCGGACACCTTTGGGATGATTTGGAACGCCAACTGTTAGCCAAGCCTAATCGCCCGACCTCACAAATGCTCTTGTGGCTGAATGGAAGCAGGTCCCCGCAGCAATATTCCAACATCTAGTGGAAAGCCTTCCCAGAAGAGCGGAGGCTGTTATAGCAATAAAGGATGGACCAACTCCATTTTAATGACCATGATTTTGGAATGAGATTTTCGATGAGCAGGTGTGCACATACTTTTGTAATGTAGTGTAGCTTCAAAACATGGTTAAAACTATCATTTTAATTTCATGGATTGTCAGTCTTTGCATCCAGAGCTCTGTCTATGAATTTGAGAGTGGTTTCTTAATAAGTGATAATGCCCTCCAAGCTTGTGTTTGAAGGCAATATTGGCACCATTTGCCAACATATCCTTCAAACACCAACTTTTAGGACATCACTTTTATTCAACGGGTTACCAACATATTCAAATAATGATTGACATATTTTCATAAACAAATTTATTTTGATGAGTTTATTCATACTATTTCATTCTACAGTTGCTACCCAAGCCGGCTGGCCGTTTGTTCTATCGGTTTTGTTGCCAGACCCAGTTTTTTTGTTCTGTATCTACTATATGGACCAAACCCTCCCCTAACCCGGACGACACTGGGCCAATTGTGCGCTGCCCTATGGAACTCCCGATCACGGCCGGTTGTGATACAACCCAGAATCTAACCAGGGTCTCTAGTGACGCCTCTACCACTGAGATGCCGTGCCTTAGACCGCTGCATCACTCGAGAGCTAGGTTCTGTCATTAGACTGTTGTTCAGAAGACACCTAACACAATCACTTCAAACTGAAGCTGAAAAAACTGCAAACTAGCTGTACTTCCTTTTGTTTTAGCTGTTTTCTATTGACGTTTCTTTGTATATACTGAATACATAAACATTCTGCTGATTTATGATTTCGACTGGCTGAGATAAGCAGCCTGCCTGTCTGTCTCGTCCCGACTCCCGATCCATACACGTCCATTGCTATGGGACATCTGGAGATCAAATTGAAATATTGAAACAATGACTCCAATGTCAGAGAGACAGACAGCAAGGTTTATACAAATCTACGCTATTGAAAACTAAAATGGGAAATGGGAAATAATGAATAGATGCTTTTTACAGTGGATATCAAGTTTATAAATTGTCTGGCTGAGCTGATGAGGCAGTGGATTGCACAGTGAGATGGAGCAGAGTAAATAAGCATTTCACAGTCATAGCTGGTGTTAACTTGTGTAATAGACACTGTCTGGAATACGGTTTTAACCAATCAGAGTCCAGTATTAGACCCACCCGTTGTATACATTTCACCAGCCCCATCCCTCAGCTTTTTACTGAAAGAGGTGTGGGGAGAGTGCTTTGTTATTGTTTCAACTGCTGATTGCCGCTTTCAAAGCCACAGTTTCTGTTCTGTAGTTAGCTGACCAATAGTACAACTGGATACTGTAAATATCTATACAAAGAAAGGCATTACTTACTTTACTACATTTTCACAATATATTATTTAATTAGAAATGTATCTTGCTTTAAAATGGAGCTAAAATGTAAGTACTACAGCAGGCAATGAGGATGCAGTCATTAGTTGTAGAAGACAGGATACAGGGTTATGGGAAACAATTAATCTGGCTGCTGAAAATCAGAGATCAGACAACCTTTATCTGAGATCATCCAGGGAGGTTTTCTCCAATAATGACCAATTAGCATAGTTAATGCTGCACCCTATCAACAAGTAAGATGTAGTTGGCTTTTGGCTTTCCTATTTTTTGGTTGTTGTCAAAGATGGACATGGCTATAGAATGATATGCAGAGCAACAAAGAAACGGTGGTAGAATTTGAATGTGCTTTTAAATAATTTAACTCCACTTAATCCATGATTTTACCTGGCAACTTTTGTATGTTACACAGTCATCAAATATTAAATTGAAGAAAAGTGCGCAATAAATATTGCAGGTGTCATAAAATCTGTGCACCCGCGTCAAGCTACACCACATGCATTTTCTTCTTGTTCAATTGTGAATCTTCCATTTGACCTTAAAACTTAAAACCTTCAAAAGCGGATAACCGTGAGTGATATGAAAATAAACAAACATATGATATGGTGAAACACAAATGAGTTATGATTAGCATCTAAATGCTAGTGACTACTGCTGTGTATCCAACACAGTATTTCATCAAGCAATTCATCCTTAAGGAGGTGAGGACAGACACAATACTGCAGTGACCAGATTAATCACACCCACCATAGCAATGTATGTTTGTTTAAAAACTACAGCATATGCACTAACGTGACCGATCTAAAACAGGAAGCATCTACCAGTAATGGGAGTCTCCCTGGTATTATTACAGACACAACCAGTCTGCTACTCTATTTGAGCTCCAGAAAAAATACTTTATTATATGATGCAAACTGTGCAAATTCTGCAATGTGGGTTGGATTGACTGGCACCCTAGGCCTGTCAAGGTTGTATTTGTCTTACTCCTGTCTTCTGATATATACAGTATAGTGAAACACTTCAGGGGGTTGATTAAGTAGTTTGCTACTTATACACACATTGATCAGATAGTTAATTTTCGTTTGCCCACATAAGAGAGGTAAATAGTGTACAAGTCATGGGGGAGGATGGGACCGGGAGAGCATGGGAGAGCAGGGCAGAGTAGGGGAGAGACTGGGACCGGGAGAGTATTGGAGAGCACGGGAGAGTAGGGGAGAGCCTGGGACCGGGAGAGTAGGGGAGAGTAGCAGAGAGCCTGGGACCGGGAGAGTAGTGGAGAGCAGGGGAGCGGCTGGGACCAGGAAAGTAGGAAAGAGCAGGAGAGAGCAGGGGAGAGGGTGGGACCAGAGAAAATGGGAGAGGCTGGGACCAGGAGAGTAGGGGAGAGTACGGGACAGTAGGGGAGAACAGGGGAGACTCTGTGACCGGGAGAGTTGGGGAGAGCAGGGGAGAGGGTGGGAGTGAGTGACCAGGGGAGAGCAGGGGAGAGGCTGGGACCAGGAGAGTAGGGGAGAGCAGAGGACAGTAAGGGAGAGCAGGGGAGAGGCTGGGACTTGGAGAGTGCGGGAGAGCAGTGGCGAGGTAGGGACCAGGAGAATAGGAGAGAGCAGGGGAGAGGCTGGGACTGAGTGAGCAGGGGAGAGCAGGGGAGAGGCTGCAACTGGGAGAGAAGGGGAGAGCAGGGGAGAAGCTGGGACCGGGAGAGTAGGTGAGAGCAGGGGAGAGGCTAGGATCGGGAGAGTAGGGAAGAGCAGGAGAGAGTAGGGGAGAACAGGGGAGACGCTTGGACCGGGAGAGTAGGGAAAAGCAGGCGAGAGGTTGGGACTGGGAGAGTAAGGGAGAGCAGTGGAGAGGTTTAGACTGGGAGAGCAGGGGAGAGGCTGGGACCGGGAGAGCAGGGAAAAGCAGGGGAGAGGCCGGGACCGGGAGAGCAGGGGAGAGTAGGGGAGAGCAGTGGAGGCTGAGACCGGGGGAGCAGGGGAGAGCAGGGTAGAGTAGGGGAGAGCAGGGGAGAGGGTGGAAAGGGGAGAGCAGGGGAGAGGCTGGGGCCGGGAGAGCAGGAAGTGCAGGAGAGAGTAGGGGAGAACAGGGGAGACGCTGGGACTTGGAGAGTGCGGGAGAGCAGTGGCGAGGTAGGGACCAGGAGAATAGGAGAGAGCAGGGGAGAGGCTGGGACTGAGTGAGCAGGGGAGAGCAGGGGAGAGGCTGCAACTGGGAGAGAAGGGGAGAGCAGGGGAGAAGCTGGGACCGGGAGAGTAGGTGAGAGCAGGGGAGAGGCTAGGATCGGGAGAGTAGGGAAGAGCAGGAGAGAGTAGGGGAGAACAGGGGAGACGCTTGGACCGGGAGAGTAGGGAAAAGCAGGCGAGAGGTTGGGACTGGGAGAGTAAGGGAGAGCAGTGGAGAGGTTTAGACTGGGAGAGCAGGGGAGAGGCTGGGACCGGGAGAGCAGGGAAAAGCAGGGGAGAGGCCGGGACCGGGAGAGCAGGGGAGAGTAGGGGAGAGCAGTGGAGGCTGAGACCGGGGGAGCAGGGGAGAGCAGGGTAGAGTAGGGGAGAGCAGGGGAGAGGGTGGAAAGGGGAGAGCAGGGGAGAGGCTGGGGCCGGGAGAGCAGGAAGTATTGGCGAATGCCATGGCAGTGATGAATCTGAATCCCCTGCTCTATATCTCTGTGCATCGGTGCCTCTGCACTGTTTATTTATAGCAGCTCTGCTCTGTGCTGTGGCTCAAAGCCCTGCTATACCAGCCTCACAAGCCCTGTCCTTCCAAGTGTGTAGATCCTACAACATCCTTAGAGATTACAGTGCCTCCCTCTCCCTTGATTTTTCTATTCTTTCTCTCCCTCTCCCTTTTCCCTCTCAATTTCTCTCTCTCCCCCGCACATATATTCTGGAGCACGTGTGCGTGTGTGTGTGTGTGTGTGCATCATGATATGATCTTATGACAATGATGGCCTGGTGCTGACCTCATCACATCTCATCTAAGTATTCAGATCAAGTCCAGTCTAGCACACTGAAGTAAAAATACCAGAACCACTGCGTCCAATGCTCCATCTCATTACTCAAGTCCTGTTCCCTTTATTAATCATTGTGAGGTGACGTATAAGTCATTGTCCATTGCACTGTGAAACTGGGATGGCTTAATGCACAAAGAAGACAGTTTTCCATAACCCTTGTTATTATCATAATTTTTGAGGTATGATTTCTCTCACATAACACTGTGAAACATGGCTGAAATTGAACCCTCTCTGTCCTTGCTATTTCCAAGTCTATAATTGTTTCACTTTTGCACATTGGCTGGGAGGAGTGTGGTGTAGCGGTCACACTTTACTTGACACCCAGTGTCATAACACGTTATGACATGGTAATAACCTCGTCATAATATGTCATGGATGCTGACATAACTTGTCATAACCTGTCATAATATGGTCAAAACACAGTCATTGCCCATATATTTTACCTGTTGAGATATATTTTGCGTTATATTACGGCTGGTTAAGACACCTACATAAGAGTGTTTTTTATCCCATGCCAATAAGTTTCCTTTCATTGGAAAGTTTGTTTCTTCACAGCCATATTTTCGATAACTTGTAGAAAATGCACTTTATTACACTGTCATGAAGAATTATGACCATCCTGTGTCATGTTAATTGGACTAAGAAAATAGACTTTATGACACTGTCAAGAAGCATTATAGCCATCATAATCATATAAGCCAGATAGACACATCACATGCATGCCCTTATATCAGTCAAAAAGAGGGTGTCTTGTCCTCCTCCTGAGATCTCCTCCTGCATTCATACCAGTCATCAGCAACAGAGCATTGGGGTAGGCGCATGTCTGACATCAATGTGTGCGCAATTACAATGTTAATTTAATATGGTCAATTGAAAAATATACACACTACCGTTCAAAAGTTAGGGGTCACTTAGAAATGTCCTTGTTTTTTAAAGAAAATAACATTTAAATAACATCAAATTGATCAGAAATACAGTGTTAATGTTGTAAATAACTATTGTAGCTGGAAACGGCAGATTTTTTATGGAATATCTACAGAGGCCCATTATCAGCAACCATCACTCCTGTGTTCCAATGGCATGTTGTGTTAGCTAATCAAAGTTGATCATTTTTAAAGCGTTACATTCCCCAGTTTCTGTGTTGTTGTGGGTTTGTATGTGTGTCTATTTCAGGAAATGGCTTTCTGGATTCCTAAAGCAGCTGATTGGTCGGCCCTTCGCTGATTGGAGCTCTGACCCCTCCCTCTCGTCAGGGCATACAGCTGTTTCTTCAAGTACCAACTCCTTCTCCAACTTGGTAAAAGCCAGTGTTCCCTCGTCAGAGAGGAGAGCTTCTTTTTATGCCCTGTGTTGGTTGTTGTGGCGGTCAGTGAAAGTTTTTTTGATAGTATTTTGTAGACGCTCCTTCAGAGGTATGTGTATGACAATAGGACTTAGTGTTTGTGGTTATTGAAATTTCTCACTTCGAGTATTGGTAAATTATTCTGTGTTTCATTTGTTCCCAGGGGGGGAAGGGGAACGCACCTTGGGAGTGTTTAGGCAGAGGCCAGCGGGCATACATAACCCGTAGTATTTAATTTGTCTATGCACACTAGATAAGACCTGGGCGGACCACCCCCTGTATTTTGTTTAGCGCGTCAGGTGGTGCTAAAGGTTAGGTTAGAAGTGGGAAGGCAGGTAAGGTAGGAGAGGGGATTCCTTAACTTTTACTTTCTTCGCTTTGGTTCCGTCTAGCTCCCTTTCCCCACATTACCGTGTATTGGAATAATAAATTCCCTGTAAATGGTATTTTCTCAGCCTCTGTCATCCTTTCCCGCACCTACGATCACATACTTTTTTCACTCCACAGGGAATTGAGATGTAGCGGGGTGTTCCGTTCCCTCCTCCAAGAGGCGTACGTAACATAAAGGCTAATTGATCATTTGAAAACCCTTTTGCAATTATGTTAGGACAGCTGCAAACTGTTGTTCTGATTAAAGAAGCAATAAAACTGGCCTTCTTTAGACTAGTTGAGTATCTGGAGCATCAGCATCTGTGGGTTCGATTACAGGCTCAAAATGGCCAGAAACAAATACCTTTCTTCTGGAACTCGTCAGTCTCTTCTTGTTCTGAGAAATTAAGGCTATTCCATGCAAGAAATTGCCAAGAAACTGAAGATCTCGTACAACGCTGTGTACTACTCCCTTCACAGAACAGCGCAAACTGGTCTAACCAGAATAGAAGGAGGAGTGGGAGGCCCTGGTGCACAACTGAGAAACAGGACAAGTACATTAGAGTGTCTAGTTTGAGAAACAGACGCCTAAAAAGTCCTCAACTGGCAGCTTCATTAAATAGTACCTGCAAAACACCAGTCTCAACGTCAACAGTGATGGTTGCTGATAATGGGCATTTGCACGCCTATGTAGATATTCCATAATAAATCAGCCGTTTCCAGTTACAATAGTCATTTACAACATTAACAATGTCTACATTGTATTTGTGATACATTTGATGCTATTTTAATGAACAAAACATTTGCTTTTCATTCAAAAACAAGGACATTTCTAAGTGACCCCAAACTTTTGAATGGTAGTGTGTGTGTATATATATATATATATATATATATATATATATATATATATATGTAGCATAAACTCTGACCCTTTTTTTCAACATTTTCTCACCCTTTTTTCAAATTTTGACTAAAATGACATACCCAAATCTAACTGCCTGTAGCTCAGGACCTGAAGCAAGGATATGCATATTCTTGATACCATTTGAAAGGAAACACTTTGAAGTATTTGGAAAAGTTTGTGGAATTAATATAGGAGAATATAACACATTAGATCTGGTAAAAGATAATACAAAGAAAAAAACATGCGTTTTTTATTTCTATTAAATTATTTTTTCAGCTTTGAAATGCAAGAGAAAGGCCACAATGTGTTATTCCAGTTTAGGCTCAATTTAGATTTTGGCCACTAGATGGCAGCAGTGTATTTGCAACGTTTTAGACTGATCCAATGAACCATTGCATTACTGTTCAAAATGTTGGGTAAAGTCTGCCCAAATGTGCCTAATTGGATTATTGATACATTTTCAAGTACATAAAAGTGCACTCTCCTCAAACAATATCATGATATTATTTCACTGTAATAGCTACTGTAAATTGGACAGTGCAGTTAGATTAACAAGAAAGTAAGCTTTCTACCCATATCAGACATGTCTACGTCCTGGGAAATGTTCTTGTTACTTACAACGTCAAGCTAATCACATTAGCGCACGTTAGCTCAACCGTCCCGCGGGGGTGATACCGATACCGTGGAGGTTTTAATAAAGGTGAACAGAAGTATAAAAATAATTTAATAAGCTCTTATGTGCTTGTCCTTTACATATACTTAAGTACAAGTTAATCAGTACACTATGTACGCTATGGTGTAATGGAATGTTTTGCCTTGTGTGGTAGGTTTTGTGGGTTTTTACACTCTTATGGAGGTGTCATAACCAGCCATAAAATAGCGCAATATGTCACAGCAGGTGTAAATATATGGGTCATGACAGTGTTATGACCAAATTATGACAGATTGTCAGCTGTTAGGACATATTATAACGTGGTTATGAGCATGTCACAATGTGTTATGACGCTGTGTGTCAAGTAAAGTGCTACCGGTTTAGCATCTAGGGAATATGTGACTAATGAGCTACTGAAGCTATGACTCATAGGAATCAGATATAAAAAGCATTTAGGGCACTTTGTCAGATAAACTAAAACATCTAATTCCATTCCAACACTGGAGATGGCTTTGAGTTTTCATCTCTTGCACACATTCTACAAGATGAACTGTCTAACCAATGCCATTTCCTGTAAATCTTTAACTGTGAGCTAGTTCACAAGTTTCACACTCTGGTACCATTGTCATCAAGATAGGAGAACAAGAGGGGAAGAGAGAGTATGAATCCCATTCACAATCTAAATTCATTATCATCGTTAACCCAAATCTATTTATAATTAAGATAATATCTTACCTGTCGCTATTGATGGATAGCTCATTTGGAAAGATAGCGGGATCATCTATCAGTGATGTTCAGGAAGCTGTACTGAGGCCAGATGTGTGATTAGATACATAATTATGGGGATCCTTTTCATAGTCCCCTGACTATTCTCATTTTACTTCGGAAATGTCTTTAGTCTAAATTAAACATTGAAGTTCCCTTACTGAAGTTTATTTTTAAAGCCATTACTAAGTGGACGGAATTGGTGAGAGCAAAGCAATGAAGAAAAGTCGACATTATGATGATTTAGCATTAAACGGCCATTTGCCTCATACAACTTTAACTTCTTATGGCTGCAGGGGCAGTATTGAGTAGCTTGGATGAAAGGTGCACAGAGGTGCCCATAGTAAACTGCCTGCTCCTCAGTCCCAGTTGCTAATATATGCATATTATTATTCGTATTGGATAGAAAACACTCTGAAGCTTCTAAAACTGTTTGAATGATGTCTGTGAGTATAACAGAACTCATATGGCAGGCAAAAACCGGAGAAAAAATCCAAACAGGAAGTGGGAATTCTGAGGTTGGTAGATTTTCAACACAGCCCCTATTGAACAAACAGTGGGATACGGATGAGTTTGCACTTCCTACGGCTTCCACTAGATGTCAACAGTCTGTAGAACCTTGTCTGATGCCTCTACTGTGAAGTGGGGCCGAAGGAGACAGGAAATAGTCAGGTCTACCATGACCTGACCATGCTCTGACCATGCGCGTTCACATGAGAGGGAGCTCTGTTCCATCGCATATCTGAAGTCAATGTAATTCTCCGGTTGGAACGTTACTGAAGATTTATGTTAAAAACATTCTAAAGATTGTTTCAATACATCGTTTGACATGTTTCTACTGCCTGTTACGGAACTTTTTGACATTTCGTCAGCTTTTAGTGAGCGCGCTTTCTGACTTTGGATTTGTTTACCAAACACGCTAACAAAAATAGCTATTTGGACATAAATGACGGACATTACCGAACAAAACAAACATTTCTTGTGGAAGTGGGAGTCCTGGGAGTGCATTCCGACGAAGATCAGCAAAGGTAAGTGAAGATTTATAATGCTTTTTATGAGTTTTGTTGACTACACAATTTGGCGGGTAACTGTATGGCTTCCTTTTGTGGCTGAACGCTGTTCTCAGATTATTGAATATTGTGCTTTTGCCGTAAAGCTTTTTGAAATCTGACACAGCGGATGCATTAAGAACAAGTGTATCTTTAATTCTATGTAAAACATGTATCTTTCATCAAAGTTTATAATGAGTATTTATGTTATTTGACGTTGCTCTCTGCAATTTCTCCGGATATTTTGGAGGCATTTCTGAACATGGCGCCAATGTAAACTGAGGTTTTTGGATATAAATATGAGCTTTATCGAACAAAACATGTATGTATTGTGTAACATGAAGTCCTATGAGTGTCATCTGATGATCATCAAAGGTTAGTGATTAATTTTATCTCTATTTCTGCTTTTTGTGACTCCTGTCTTTCGCTAGAAAAATGACTGTGTTTTTCTGTGATTTTGCGGTGACTTAACATAATTGTTTGTGGTGCTTTCGCTGTAAAGCCTATTTGAAATCGGACATTCTGGTGGGATTAACAACAAGATTACCTTTAAAATGGTATAAGATACATATATGTTTGAGGAATTTTAATTATGAGATTTCTGTTGTTTGAATTTGGCGCCCTGCACTTTCACTGGCTGTTGTCACATCATCCCGTTAACGGGATTGCAGCCATACAAAGTTTTAAGACCCCTATTTGGTGTTGGCAGTGAAAACGATCAACTAGGGCAATCGTCTTTTACCATCATCTCCCCTGGGGATTGGGTTTGACTGTACAGCTCATTCCAGGTCTTGCTCTGTCATTCAAACTTTGCTCCTCCTCTACCACCACTATAAGATATATTGATTAATTAAGGCAAGATTAATGTTAATGTCCTTATCTTTAGCATAATACATTACTGCATTATCAGCAAACAATCAGCAAAGAACACAGTCTTTCACCCCCACATGATGTAACGCACTACACCCATCTCTTTGGGTGGTGCTTTACATCCCTCACTCATCACTCATGTACCACAACACTAATCTTTTATCCAATTTACCCTAAAAACAATATCAGATGCATCAGAAGTTCAAAGATGAATCAGATGATTTATGACTGAACACACTCTTTGTAATGGTCCAAAGGTTTTTGACAGTATCTGGTCCATCAAATTTGGCAACTCGTAAAGCACTGAGCAAAGTCACCCTTCATGCTTTTACATTTCATTTACACCCACTCTCTGGTATGGCAATATCCAAGTTATCATACAGCTTATTAGTAGAATATTAAGCTTATGAGCATGCTATTGAGATATTAATAGAATATTAAGCTTACGAGTACGCAATTTAGATATCCAGAGAAACTCTAGAGAACAATAAGTGTTAGCCAAACAGATTAGCTAATTTTCACCATGCCTAATTATCTCCTAGTCATGTAAGCTCTGTTACACAGGCATGTACAATGTAGGCTTCCTAATATAATATATGCCATTTAGCATACACTGTCATGCAAAGCAAATTACAGGCATGCGTGTATACATTTACTTGTTTGGGTGGCCACAGAAATCGAACCCACAATCCTGGCATTGCAAGTGCCATGCTCTACCAACTGAGACATACAGGACCATAATTATACTGAGAGTTATCCAGTGCATCTAAGGCCCACAATCATGCTGTATTTGTGGACCTGTCTGCTAATGCTATAGGTCCACATAACACCAGGCATGTCCTGTCTGCTAATGCTCTAGGTCCACATAACACAAGGCATCTCCTGTCTGCTGATACTACAGGTCCTCATAACACCAGGTATCTCCTGTCTGCTGATCTTATAGGTCCTCATAACATCAGGTATTGTCACGTTCTTCGTCCTCCTCGTCCGAGGAGGAGTAGTTGGAAGGATCGGAGGACCAAAATGCAGCGTGGTATGTGTTCATCATGAACTTAATAAACAGAGAACACAGAACAAACTATACAAAACAATAAAACGAACAATGAACGTGAAGCTATATAAGAAATGTGCTGACACAATCAATTAACATAGACATACAACATAGAATGCCCACTCAGATCACACCCTGACCAAACAAAAACATATAAACATACAAAGCAAACTATGGTCAAGGCGTGACAGGTATCCCCTGTCTGCTGATACTACAGGTCCTCATAACACCAGGTATCTCCTGTCTGCTGATGCTACAGGTCCTCATAACACCAGATATCCCCTGTCTGCTAATGCTATAGGTCCTCATAACAATAGGCATGTCCTGTCTGCTAATGCTCTAGGTCCACATAACACCAGGCATCTCCTGTCTGCTGATACTACAGGTCCTCATAACACCAGGTATCTCCTGTCTGCTGATATTACAGGTCCTCATAACACCAGGTATCTGCTGTCTGCTGATACTATAGGTCCTCATAACACCAGGTATCTCTTGTCTGCTGGTCTTATAAACTCAGCAAAAAAGGAAACTTCCCTTTTTCAGGACCCTTTCTTTCAAAGATAATTCGTACAAATCCAAATAACTTCACAGATCTTAATTTTAAAGGCTTTAAACACTGTTTCCCATGCTTGTTCAATGAATCATAAACAATTAATGAACATGCACCTGTGGAACGGTCGTTAAGACACTAACAGCTTACAGACGGTAGGCAGTTAAGGATCACAGTTATGAAAACGTAGGACACTAAAGAGGCTTTTCTACTGACTCTGAAAAAACACCAAAAGGAAGATGCCCAGGGTCCCTGCTCACCTGCGTGAATGTGCCTTAGGCATGCTGCAAGGAGGCATGAGGACTGCATTTGTGGCCAGGGCAATAAATGGAAATGTCCGTAGTGTGAGACGCCTAAGACAGCGCTACAGGGAGACAGGACAGACAGCTGATTGTCCTCGCAGTGGCAGACCACGTGTAACAACACCTGCACAGGATTGGTACATCCGAACATCACACCTGCTGGACAGGTACAGGACGGCAACAACAACTGCCCGAGTTACACCAGGAACGCTTAATCCCTCCATCAGTGCTCAGACTGTCCGCAATAGGCTGAGAGAGGCTGGACTGAGGGCTTGTAGGCCTGTTGTAAGGCAGGTCCTCACCAGACATCACCTGCAACAACGTCGCCTATGGGCACAAACCCACCGTCGCTGGACCAGACAGGACTGCCAAAAAGTGCTGTAGCTCCTCATAACACCAAGTATCTCCTTTCTCATATACTGAGTGACAGGTGATTTGTCTTGCTATATGCACAAATGCGTGTCCGGTTTTGTTATGGATGACGTTTCTACAAGGATAAATTGCACCGCATGTATCATGTCAGTTGAGGCCTATAGCCGGTGTTCTGGAATGATAAACAGTTTGTGACGCCAGTTGAGTGTGAATAAACAGTATATTGTTAAATATAATATATAGCTATGTGCTATGTGGGTAGACAATGTTTTAAACATGAGGAAGTCCTAGGGATATAGATGGTTAATATTTTCTACAATGTCAGTTATTTGCTAAACCCATGCATTCAAGCTCAATAGATGTGACAAAATGTCATGGTGATAAATTCACATACATTTTCTTTGTATTCTGTCTTTTGCTCTTGGATACAAATCGGGTATTTGAAGCTCTGTGAACTACAGTGGGGAGAACAAGTATTTGATACACTGACAATTTTGCAGGTTTTCCTACTTACAAAGCATGTAGAGGTCTGTAATTTTTATCATAGGTACACTTCAACTGTGAGAGAAGGAATCTAAAACAAAAATCCAGAAAATCACATTGTATGATTTTTAAGTAATTAATTTGCATTTTATTGCATGACATAAGTATTTGATACATCAGAAAAGCAGAACTGAATATTTGGTACAGAAACCTTAGTTTGCAATTACAGAGATCATACGTTTCCTGTAGTTCTTGACCAGGTTTGCACACACTGCAGCAGGGATTTTGGCCCACTCCTTCATACAGACCTTCTCCAGATCCTTCAGGTTTCGGGACTGTCGCTGGGCAATACGGACTTTCGGCTCCCTCCAAAGATTTTCTATTGGGTTCAGGTCTGGAGACTGGCTAGGCCACTCCAGGACCTTGAGATGCTTCTTACGGAGCCACTCCTTAGTTGCCCTGGCTGTGTGTTTCGGGTTGTTGTCATGCTGGAAGACCCAGCCACGACCCATCTTCAATGCTCTTACTGAGGGAAGGAGGTTGTTGGTCAAGATCTCGCGATACATGGCCCCATCCATCCTCCCCTCAATACGGTGCAGTCGTCCTGTCCCCTTTGCAGAAAAGCATCCCCAAAGAATGATGTTTCCACCTCCATGCTTCACGGTTGGGATGGTGTTCTTGGGGTTGTACTCATCCTTCTATTCCTCCAAACACGGCGAGTGGAGTTTAGAGCAAAAAGCTCTATTTTTGTCTCATCAGACCACATGACCTTCTCCCATTCCTCCTCTGGATCATCCAGATGGTCATTGGCAAACTTCAGACGGGCCTGGACATGCGCTGGCTTGAGCAGGGGGACCTTGCGTGCGCTGCAGGATTTTAATCCATGACGGCGTAGTGTGTTACTAATGGTTTTCTTTGAGACTGTGGTCCCAGCTCTCTTCAGGTCATTGACCAGGTCCTGCCGTGTAGTTCTGGGCTGATCCCTCACATTCCTCATGATCATTGATGCCCCACGAGGTGAGATCTTGCATGGAGCCCCAGACCGAGGGTGATTGACCGTCATCTTGAACTTCTTCCATTTTCTAATAATTGTGCCAACAGTTGTTGCCTTCTCACCAAGCTGCTTGGCTATTGTCCTGTAGCCCATCCCAGCCTTGTACAGGTCTACAATTTATCCCTGATGTCCTTACACAGCTCTCTGGTCTTGGCCATTGTGGAGAGGTTGGAGTCTGTTTGATTGAGTGTGTGGACAGGTGTCTTTTATACAGGTAACGAGTTCAAACAGGTGCAGTTAATACAGGTAATGAGTGGAGAACAGGAGGGCTTCTTAAAGAAAAACTAACAGGTCTGTGAGAGCCGGAATTCTTACTGGTTGGTAGGTGATCAAATACTTATGTCATGCAATAAAATGCAAATTAATTACTTAAAAATCATACAATGTGATTTTCTGGATTTTTGTTTTAGATTCCGTCTCTCACAGTTGAAGTGTACCTATGATAAAAATGACAGACCTCTACATGCTTTGTAAGTAGGAAAACCTGCAAAATCGGCAGTGTATCAAATACTTGTTCTCCCCACTGTATCTACATAATTAGCCATGATACACTCGCTCTTTAATTGATGACCTCCATTTTCTTTTCAGTGGTAGTGACATTGTCTTGATACTTCAAATCAAATCAAATCAAATTTTATTTGTCACATTCACATAGTTAGCAGATGTTAATGCGAGTGTAGCGAAATGCTTGTGCTTCTAGTTCCGCCAATGCAGTAATAACCAACGAGTAATCTAACAATTTCACAACAACTACCTTATACACACAAGTGTAAAGGGATGAAGAATATGTACATAAAGATATATGAATGAGTGATGGTACAGTACAGCATAGGCAAGATGCAGTAGATGGTATCAAGTACAGTATATACATATGAGATGAGTAATGTAGGGTATGTAAACATATAAAAGTGGCATTGTTTAAAGTGGCTAGTGATACATTTATTACATCAAGATGGCAAGATGCAGTAGATGGTATAGAGTACAGTATATACATATGAGATGAGTAATGTAGGGTATGTAAACATTATATTAAGTGGCATTGTTTAAAGTGGCTAGTGATACATTTTTTACATCAATTTTTCCATTATTAAAGTGGCTAGAGTTGAGTCAGTATGTTGGCAGCAGCCACTCAATGTTAGTGGTGGCTGTTTAACAGTCTGATGGCCTTGAGATAGAAGCTGTTTTTCAGTTTCTCGGTCCCTGCTTTGATACACCTGTACCGACCTCGCCTTCTGGATGATAGCGGGGTGAACAGGCAGTGGCTCGGGTGGTTGTTGTCCTTGATGATCTTTGTGGCCTTCCTGTGACTTGAACATTACCCAAGTTTGAAAACATTTCACGTGAATTTGAATAAGAGATGCTTATCAATCTTACATCACATACATGTCATTCATTTAATCACTTTGGGATACCTTATATTCCATCATAATGCAATTTTTTTATTGTTAGATTATCAAGCTGAAGCAATTATATTTGCAAAATAAGAGCCTCAATGATAATCAGTGAAGATATTAACTGTACTCAATTTGGTTACAGTAATTACCAGATATAATTTTGCTCAGGAGTGCACAGTTATCCGATTGATCTATGGGGGATTCAATTTTACAGATTTATAGATTGACTTTCAGTCATGCATGAAATGATCAGAGTAAAAGGGCACAGTCCAATTCCAGAATAAGACTGATTGGATTTAGAAAGCTCCATTCCTTATTCAAATGAATTTGACACCTGAAAACTCATAAACATTTTTGGTAACTGTACAGCATTGTTGACGTTAAAGTGTCATACATGGTTAAACACGCTGTGCTCAATCACACCAGTTTTCATTTTAACAAGCGATCTGCCAGTAAGTCTCTCTTATGAACTCACAGGAATGTAGATGGCCATCTACTAAGGCCAAAACTAACACTTAACATTAAAATAACCTATTTCTATTCTGTCAACACTCATTTCATAACAGTTGCATGATACAAAAGAATTATAAAAATCATTAACATTATAGATTTGTGGATGCAAATGTGTGCAGTGGACACCATTTCACCAATACAATAACCAATAACCTGGCCAAATAGCAAACTTTAAATAGCATGCAAGCTCTAAGACATTATTTTGTATTATAGATGCAAATTACTCTGTCTGGGAATGTGAACGTTTGCCTTTGACAAAGATATTCATGTGATTAAGGACTATCCCTTCCTGGATATGATCATCTATGATCGCTGCTGAAGATTCTCTCTCCCTTTGCAGGTCTAGCTTTGCCTTAATGAAGATTACATGCGTCAGTTGCCTCCGTAAAATGCAGGGTAATTATGAATCCTTCAAGGGAGCCCATTTCATTGATTACTCAATGCCATATGCAGTTGGGCTGTAAACACGTTGGTTTATCCACACTACATTTGACTGAATACATTCAAATTTCCATTCACATATAAATAAGATTTTCCTGCTGCTGGTGTTGTGGCTAGCATGCCTGTAAGCTCAGCATTTTCTCTACAGGGCCTAGGGGAGAGTGGCTGGGGAGCGGGCCTCTTCTCCTCTCCTCTAGCTGGGAGTGGGAGATTGGATTATGATATATTGGCTGAGCAGCCAGGGCTCAGCAGGGGCTTGAATGCCATCCTGCAATCCAGCAGGCAGCCAGTGGAACCTCTCAAACCTGCCGGTGTGTGTCAGCCTCTGACTTGATTTAATAAAAGGCAAGGAGACACTCCCCCTCAGGCTGAAATGGTATAATATACTAGTAAAATACTGATAAGAATCAAATCTGATGGGACGCTTCCCTTTGTGCTGGGAAAGTGCCTCGTTCTGTTATGATTACATTTTCTTTAGAAACAGTTGCGTGGTTTGGTAGACAGTTAAGGGCAGGATGAGGACTAGGAAAAGGCAGGGCATCGTCTTACTTGAAACCCAACGTGAGATATACACTGAGTGTACACAACATTAGGAACACCTTCCTAATATTGAGTTGCACCCCCTTTTTCCCTCAGAGCAGCCTCAATTCATCAGGGCATGGACTCTGCCCAGGGCAATTCATCAGGGCATGGACTCTGCAAGGTTTCGAAAGCATTCCACAGGGATGCTGGCCCATGTTGACTCCAATGTTTCCCAAAGTTGTGTCAAGTTGGCTGGATGTCCTTTGGGTGGTGGACCATTCTTGATACACATGGGAAACTGTTGAGTGTGAAAATCCCAGCAGCGTTGGAGTTCTTGACACAAACCGGTGGGACTGGCATCTACTACCATACCTCATTCAAAGGAACTTAAATATTTTGTCTTTCTCATTCATCCTCTGAATGGCACACATACACAATCCATGTCTCAATTGTCTCAAGGCTTAAAAACACTTCTTTAACCTGTCTCCTCCCCCTCAGGTACACTGATTGAAGGGGATTTAATTTGTGACATAAAAAATGTGATTATAGCTTTCACCTGGATTCACCTGGTCAGTCTATGTCATGGAAAGATTACGTGTTTTGTACACCCAGTGCATAACTAGGATATCAAGCCAATGTTTGGTTTGAGTGATTGTGGCTTTGATGAATCTCAATACTTTTGTCCAAACGATTCATCTTACACGCCAAAGCACAGATATATGCATGGCATGACAGGGAAAACCCAACGTTGAATATTCATGAGGCATCAGAAGAAGAGCGTGCACACCTCTTACACGCGATAACGTGCTCCAAATCAGACACAGAAGTCATGATGATGTATTCAGTACCTAGTTAATTATATCTGTCAGACAGGATTTCTCATTACCCTGTGCTAGTTATCTTTGTAGACAAACATTGGTCAAACTTTATTTGGATGGTCCAGTTTTAGATGCAGTACAGATGGTCATACTATCAACAAACTATCTGTTGGTAAGCAACGGCTTGTTAGGGTTAAGGTTAGGGCTAGAGTAAGTGGTAAGGTTAGGGTTAGGTTTAGGGTTAGGTTTAGAATAAGGGTTAGGATAAGGGTTAAGGTTAGGGTTAGGGTTAGTAGATAGCTAAGGTTAGGTACTAATAGTCTGTAGATGGACTATCCAAATAAAGTGTTAACCAAACAGTATATTAGAGGTATGTTTGTTATGACATAGCTTGTATAACAACACAGAAACATAAGTATTCCAAACTTTGCTGCAGTGCTCTAGTTTTTTCTCATTGTAGAGAACATCTGATAGAATGTGACAGGAGGACACAAAGTGTTCCAAATATTAGAAGAGTTTTTTCTAAATGACGTTACCTTTTTAATGTTCTGTTACATAACCTTGAGATTGAAATTCCTTAAAGCGATTGAATGTTGACAGATGGGAAGTGTTGTACTTGCTCTGGATCTGCTCTGCATAGTGTAGATCTACAGTTTATCTAATGTTGAATTGATTGATGGGTCTGTAGTCTATACAGTGTACTGTAGAAGCACAATTGAAATGGTTGAATGTAAAACATTTCATCTCAATGCATTGAAAAATGAAAATAGTGCAGGACTTAATTACAAAGCTGTGTTATGTTCAACCGAGAGGTAGAGGTTGACATTTTTACGTAAGCTTTAACCCTGTCTACGTTATCTCTGTAGCAGAGCAGTATTTACTCTACAGATTATATATCATGCAAAAATGTTGCTTTTCTTCCAGCAAGTCAGGCTGAAGCTTCACTGTAGGTTCCAGTGTACCTGTGAAGTTCTTAAAAATAATTATATAAGAACCCCACAATTAAATAGAAGATTGATACACTTGTTAGAATATTAGGGCATGTGGGTTAGATGAACATTATTACGGAGTCCTGACCCCAGGGCCAATACATGCAGACAGCAACATAAAAATAAATAATACATACCATTGAAGTTGGAAGTTTACATACACCTTAGCCAAATACATTTAAACTCAGTTTTTCACAATTTATGACATTTAATCCAAGTAAAACTTCCCTGTTTTGGGTCAGTTAGGATTACCACTTTAATTTAAGAATGTGAAATGTCAGAATAATAGTAGAGAGAATGATTTATTTCAGCTTTTATTTCCATCATCACATTCCCAGTGGGTCAGAAGTTTACATACACTCAATTAGTATTTGGTTGCATTGCCTTTAAATTGTTTAACTTGGGTCAAACATTTCGGGTAGCCTTCCACAAGCTTCCCACAATAAGTTGGGTGAATGTTGGCCCATTCCTCCTGACAGAGCTGGTGTAACTGAGTCAGGTTTGTAGGCCTCCTTGCTCGCACACGCTTTTTCAGTTCTGCCCACAAATGTTCTATGGGATTGAGGTCAGGGCCTTGTGATGGCCACTCCGATACCTTGACTTTGTTGTCCTTAAGCCATTTTGCCACAACTTTGGAAGTATGCTTGGGGTCATTGTCCATTTGGAAGACCCATTTGCGACCAAGCTTTAACTTCCTGACTGATGTCTTGAGATATTGCTTCAACATATCCACATAATTTTCCCATCCTCATGATGCCATCTATTTTGTGAAGTGCACTGGTCCCTCCTGCAGCAAAGCACCCCCACAACATGATGCTGCCACCCCCGTGCTTCACAGTTGGGATGGGGTTCTTCGGCTTGCAAGCCTCCCCCTTTTTCCTCCAAACATAACGATGGTCATTATGGCCAAACAGTTCTATTTTTGTTTCATCAGACCAGAGGACATTTCACCAAAAAGTTCGATCTTTGTCCCCATGTGCAGTTGAAAACCGTAGTCTGGCTTTTTTATGGTGGTTTTGGAGCAGTGACTTCTTCCTTGCTGAGCGGCCTTTCAGGTTATGTCGATATAGGACTCGTTTTACTGTGGATATATATACTTTTGTACCTGTTTCCTCCAGCATCTTCACAAGGTCCTTTGCTGTTGTTCTGGGATTGATTTGCACTTTTCCCACCAAAGTATGTTCATCTCTAGGAGACAGAATGCATCTCCTTCCTGAGCGGTATGACAGCTGCGTAGTCCCATGGTGTTTATACTTGCATACTATTGTTTGTACAGATGAACGTGGTACCTTCAGGAGTTTGGAAATTGCTCCCAAGGATGAACAAGACTTGTGGAGGTCTACAATGTATTTCTGAGGTCTTGGCTGATTTCTTTTGATTTTCCCATGATGTCAAGCAAAGAGTCACTGAGTTTGAAGGTAGGCCTTGAAATACATCCACAGATACACCTCCAATTCACTCGAATTATGTCAATTAGCCTTTCAGGAGCTTCTAAAGCCATGACATCATTTTCTGGAATTTTCCAAGCTGTTTAAAGGCACAGTCAACTTAGTGTATGTAACTCCTGACCCACTGGAATTGTGATACAGTGAATTATAAGTGAAATAATCTGTCAGTAAACAACTGTTGGAAAAATTACTTGCGTCATGCACAAAGTAGATGTCCTAACCGACTTGCCAAAACTATAGTTTGTTAACAATACATTTGTGGAGTGGTTGAAAAATGAGTTGTAATGACTCAACTGTACATAATAATCATAATATTAAATATTGTTCTCCCTTTCCAAAAACCGCACGGGTAATAATTGTCTACTCTTCTGCTCAAGTCAATAACCATGGTTTGATTAGCAATCATATGCTAACCTTAACGAATTGCTACGGAATAATTCGAAACAACTGAATCACCTTTCTTTCTATTTTGTGTCCGCTATTGGATTTACACTTCTTCTCATATCCACAGGGGTATGTATTTCTTTATTACGTAGATTGATAGGGTCCTTGCTATATTACAGTATGCAATGTGTTATTACAGAGGCCATTTTGTAGTTGCCAGGCCTGGTAAACTATTTAAACCAGCAAACATACTATTGTTTACGTTATGGCTTCCTGTGATAAATCTGTTTGAAGGTTACATTTAAGTATCTTGCTGATGTGTATGCTTGAGCTATTTAGGTGTTGCCATACAATACTAATGGGAAGTCTTAACACTGTAGAAATGTTCAACATAAAAAGACACATGAGCGCCATGACATATTCGAACCCCTGAGGTGTTAAAAGCTGCTGGTCATGGCAACTGTCAGTTTCTATCTCACCAGCTAGTCCTCTGTTCATTCAGCTGTGCTCTCATCCTATTACCATGGCGTGTTGCAAGCGAAATAATTAATGCTAGCATACTTGCCAAGATACAAGTTGCATTGGCTTGTAATGTAAGTCTAACAGTAACAGATCTGAGGGAAGATGTACAGTTTTTCCAGGAGATGAGGGGATTGAGAGTCTGGTCACTTAGCTATCATATACGGAAACATAGAAGTTCAGTAAATGTACCACAGCTATATTTTGAGTGGGCAGCACCACTGAAATTGCAAATAATTTTGTTTTAATGTAGTTTTCATTTTATTTATCTTAATTAACTGTTTGTTTGCTTTGATCTAAGTCAATCTACAAAGCACATAAACAATTCACCAGTAAAAGCATTTTAAAGTCTTGTAACACTTTCTCTCTCGCTACATACTTTAATCTGGATGAATGTACATAAATCCTTTGGTCTAGTTGATAGGATCCTCATTCTCACCTATGTATGTACCCACATTATACTGTACTTGGATGCCTGTACTGTAAGTGAAATAGGTTTTTGGTTTAATGCAGTATAGAATGCTGAGGTCCTCTAGTCCAATTAAAAGAAATTAAAATAAAATGAAAAATAACTCTAAGTCTAATATTGTTCTACAGTGCTTTCTGATAGTATACCCACCCCTTGACTTTTTCCACATTTTGTTGTGTTACATCCTGAATTTAAAATTAATTCAATGTAGATGTTTTGTCACTGGCCTACACACAATCCGCCTTAATGTCAAAATGGAAATATGTTTTTCTTTTTTTTTTTACACATTAATTTAAAATGAAAGCTGTAATGTCTTGAGTCAATAAGTATTCAAAACCTTTATTATGGGAAGCCTAAATAAGTTCAGGAGTAAAAATTAGTCATATAATACATTTAATGGACTTACTTTGTGTGCAATAATAGTGTTTAACATGATTTTCGAATGACTACCTCATCTCTGTACCCCACATATACAATTATCTGTAAGGTCCCTCAGTAGAGCAGTGAATTTCAAACACAGATTGAACCACAAAGACCGATGATGTCACGTTCTGACCATAGTTCTTATGTGTTTTGCTTGTTTTAGTGTTGGTCAGGACGTGAGCTGGGTGGGCATTCTATGTTGTGTGTCTAGTTTGTCTGTTTCTGTGTTCGGCCTAATATGGTTCTCAATCAGAGGCAGCTGTCAATCGTTGTCCCTGATTGAGAATCATATATAGGTGGCTTGTTTTGTGTTGGGATTTTGTGGGTGGTTGTTTCCTGTGTCAGTGTTTGTGCCACACGGGACTGTGACGGTTAGTTTGTTTGTTATTTTGAATTGTGTATAGTTTCGTGTATATTAAATCATGGAAACTTACCACGCTGCACATTGGTCCTCCGATCCTTCTCGCCTCTCCTCGTCTGAGGAGGAGGAAGAGCTAGACTGCCGTTACAGATGAGGTTTTCCAATGCCTCATAAAGAAGGGAACCTATTGGTAGAAAAAAGCAGACATTGAATATCCCTTTGAGGATGGTGACGTTATTAATTACATTTTTGTCACTACAAAGATACAGGCGTCCTTCCTAAATCGGTTGCTGGAGAGGAAAGAACCCGCTCAGAGATTTCACCATGAGGCCAATAATGACTTTAAAACAATTCCAGAGTTTAATGGCTGTGATAAGAGAAAACTGACGATGGATCAACAACATTGTAATTACTCAACAATACTAACCTAATTGATAGAGTGAAAAGAAGGCACTTAAGTAATAATGCATACAATGTGGCAAAGCAATTAACTTTTTGTTTGAGGCAAATCCAGGCAAATCCAATAGAACACATTACTACTTCACAATTTCCAAGCATAGGGGTGGCTTCATCTTGTTGTGGGTATGCTTGTAATCGTTAAGGACTGGGGAGTTTTTCAGGATAAAAAAGAAACGGAATGCAGCTAAGCACAAGCAAAATTCTAGAGGAAAACCTATTTCAGTCTGCTTTCCACCAGACACTGGGAGATGAATTCACCTTTCAGCAGGATAATAACCTAAAACACAGGAACAAATCTACAGTGGAGTTGCTTACCAAGAAGACAGTATTTGTTCCTGAGTGGCCGAGTTACAGTTTTGATTTAAATCTACTTGAAAATGTATGGCAAGACCTGGAAATGGCTGTTTAGAAGTGATCAACAACCAATTTGACAGAGCTTGAATAATTTTGAAAAGAATAATGGGCAAATGTTGCACAATCCAGGTGTGGAAAGCTCTTAGAGACTTAACCAGAAAGACTTGAAAGGCAGCCCCCTAAGTGACTCTTCTTATCTACTGTATGCAATAATATCCTCTGTGTTGTCTTAGGAATTCAGCATTCTCTGCATTTGTCTTGCCAACCCCCATTGTCACACCTCCGAGAAGCCGAGGTTACATTATGTAGGTTTTATATCTGATTGGAGGTTAACTCAACAGCAATACTATTGGTCAACAACTCAGGTTTTGAATCCCAATAACTTAGATGCTTATAAAAAGGTCTACGATGAATTTGTCTTTCTCTTCTTTGTTCCTGATGCGCTGTGGTGAGATGCTCTTTATTTCTCTCTCCACCCCATGGACTTTTGGGGCATGGCTTTTCAGGCTATGGTCTTTCTCTCTCCACCCCATGGACTTTTGGGGCATGGCTTTTCAGGCTATGGTCTCTCTCTCTCCACCCCATGGACTTTTGGGGCATGACTTTTCAGGCTATGGTCTCTCTCTCTCCACCCCATGGTCTTTTGGGGCATGACTTTTCAGGCTATGGTCTCTCTCTCTCCACCCCATGGACTTTTGGGGCATGACTTTTCAGGCTATGGTCTCTCTCTCTCTGTTATGCTGATGAATGAGGACCCAACAGCGACGTAATAGTAACAGAGTCTTTATTCCAGTATCAAACAAACAATGATTCTCCTGGATATATCAAAGGTAAATCCAAAACAGGAAACTGAAATCCTCTCGTCAGTAGAGAGGAACGACAGGAGACGCGACCACAGACTGCAGGTCGCTTCAGGAAGGCACAGGCCGTAGCTGACATAGACACCTGCTCACACGCAGCATCTGAAGAAGGCAAAAACACGACAGGGCGGAACAAGGACACAGGAACAGCAAACATCAAACAAGAATCCGACCAGGCAGAAGCGGAAAACAGAGGGAGAAATAGGGACTCTAATCAGAGGGCAAAATAGGGGACAGGTGTGAAAGAGTAAATGAGGTCGTTAGGAGAATGAGAAACAGCTGGGAGCAGGAACGGAACGATAGAGAGAGAGAGCGGGAGAGGGAGAGAGGGAGGAGGAGAGAGAGAGAGAGAAAGAGGGAAAGAACCTAATAAGACCAGCAGAGGGAAGCACAGGGACAAGACATGAAGATCAAAGACAAAACATGACAGTACCCCCCCACTCACCGAGCGCCTCCTGGCGCACTCGAGGAGGAACCCTGGCGGCAACGAAGGAAATCATCAATCAACGAACGGTCCAGCACGTCCCGAGATGGAACCCAACTCCTCTCCTCAGGACCGTAACCCTCCCAATCCACTAAGTACTGGTGACCACGTCCCCGAGAACGCATGTCCATGATCTTTCGTACCTTGTAAATAGGAGCGCCCTCGACAAGGACGGGGGGGGGGGAGGGAAGACGAACGGGGGCGCGAAGAAAAGGCTTGACACAAGAGACATGGAAGACAGGGTGGACGCGACGAAGATGTCGCGGAAGAAGCAGTCGCACAGCGACAGGATTGACGACCTGAGAGACACGGAACGGACCAATGAACCGCGGAGTCAACTTGCGAGAAGCTGTCGTAAGGGGAAGGTTACGAGTGGAAAGCCACACTCTCTGACCGCGACAATACCTAGGACTCCTAATCCTACGTTTATTGGCGGCTCTCACAGTCTGCGCCCTGTAACGGCAAAGTGCAGACCTGACCCTCCTCCAGGTGCGCTCACAACGTTGGACAAAAGCCTGAGCGGAGGGAACGCTGGACTCGGCGAGCTGGGACGAGAACAGAGGAGGCTGGTACCCAAGACTACTCTGAAACGGAGATAGCCCGGTAGCAGACGAAGGAAGCGAGTTGTGAGCGTACTCAGCCCAGGGGAGCTGTTCTGCCCAAGACGCAGGGTTTCGAAACGAAAGGCTGCGTAATATGCGACCAATCGACTGATTGGCCCTTTCTGCTTGACCGTTAGACTGGGGATGAAACCCGGAAGAGAGACTGACAGAAGCACCAATCAAACGACAGAACTCCCTCCAAAACTGTGACGTGAATTGCGGACCTCTGTCTGAAACGGCGTCTAACGGGAGGCCATGAATTCTGAACACATTCTCAATGATGATTTGTGCCGTCTCCTTAGCGGAAGGAAGCTTAGCGAGGGGAATGAAATGTGCCGCCTTAGAGAACCTATCGATAACCGTAAGAATCACAGTCTTCCCCGCAGACGAAGGCAGACCGGTAATAAAGTCTAAGGCGATGTGAGACCATGGTCGAGAAGGAATGGGAAGCGGTCTGAGACGACCGGCAGGAGGAGAGTTACCTGACTTAGTCTGCGCGCAGTCCGAACAAGCAGCCACGAAACGGCGCGTGTCCCGCTCCTGAGTAGGCCACCAAAACCGCTGGCGAATAGAAGCAAGCGTACCCCGAACGCCGGGATGGCCAGCTAACTTGGCAGAGTGAGCCCACTGAAGAACAGCCAGACGAGTAGAGACAGGAACGAACAGAAGGTTACTAGGACAAGCGCGCGGCGACGCAGTGTGAGTGAGTGCTTGCTTTACCTGTCTCTCAATTCCCCAGACAGTCAACCCGACAACACGCCCTTCAGGGAGAATCCCCTCGGGGTCGGTAGAAGCCACAGAAGAACTAAAGAGACGGGATAAGGCATCAGGCTTGGTGTTCTTATTTCCCGGACGATAGGAAATCACGAACTCGAAACGAGCGAAAAACAACGCCCAACGAGCCTGACGTGCATTAAGTCGTTTGGCAGAACGGATGTACTCAAGGTTCTTATGGTCAGTCCAAACGACAAAAGGAACGGTCGCCCCCTCCAACCACTGTCGCCATTCGCCTATGGCTAAGCGGATGGCGAGCAGTTCGCGGTTACCCACATCATAGTTGCGTTCCGATGGCGACAGGCGATGAGAAAAGTAAGCGCAAGGATGGACCTTATCGTCAGACTGGAAGCGCTGAGACAGAATGGCTCCCACGCCCACCTCTGAAGCGTCAACCTCGACAATGAATTGTTTAGTGACGTCAGGAGTAACAAGGATAGGGGCGGATGTAAAACGCTTCTTGAGGAGATCAAAAGCTCCCTGGGCGGAACCGGACCACTTAAAGCAAGTCTTGACAGAAGTCAGAGCTGTGAGAGGGGCAGCCACTTGACCGAAATTACGAATGAAACGCCGATAGAAATTAGCGAAACCGAGAAAGCGCTGCAACTCGACACGTGACTTAGGAACGGGCCAATCGCTGACAGCCTGGACCTTAGCGGGATCCATCTGAATGCCTTCAGCGGAAATAACAGAACCGAGAAATGTGACAGAGGAGACATGAAAGGCGCACTTCTCAGCCTTCACGTAGAGACAATTCTCTAAAAGGCGCTGGAGTACACGTCGAACGTGCTGAACATGAATCTCGAGTGACGGTGAAAAAATCAGGATATCGTCAAGGTAAACGAAAACAAAAATGTTCAGCATGTCTCTCAGTACATCATTAACTAATGCCTGAAAGACAGCTGGAGCATTAGCGAGACCGAACGGCAGAACCCGGTATTCAAAATGCCCTAACGGAGTGTTAAACGCCGTTTTCCACTCGTCCCCCTCTCTGATGCGTACGAGATGGTAAGCGTTACGAAGGTCCAACTTAGTAAAGAACCTGGCTCCCTGCAAAATCTCGAAGGCTGACGACATAAGGGGAAGCGGATAACGATTCTTAACCGTTATGTCATTCAGCCCTCGATAATCCACGCAGGGGCGCAGAGTACCGTCCTTCTTCTTAACAAAGAAAAATCCCGCTCCGGCGGGAGAGGAAGAAGGCACCACGGTACCGGCGTTGAGAGAAACAGACAGATAATCCTCGAGAGCCTTACGTTCGGGAGCCGACAGAGAGTATAGTCTACCCCGAGGGGGAGTGGTCCCCGGAAGGAGATCAATACAACAATCATACGACCGGTGAGGAGGAAGGGAGCTGGCTCTGGACCGACTGAAGACCGTTCGCAGATCATGATATTCCTCCGGCACTCCTGTCAAATCACCAGGTTCCTCCTGAGTAGAGGGGACAGAAGACACAGGAGGGATAGCAGACATTAAACACTTCACATGACAAGAAACGTTCCAGGATAGGATAGAATTACTAGACCAATCAATAGAAGGATTATGACATACTAGCCAGGGATGACCCAAAACAACAGGTGTAAAAGGTGAACGAAAAATCAAAAAGGAAATGGTCTCACTGTGGTTACCAGATACTGTGAGGGTTAAAGGTAGTGTCTCACATCTGATACTGGGGAGAAGACTACCATCTAAGGCGAACATGGGCGTGGGCTTCCCTAACTGTCTGAGAGGAATGTCATGTTTCCGAGCCCATGCTTCGTCCATAAAACAACCCTCAGCCCCAGAGTCTATCAAGGCACTGCAGGAAGCAGCTGAACCGGTCCAGCGTAGATGGACCGACAAGGTAGTACAGGATCTTGATGGAGAGACCTGAGTAGTAGCGCTCACCAGTAGCCCTCCGCTTACTGATGAGCTCTGGCTTTTACTGGACATGACATGACAAAATGTCCAGCAGAACCGCAATAGAGGCAAAGGCGGTTGGTGATTCTCCGTTCCCTCTCCTTAGTCGAGATGCGAATACCTCCCAGCTGCATGGGCTCAGTCTCTGAGCCGGTGGGAGGAGATGGTTGAGATGCGGAGAGGGGAAACACCGTTAACGCGAGCTCTCTTCCACGAGCTCGGTGACGAAGATCTACCCGTCGTTCTATGCGGATGGCGAGTGCAATCAAAGAGTCCACGCTGGAAGGAACCTCCCGGGAGAGAATCTCATCCTTAACCTCAGCGTGAAGTCCCTCCAGAAAACGAGCGAGCAACGCCGGCTCGTTCCAGTCACTGGAGGCAGCAAGAGTGCGAAACTCTATAGAGTAATCCGTTATGGATCGATCACCTTGACATAGGGAAGCCAGGGCCCTGGAAGCCTCCTTCCCAAAAACTGAACGATCAAAAACCCGTATCATCTCCTCTTTAAAGTTCTGATAATCGTTAGAACACTCAGCCCTTGCCTCCCAGATAGCTGTGCCCCACTCCCGAGCCCGACCAGTAAGGAGTGATATGACGTAAGCGATCCGAGCTCTCTCTCTTGAGTACGTGTTGGGCTGGAGAGAGAACACAATATCACACTGGGTGAGAAAGGAGCGACACTCAGTGGGCTGCCCAGAGTAACATGGTGGGTTATTAACCCTAGGTTCCGGAGACTCGGAAGACCAGGAAGTAGCTGGTGGCACGAGATGAAGACTCTGAAACTGTCCAGAGAGATCGGAAACCTGAGCGGCCAGGGTCTCAACGGCATGACGAGCAGCAAACAATTCCTGCTCGTGTCTGCCGAGCATTGCTCCCTGGAACTCGACGGCAGTGTTGAGAGAATCCATAGTCGCTGGGTCCATCTTGGTCGGATTCTTCTGTTATGCTGATGAATGAGGACCCAACAGCGACGTAATAGTAACAGAGTCTTTATTCCAGTATCAAACAAACAATGATTCTCCTGGATATATCAAAGGTAAATCCAAAACAGGAAACTGAAATCCTCTCGTCAGTAGAGAGGAACGACAGGAGACGCGACCACAGACTGCAGGTCGCTTCAGGAAGGCACAGGCCGTAGCTGACATAGACACCTGCTCACACGCAGCATCTGAAGAAGGCAAAAACACGACAGGGCGGAACAAGGACACAGGAACAGCAAACATCAAACAAGAATCCGACCAGGCAGAAGCGGAAAACAGAGGGAGAAATAGGGACTCTAATCAGAGGGCAAAATAGGGGACAGGTGTGAAAGAGTAAATGAGGTCGTTAGGAGAATGAGAAACAGCTGGGAGCAGGAACGGAACGATAGAGAGAGAGAGCGGGAGAGGGAGAGAGGGAGGAGGAGAGAGAGAGAGAGAAAGAGGGAAAGAACCTAATAAGACCAGCAGAGGGAAGCACAGGGACAAGACATGAAGATCAAAGACAAAACATGACACTCTCCACCCCATGGACTTTTGGGGCATGACTTTTCAGGCTATGGTCTCTCTCTCTCCACCCCATGGACTTTTGGGGCATGACTTTTCAGGCTATGGTCTCTCTCTCTCCACCCCATGGACTTTTGGGGCATTCAGGTCTCCCTCTGACCATGATTAGAATAATGCCTTGAAATGTTTGTCAATAGCTTCTGACTTAAGCTTTATGCCCTGTATGTGCATTTTTTCATTTAACAAAGTAATTAAATACACTTGAATTTTTTATCCATTCTAAGACATTTCTTAATTACCTATTAGTGTAACTCAACCATAGTCTCTTGCATATTGCTAATTATCTTTATGGTGTCAGAAAAACATTTTAATAGGCTATTTGCTTAGTCTCATTACGAGTCACCTGTGAGGTATTTATAATATCATACATGATAAATATTACTGTCCAGTACAGACTCACAGCTGTAATCACTGTCAAAAGTGCTTCTACAAAGTATTGACTCAGGGGTGTGAATACTTATGTAAATTAGGTATTTATTATTTAATTTCTAACAAATTAACAAAAATGTCAAAAAACATGCTTTCACTTTGCCATTATGAGGTATTGTGTGTAAAATTGTTGTAACGTTCGTCGTATGGAGGAAGAGAGGAGGATCAAGGCGCAGACATTTTTGGGGCTGCCTCTCTGGCTTCCAGCCGCGCTTACGTGCAGCCTCCTCATACCACCGCCTCTCCGCTTTCGCTGCCTCCAGCTCAGCTTTGGGGCGGCGATACTCACCAGCCTGTTTCCATGGTCCCTTGCCGTCCAGTATTTCCTCCCAAGTCCAGGAGTCTTGTGTTTTCGGACACTGCAGTTGCTGCCCGTTACCACGCTGCTTGGTCCTATTGTGGTGGGTGGTTCTGTAACGTTCGTCGTATGGAGGAAGAGAGGAGGACCAAGGCGCAGCGTGAAAAGTATCCATTTTAATAGAATACGTAACAAACAAACAAAATAACGATAAAAGAGAATAACACGAAACGAAACAGTTCTGTCTGGTGCAGACACACAAAGACTGAAAATAACCACCCACAAACCCCAACAGAAAACAGGCTACCTAAATATGGTTCCCAATCAGAGACAATGACTAACACCTGCCTCTGATTGAGAACCATATCAGGCCAAACACAGAAACGGGAAAACTAGACACACAACATAGAATGCCCACTCAGCTCACGTCCTGACCAACACTAAAACAAAGAAAACACAAAAGAACTATGGTCAGAACGTGACAATTGTGATTTAAAAAAATATTTCATCCATTTAGAATTCTGTCAGGACCCGGTTAGGAACCCGGGTCTCCGGTGAGAGAAACAGTCACTTAGCAAACTGAGCCACTAATAGGCGGCAGAACCCAGAAGATGAGGCAGACACAGCAGTACTTGATACTGTGTTTTAATAAAATAAAAAGGAAAGTACTTCAGGCAAAAATATAAATCCACAACGTCAAAAGTAATTCCAAGAGAAAGAAGGTATATCCTCCAAGTCACAAGGTAAATCCACAAAGGTGGTAAGTACAGCAGGGAAAAAAACTCAAAAGAAAAATCTAAAATAAATAAATAAACGAGAACAAAAACAGAGTACCTCAAGGGAATCCAACTGGAGTAACAAAAGTTCACAGCATGGCTGGGGCTGGGTGCTAACATTCAAACACAGAGCAAAGAACTGAGGAAAACGAAGGGTTTACAAGGGAAATGAGGCACAGGTGCAAATAATAACTGGAAATAAGGGAAAACAAAAGGGTCAAAAAAGCCCAATGGGGGCATCTAGTGACCAAAACCGGAACAATCCTGGCCAAATCCTGACAGAATTCAGGATCTAATACAACACAACGTGGAATAAGTGAAGGAGTATGAATACTTTCTGAAGGCACTGATATACAGTGAGGCAAAAAAGTATTTAGTCAGCCACCAATTGTGCAAGTTCTCCCACTTAAAAATATGAGAGAGGCCTGTAATTTTCATAATAGGTACACTTCATGTGTGAAAACCTTGTGAAGACTTACAGAAAACGTTTGACCTCTGTCATTGCCAACAAAGGGTAAATAACAAAGTATTGAGATAAACTTTTGTTATTGACCAAATACTTATTTTCCACCATAATTTGCAAATAAATTCATAAAAAATCCTACAATGTGATTTTCTGGAAAAAAAATTCTCATTTTGTCTGTCATAGTTGAAGTGTACCTATGATGAAAATTACAGGCCTCTCTCATCTTTTTAAGTGGGAGAACTTGCACAATTGGTGGCTGACTAAATACTTTTTTGCCCCACTGTATATACAGTACCATTCAAAAGTTTGGGCACAGCTACTCATTCAAGGGTTGTACAAATAATGAATACATCAAAACAATGAAATAACACATATGGAATCATTTAGTAGCCTTCCACAAGCTTCCCACAATAAGTTGGGAAAATGTTGGCCCATTCCTCCTGACAGAGCTGGTGTAACTGAGTCAGGTTTGTAGGCCTCCTTGCTCGCACATGCTTTTTCAGTTCTGCCCAAAAATGTTATATAGGGTTGAGGTCAGGGCTTTGCGATGGCCACTCCAATACCTAGACTTTGTTGTCCTTAAGCCATTTTGCCACAACTTTGGAAGTATGCTTGGGGTCATTGTCCATTTGGAAGACCCATTTGCAACCAAGCTTTAACTTCCTGGCTGATGTCTTGAGATGTTGCTTCAACATATCCACAGAATTTTCCTTGTCATGATGCCATCTATTTTGTGAAGTGCACCAGTCCCTCCTGCAGCAAAGCACCCCCACAACATGATGCTGCCACCCCTGTGCTTCACGGTTGGGATGGTGTTCTTTAGTTTGCAAGTCTCCCCCTTTTTCCTCCAAACATAACGATGGTCATTATGGCCAAACAGTGGTTTTGGAGCAGTGGCTTCTTCTTTGCTGAGCGGCCTTTCAGATTATGTCGGATTTGGACTTGTTTTACTGTGGATATAGATACTTTTGTAGCTGTTTCCTCCAGCATCTTCACAAGGTCCTTTGCTGTTGTTCTGGGATTTATTTGCAATTTTAGCATCAAAGTACGTTCATCTCTAGGAGACAGAACGTGTCTCCTTACTGAGCGGTATGACGGCTGCGTGGTCCCATGGTGTTTATACTTGCGTACTATTGTTTTAACCCTGAAGGAGCTGCAGAGCTCCACAGTGGAGATTGGAGTATCTGACAATAGGACCACTTTGGAACTATAGGGACTATAGGGGGTGCTGTTCCGCATTAGCATATTTGGGTCTCCAAATTAAACTGCCTCGTGCTAAATTCTTGATCGTACAATATGCATATTATTGTTATTATTGGATAGAAAACACCTTCTAGTTTCTATAGAAGTTGGAATTTTGTCTCTGAGTGGTACAGAACAATATCTACAGCACTTTTCATGACAGGGGTCAGATTTCAGAAATTTTTACCCCTGATCTGGAGTCTGTTTTTAAGGCGACAGTGAATGCTATGAAGAAACCGACACTGCCTACGTCTTCCTCTGGGTGTCTGTACGTCATCACGTTTTGAATGGAGTCTATTGCACAATCCCAGCCCATATAAAACCACAAAACGTGGGACTACCTTTCTCTCTCTCCGCGCGCCACAAGCAAGATGGGCATCGGACCTGCCTCATTCCAAATCGTTGTTTAACTAGTTAGATTTCTCCGGTCATGTTTTCAGTCGTTATAGTTGTTAAAAACATCATAATGTAGTTAATTTGAACCGTTTTATAGCAATTTATATCCGTTTAGTGCGATTTTGAGGAATTTCTTTGTCGTGCCCTTTTTAGCTTTGGAAACGTTTCGGGGTGTCGGTCGTTGGTGGTGGACATTTCGAAGGACAGAGGACATCTATCGACCAAAAGACGTTTATAACATAGAAAGGATACATTGCTCAAGAATCTGATGGAAGAACAGCTCAAAGTAACCAATATTTAATATGATAAATCGTTGTTCTGTCTAAATATTTTAAACGCATATTTCGCCATTTTGTTTGTTATCGCGTCACTTGGCGAACCCTGTATTGAAAAGTAAGGATAATTTTAAAAATGTAAGTCAGCGGTTGCATTAAGAACTAATTTGTCTTTCGATTCCTGTCAACCCTGTATTTTTTAGTCAAGTATATGATTAGCTTTCAATTAAACTAGATCACTCTGATAGATGACGTCAGACATATTGAGGCTTGATTTCCTAGTATTTTTATTGTGTAACCACGGTTTTGTATGGCTAAATATGCACCTTTTCGAACAAACTGTATATGTATGTTGTAAAATGATGTTACAGGAGTGTCATCGGAAGAATTCTGAGAAGGTTAGTGAAAAAATTAATATATTTTGGCGGTGATTACGTTATAGCGCTCTTTGGCTGGAATCGATGCTCTGGTAACGTTTGCACATGTGGTATGCTAACTTATCGATTTATTGTGTTTTCGCTGAAAAACGCTTAGAAAATCTGAAATATGGTCTGAAATCACAAGAACTGGGTCTTTCCATTGCTATGCTTTGTCTATTTTTATGAAATGTTTTATGATGAGTAAATTGGTCATACACGTTGCTCTATCTAGTAATTCTAGTCGATTTGTGATGGTCGGTGCAATTGTAAACTGTGATTTCTACCTGAAATATGCACTTTTTTCTAACAAAAACTATCCTATACCATGAATATGTTATCAGACTGTCATCTGAAGAGGTTTTTTCTTGGTTAGTGGCTATCAATATCTTAGTTGAGCCGAATTGGTGATAGCACCTGAAGGAGTAAGAAACTGATGGAGTTAGAATAGTGGTGTATTTTGCTAACGTGTTTAGCTAATAGATTTACATATTTTGTCTTCCCTGTAAAACATTTAAAAAATCTGAAATGGTGGCTTTATTCACAAGATCTGTATCTTTCATCTGGTGTCTTGGACTTGTGATTTAATGATATTTAGATGCTACTATCTACTTGTGAAGCTATGCTAGCTATGCTAATCAGTGTGTGGGGGGTGGGGGGTGCTCCCGGATCCGGGTTTCTGAGGCAGTAGAGGTTAAGCCGTACACTCCACAGAGCTGGGTTTTACGGAAGTGTTGGAGACTCCCCAAATATTTGGAAGAAGGTTCTCTGGTCAGATGAGACTAAAATTGAGCTGTTTGGCCATCAAGGAAAACGCTATGTCTGGCACAAACCCAACACCTCTCATCACCCCGAGAACCCTATCCCCATAGTGAAGCATGGTGGTGGCAGCATCATGCTGTGGGGATGTTTTTCATTGGCAGGGACTGGGTAACTGGTCAGAATTGAAGGACTGATGGATGGCCCTAAATACAGGGAAATTCTTGAGGGAAACCTGTTTCAGTCTTCTAGAGATTTGAGACTTGGATGGAGGTTCACCTTCCAGCAGGACAATGAACCTTAGCATACTGCTAAAACAAAACTCGAGTGGTTTAAGGGGAAACATTTAAATGTGATGGAATGGCCTAGTCAAAGCCCAGACCTCAATCCAATTGAGAATCTGTGGTATGACTTAAAGATTGCTGTACACCAGCGGAACCCATCCAACTTGAAGGAGCTGGAGCAGTTTAGCCTTGAAGAATGGGCAAAAATCCCATTGGCTAGATGTGCCAAGTTTACAGAAACATAGCCCAAGAGACTTGCAGCTGTAATTGCTGCAAAACGTGGCTCTACAAAGTACAAGGGGGGTGAATAGTTGCTCAAGTTTTCTTGTGTAATTTCTTGTTTGTTTCACAATAACAAATATTTTGCATCTTCAAAGTGGTAGGCCTTACCTTTGACGAGCTTCTTCTGTTGGCACTCCAATATGTCCCATAAACATCACAAATGGCCCCTTTGTTCGATTAATTCCGTCGTTATATATCCAAAATGTCCATTTATTTGGCGCGTTTGATCCAGGAAAACATCGGTTCCAACTCACGCTACATGACTAAAAAATCTCTCATAGGTTACCTGTAATCTTTGTCCAAACATTTCAAACAACTTTCGTAATACAACTTTAGGTATTTTTTTAATGTAAATAATCTATAAAATTTAAGACAGAATAAACAGCGTTCAATACCGGACGAAAACAAAGAAAGCATGTTCTAATCAATAGAGTGCACCTGGAATGACACAGGAAAATAACAGGGCACCTTCTTAATTTCTCTAAAGAAAAACATCAACCAATTTCTAAAGACTGTTGAGATCTAGTGGAAGCTATAGGAACTGCAAGGGTATTTCTATTAAAACGGCCTTGCCATAGAAATCCAATGGAAAACAGATTGACCTCAAAAAATTCCCTGGATGTATTGTGCTCGGGGTTTCTCCTGCCAAATCAGTTCTGTTATACTCACAGACTTTATTCAAACTTTTTAGAAACTTTAGAGTGTTTTCTATCCACATCTACCAATTATATGCATATCCAAGCTTCTGGGCCTGAGTAGCCGACAGTTTACTTTGGGCACACTTTTCATCCGGACCTGAAAATAGCGCCCTCAAGCCATAAGAATATTTATTAAAGACTCCATTCACTCAAGTCATAGACTGTTCTCTCTGCTACCGCAAGCGGTACCAGAGCGCCAACTCCAGGACCAACAGGCTCCTTAACAGCTTCAACCCCCAAGCCATAAGACTGCTGAACAATTAATCAAATGGCAACCCAGACAATTTACATTGAACCCCCTCATTTGTTTTTACACTGCTGCTACTGTTTATTATCTGTTCATAGGCACTTTACCTACATGTACAAATTACCTCGACTAACCTGTACCCCCGCACATTGACTCGGTACCGGTACCCCTGTATATAGCCTCGTTAATACATTTTTTTGTGTTACTTTTTATTATTTTTTACTTCTGTTTATTTGGTCAATCTTTTCTTAACTCTTTCTTGAACTGCATTGTTGATTAAGGGCTTGTAAGTAGCATTTCACAGAAAGGTCTACACCTGTTGTATTTGGCGCATGTGACAAATGAAGTTTGATTTGATTTGAGCTTAGGCTAGGTGTCACAAAGTCATATAGGGGGGCTCAAGTTAGGTCTTGCACCAACCGAGCCCGTACGCAAAGAGGGTATTGAATCTTCCGGCGCCGAACAGAGATGGCCGCCTCGCTTCGTGTTCCTAGGAAACTATGTGGTATTTTGTTTTTCTACGTGTTTTTTTACGTGTTATTTCTTTCATTGTTACCCCAGGAAATCTTAGGTTTAATTACATCCAGTCGGGAGGAACTATTGGATATAAGAGCAACATCAACTCACCAACATTACGACCAGGAATACGACTTTCCCGAAGCGGATGCTCTGTTTGTCCCACCACCCAGGACAATGGATCGGATCCCAGCCGGCGACCCAAAACAACGGCGCCGCAGAAGGGGCAGACGGAGCGGTCTTATGGTCAGGCTCCGTAGAGGGGCACATTGCGCACCGCTCCCGAGCATACTACTCGCCAATGTCCAGTCTCTTGACAACAAGTTAGATGAAATCCGAGCAAGGGTTGCCTTCCAGAGAGACATCAGAGACTGTAACGTTCTTTGTTTCATGGAAACATGGCTCACTCGAGACACACTATCGGAGTCGGTACAGCCACCTGGTTTCTTCACGCATCGCGCCGACAGAAACAAGCATCTCTCTGGTAAGAAGAAGGGCGGGGGTGTATGCCTTATGATTAGCGAGACGTGGTGTGATCATAACAACATACAGGAACTCAAGTCCTTTTGTTCACCTGATTTAGAATTCCTCACAATCAAATGCCGACCGCATTATCTACCAAGAGAATTCTCTTCGTTCATAATCACAGTCTTGTATATTCCCCCCAAGCAGACACATGGACGGCCCTCAAATAACTTCATTTGACTCTATATAAACTGGAAACCACATATCCTGAGGCTGCATTTATTGTAGCTGGGGATTTTAACAAGGCTAATCTGAAAACAAGGCTCCCTAAATTTTATCAGCATATCGATTGCGCGTCCCGGGTTGGCAACATTCTGGATCATTGATATTCTTACTTCCGCGACGCATATACGTCCCTCCCCCGCCCTCCTTTCGGAAAAGCTGACCACGGCTCCATTTTGTTGCTCCCAGCTTATAGACAGAAACTAAAACAGGAAGCACCCGTGCTCAGGTCTGTTCAAAGCTGGTCCGACCAATCTGATTCCACGCTTCAAGATTCCTTCGATCATGTGGACTGGGATATGTTCCGCATAGCGTTGAACAACAACAATGATGAATACGCTGATTCGGTGAGCGAGTTTATTAGCAAGTGCATCGGTGATGTTGTACCCACAGCGTCTATTCAAACATTCCCCAACCAGAAACCGTGGATTGATGGCAGCATTCGCGCAAAACTGAAAGCGCGAACCACTGCTTTTAATCAGGGCAAGGTGACCAGAAACATGACCGAATACAAACAGTGTAGCTATTCCCTCCGCAAGGCAATCAAACAAGTTAAGCGTCAGTATAGAGACAAAGTAGAGTCGCAATTCAACGGCTCAGACACAAGTGGATTGTGGCAGTGTCTACAGTCAATCACGGACTACAAAAGAAAAGCCAACTAAACAACTTATTTGCTCGCTTTGAGGACAATACAGTGCCACTGACACGGCCCGCTATCAAAACCTGCGGGCTCTCCTTCACTGCAGCCAATGTGAGTAAAACATTTAAACGTGTTAACCTTCACAAGGCTGCAGGCCCAGACGGCATCCCCAGCCGCGTCCTCGGAGCATGCGCAGACCAGCTGGCTGGTGTGTTTACGGACATATTCAATCAATCCTTATCCTAGTCTGCTGTTCCCACATTCTTCAAGAGGGCCACCATTGTTCCTGTTCCCAAGAAAGCTAAGGTAACTGAGCTAAATGACTACCGCCCCGTAGCACTCACTTCCGTCATCATGAAGTGCTTTGAGAGACTAGTCAAGGACCATATCACCTCCACCCTATCTGACACCCTAGACCCACTCCAATTTGCTTACCGCCCCAATAGGTCCACAGACGACGCAATTGCAATCACACTGCACACTGCCCTAACCCATCTGGACAAGAGGAATACCTATGTAAGAATGCTGTTCATCGACTACAGCTCAGCATTTAACACCATAGTACCCTCCAAACTCGTCATTAAGCTCGAGATCCTGGGTCTCGACCCCGCCCTGTGCCACTGGGTCCTGGAATTCCTGACGGGCTCCCCCAGGTGGTGAGGGTAGGTAACAACATCTCCACCCCGCTGATCCTCAACACTGGGGCCCCACAAGGGTGCGGTCTCAGCCCTCTTCTGTACTCCCTGTTCACCCATGACATTGTGGCCATGCACGCTTCCAATTCAATCATCAAGTTTGCAGACGACACTACAGTTGTCGGGTTGATTACCAACAATTACGAGACGGCCTACAGGTAGGAGGTGAGGGCCCTCGGAGTGTGGTGTCAGGAAAATAACCTCACACTCAATGTCAACAAAACAAAGGAGATGATTGTGGACTTCAGGAAACAGCAGAGGGAGCAGCCCCCATCCACATCGACGGGACAGTAGTGGAGAGGGTGGAACGTTTTAAGTTCCTCGGCATACACATCACGGACAAACTGAAATGGTCCACCCACACAGACAGCGTGGTGAAGAAGGCTGAAGAAATTCGGCTTGTCACCAATAACACTCACAAACTTTTACAGATGCACAATCGAGAGCATCCTGTCGGGCTGTATCACCTGTAAGCCTCTCCAGAGGGTAGTGAGGTCTGCACAACGCATCACCGGGGGCAAACTACTTGCCCTACAGGACACCTACACCACCCGATGTCACAGGATGGCCAAAAAGATCATCAAGGACAACAACCACCCGAGCCACTGCCTGTTCACCCCGCTATCATCCAGAAGGCGAGGTCAGTACAGGTGCATCAAAGCGGGGACCGAGAGACTGAAAAACAGCTTCTATCTCAAGGCCATCAGACTGTTAAACAGCCATCACTAACATTGAGTGGCTGCTGCCAACATACTGACTCAACTCCAGCCACTTTCATAATGGAAAAATTGATGTAATAAATGTATCACTAGCCACTTTAAACAATGCCACTTTATATAATGTTTACATACCCTACATTACTCATCTCAAATGTATATACTGTACTCTATACCATCTACTGCATCTTGCCATCTTGATTTAATAAATGTATCACTAGCAACTTTAAACAATGCCACTTTATATAATGTTTACATACCCTACATTACTCATCTCATATGTATATACTGTACTCTATACCATCTACTGCGTCTTGCCTATGCCGTTCGGCCATCACTCATTCATATATTTTTATGTACATATTCTTATTCATTACTTTACACTTGTGTGTATAAGGTAGTTGTTGTGAAATTGTTAGGTTAGATTACTTGTTAGATATTATTACATGGTCGGAACTAGAAGCACAAGCATTTCACTACACTCGCATTAACATCTGCTAACCATGTGTATGTGACAAATAATATTTGATTTGATTTGATTTATTGCAGATGGTGACGGCTGATGTTCAGTAAAGTCAGGCTTCAGTCAGTCCTGGAAAATGGGTCTTTCTTCTGTTTAGCATGAAAATGTGATGACGGTTGCACCATACCTCTGACTTAGAATATGTGGACAACTACAAATACCTAGGTGTCTGGTTAGACTGTAAACTCTCCTTCCAGACTCACATAAAACATCTCCAATCCAAAGTTAAATCTAGAATTGGCTTCCTATTTCGCAACAAAGCATCCTTCACTCATGCTGCCAAACATACCCTCGTAAAACTGACCATCTTACCGATCCTCGACTTTGGCGATGTCATTTACAAAATAGCCTCCAACACCCTACTCAACAAATTGGATGCAGTCTATCACAGTGCCATCCGTTTTGTCACCAAAGCCCATATACTACCCACCACTGTGACCTGTACGCTCTCGTTGGCTGGCCCTCGCTTCATACTCGTCGCCAAACCCACTGGCTCCAGGTCATCTACAAGACCCTGCTAGGTAAAGTCCCACCTTATCTCTGCTCACCATAGCTGCACCCACCCGTAGCACGCGTTCCAGCAGGTATATCTCACTTGTCACCCACAAAGCCAATTCCTCCTTTGGCCGCCTCTCCTTCCAGTTCTCTGCTGCCAATGACTGGAACGAACTACAAAAATCTCTGTAACTGGAAACACTTATCTCCCTCACTAGCTTTAAGCACCAGCTGTCAGAGCAGCTCACAGATCACTGCACCTGTACATAGCCCATCTATAAATAGCCCAAACAACTACCTCTTCCCTACTTGATTTTTTTTGCTCCTTTGCACCCCAGTATTTCTACTTTGCACACTCATCTACTGTCAAATCTACCATTCCAGTGCTTTAATTGCTATATTGTATTTACTTCGCCACCATGGCCTATTTATTGCCTTTACCTCCCTTATCTCACCTCATTTGCTCACATTGAATAGAGGCTTATTTTTCTACTGTATTATTGACTGTATGTTTGTTTTACTCCATGTGTAACTCTGTGTTGTTATATGTGTCGAACTGCTTTGCTTTATCAGGCCAAGTCGCAGTTATAAATGAGAACTTGTTCTCAACTTGCCTACCTGGTTAAATATAGGTGAAATAAATAAAAATATCTATTTTTTAAACTAATGAGTTGCTGAGGGGCCCCTGTCCAACAATTTCCTGACTTTTGCTGGGAGACATATAGGCACATTCGTATCCATTTTGGCTAACAGAATTTGTCAGAACACGACCTTGGCTTTGACTTACGATCTGGTGCTGGTGGGCGGTTCTTGGGAGAGCATGACGCGCAACATTGTGATTCTGTACATTTTGCTAACTGAGGGGGCTGAAAGTTCAGTTCAAAAAGTTCCACGGTGCATCAGCCAAAAAGTTGCGGTGTGCGTCCTCGGCTACTATGCGGGTCTGAGTTGTGTGCAGTGCGAGCTGCGCATGTTCAGGCCTGTGGAATCCATGACAGATCTCGGCTTGAGGTTGATCCCATGGCAAGGCACTATGGTAACCTGTTGTGCGACTCTGTGACTGGACTAGCTCGCCACTGAAGCCTTCACAAAAGGTGAGGGTGTTAGGTGCCTATGCAATCTCTGGGGTGGTCTGCTAAGCAGGCCGTGGTGTGCTGGTGTCGTAAAGGCCTGAGGGGGTGCTAGGTAGGTCTTGTGCCAGCCAAGCCCATACGCAAAGAGGGTATTGCAGATGGTGACGGCTGATGTTCAGTAACGACAGGTTTCAGTCTGGAATATGGGGCTTTCAGCTAAGCATGAAAATGTGATGGCGGTTGCACCACACCCAGTGATTTGCTGCAGGGACCCTGATGAATATCCCTGGCTTTGGCTCGGAGGCATGTTGGGACCTTCGAGTCCCATTAGTGCTTGCTCTGGAAAACATTTGTTAGGAGAGAATTGAGAACCACTTATTAAGACAACCGTTCTTAATTGAAGCAAGACCATATGTGAGTCTTTCACAAGACACCATAGTCATATTTAACATGTAATGGCATAACATCACAGATTAGATAAACTGGAAAGATACTCTCATGCATCCGGAAGGTATTGGAAAGTTCAGGAAAAGATCATCAGCTAATTGTGTCTGTAGAATGTTCTGCATTGCTTTCAATTGCAGTTTTGTCACAGTCCCTTCTAACGTCTCCTGCGTGGCTGGTGAGCGTTGTGCAGGGAGATAGAAAACGTGTACGTGTTCCAGACATGTATTTGTTCCCGCCTTAACTTTACTTTCAGGAATGGGGTCATAATAGTTCAAAGCTCCAACCGTTCAAAAGCTAGAGCCAAATTTGTAGGAAGAAAACAGAAACCACTCTGTTTGTTCCAACCGCATTTAGCCAATATTAGAGGTTACTTGTGTAACCACGTTCTCTGAACTAAAGGGTGCATTCACTTGACTAAAACAGTTTTCCATTTTTTTCTGGAACCTTCTGGCGTGGCAAACCAGGCCCCAGTTTGGTCGATCCTGCTTTACACTATATAAAGACAAAACAGAAGTGTCCACAACTAAGGCCATCGACGTTGACCTTCATGTAACTGACACTGACATTGGTTTATGACTGTAACATTTCTATCCTATTGTATGAATTACAGCGTATCCTTTCTTCTTCATATCTTTTATCTGTTTTACAATCCGGCGAAAGTTCAGAAGCTAATTGTGTCACAGCCAGCCTAGCAAGGAAAGCAACTAACCCAGCATGTTAGCCCTGAACTACCGCAAATGGTATAATTGAATCAAAACTTTATTTTTCAGCAGATGACGGATGCCCAGAGAGAAGACTGTGTGGGTTAGAATAATTTCCTCTATTCTTCAGTTACCGATTATTAGCATAAGCTAATAGGTCCCGGTGAGGCCCGTCAGCAATAAACACAGAGCAGGGGTGTGCTAACCGCACAATGAAGGGACATTTTAATAGAAATATAGAAAGAACCATAAATAATTCCTCTTTGTCTTTTTAGGAAAGTAATTATTTAGGAGGAATAATACAATGCATGTCTATATGTGCACATTCAGTGAATAGGTGTCAATGGGCTGGGTGGGTTGAACAGTTGAAAACAAACTAAATTAACTGGTGTTATATACTGCTTCTCTTCATTAGACTAATTAGACATTTGGAAGCATTTAAAGGACCAAAGTAGTCAAACATTTGATTTTTCTGTGTTTTATATACATTGAGAGTAGAAAACATTAGAAACACCTTCCTAATATTGAGTTGCACCCCCTTTAATTCGTCAGGGCATGGACTCCACAAGGTGTCGAAAGCATTCCACAGGGATGCTGGCACATATTGACTCCAATGCTTCCCACAGTTGTATGAAGATGGCTGGTAGTGGATCTCTAATCAGAATAGCTTGTTCCATCTCACCCTACAGATGCTCCCACAGATTAAATTGTGAAAATAATGATAATGCCCTTTTTAGTGTAAGAGCTGTTTGAAAAGAAACCCTGAAATTCCAGCATATTTAATTTGGAGGGAGTTTTGGCCTTCCATGGTAACATTAACACGCGGTAAATGTGGTAATACACCAATAAGAAAAAAAGTTCCAAACCTCTCTGCCAATAACAGCACATTTTCTGTTTTCCTCTCCGCACTCTAACCACTGCCAGACATTCCTAGCAAAATTCTTGCTTCAGAAATTGGTCATTGCTAGGAAGCTATTTTTGTTAAATTTTTACTATTTTAATTTAAACCAGTCACAGTAAGGTACTTAATTGTTACCCAGCAAGGATTTGATATTGATAAAAAAAATGTCTGCATTGGACATGTAAGTGGGTATATCCGTTGATCATATGCCCAATGTGTGTACATAGTTAGCCAGCAACATTATTAACTTAATGAAGGGCAACAATTAGCCATTATTACATTTATTCACTTCGACACAGTGCTAAAAAGTATAGATTTTTCCCCCAGCAGTAGCTCAAGGTGCTTTTAATGTCATATCCAATGATGAAAGAACCAGTGTAGCCATTCAACGACCCTATGTTATAATGGTCTCTGCCATATCTCATTTCAGGCATTCCAACATCTCTAATTCTTCTCAATGACAGCAGTTTCAGCTGCTCCATCGATTGATTGCTTCCGATTTCAAAAGGAAGGACTGTATATTGTTCATAAAACAGATTAATTTTACTTTGGTACCTGCTGGAACCATGCCAAAGCCTGACTACTCTCACTGATAGATAATAGTGCAGAAAGTGGCTCTGTAGATCAAGGTTTGCTCAGATGTATTAGATTATAGTTCGGATGTCTGGCTTGTCATTACAAACAGGGAGTGATCTCCTGCCCCAGGTTGAACACAAGGGACTTTTCACAGCAGTGGACATTTTGACTTAAAAAATGATCTATTGTTTACCTGTCAATTCCATGGACTGATTTGTTGTGGATGGAACTTTAATTGAAAGTCCCGGCTAGCATAGAGCTATCGTAGCACCAATGCTGAACACCAACTTTGATGACAAGACAGAATCTTTCAAAATCTGATTGGTTTCAATAGCAAAACTCAATAGCAAAAAATGCTGAATCATGATTCATCAACTTTCTTGTAACAAGTTTGTAAGAGACAATAGACAGTTAGATGCAGAGAAGTATCTTCATGTAGAGTCAGATTTCTAGACACCATACATTTGATCAAGTTGAGTCCTTGTATAAGTGAGCCCAGAACCATGTATCTAGGGAGTTGGGCCAATGAGGTTCCTGCATTATGGTGCATTTACATGACACTACAACATTCTATGGCAGCCATCTATGGCAGCTCTCCATTAACATTACATTGGGAATATTTAAACAATACTATAAAACTGAATGTCTAGAATTAGAATAATATTCAACCATTTAAAATATATTCTCTAAATATATGGCAATTTACTTAAATGGTTTTCTAAAGCAGTATGCTTACTGCACAATAGTGAATTACAGCGTTGGTAGAAAAAGAATGCCATGGTAACAACAATGTATTTTTGGCTCCGTAGTCATGTATGCTATGTTTTGTTAACAAAATGAGCACTTCATCTTTTGAGACAGTTTATATCAGTGGAGTACTGCAGCATCAACATTGTCTTGGACTTTCTTGACATTAAGTAGGTTTACACTGAGTGTACAAAACCTTAGAAACACCTTCCTAATATTGAGTTGCACCCCCTTCTGTCCTCAGAACAGTTTGTCGGGACATGGACTCTACAAGGTGTCGAAAGTGTTCCACAGTGATGCTGGCCAATGTTGACTCCAATGCTTCCCACAGTGTCAAGTTGGCTGGTAGTGGATCTCTACCCCGAATAGCTCATTCCATCTCATCCCACAGATGCTCAATTGGATTGAGATCTGGTGACTGGGCAGGCCACTGCAGTATTTATTTGACATTTTAAATTGAACCTTTATTTAACCAGGCAAGTCAGTCAAGAACAAATTCTTATTTACAATGACGACCTACAGTATGCTGAATTCACTGTCATGTTTGTGGACCCATTCCTGGAGAATACTAGCCTTGAAGCATGGGGCATTATCCTGCTGAAAAAATACATTTGCAGATGGATACACTGCTGCCATGAAAGGATGCAATGATGTTGGCAATGATGTTCAGATATCCTGTGGCATTCAAACATTGTTCCACTTTTATCAAGGGGCCCATGACACCACCACCACCACCAGCCTGAAATGACCCGCGGCATGATGGATACATGTACTCATGTGGTTTTCTTCATACCCTAGTCCTCCGGTGAAACAGCAAGCAGCGGGATTCATCAGACCTGGAAATGTTTTTCCAATTCTCCAGTGTCCAGTGTTTTTGTTCCTTAGCCCACTGCAACCACAGTTTCTTGTTTTTCTGCTGAAAGAAGTGGAACTCTGTAAGGTCGTTGGCTGCCATACCCCATTCGTGTCAAGGTATGATGAGTTGTGTGTTCTTTTATGTGTCTTTGAGCACCAATGTTGTACTGGACTGTCAGAATGAGCTCCCTCATTCAACCTTTTCACTCCGGACGCTTTATCTGGACATGGTTCGTCAGCACTTTCAACAGCCGAAGCTAAGTAGTAACATTAACATTATGTCTTCTAATTGCAGTGGCTGTACTCATAATATACAGGAGAACGATCGCCTTACGGCGAGGATAGCTGTGCTGCAAGCCCAGCTTCAGACACAATCGTTAGCCAAGGGTAATTTCAGTGTAGGAAAGGATGAAACAGCGTCTGTGCCACCAGTAAGTACAGAAAGTAGTATAAACCCCCCCGCACAGTCCCCACAGCCGGACAACTTTCTCATGGCTTCTGGAGGGAAATGCTGTAGGAATGCTCAACTGGTGTCGCTCATTCAGCCGACAGAAACTTTCAACCGGTTTTCCCCATTAAGTAGCGAGTCGGAGTCTGAGGCCGAGTCTTCTCTTGTCTCTACTCCTCCCGTTACGGGGTCTGAGACGCCGAAGGCTCCCACCATTAGCTCTGACAAATTGAAAACCCTAGTCATTGGCGACTCCATTACCCGCAGTATTAGACTTAAAACGAATCACCCAGCGATCATACACTGTTTACCAGGGGGCAGGGCTACTGACGTTAAGGCTAATCTGAAGATGGTGCTGGCTAAAGCTAAAACTGGCGAGTGTAGAGATATTGTTATCCACGTCGGCACCAACGATGTTAGGATGAAACAGTCAGAGGTCACCAAGCGCAACATAGGTTCAGCGTGTAAATCAGCAAGAAAGATGTGTCGGCATCGAGTAATTGTCTCTGGCCCCCTCCCAGTTAGGGGGAGTGACGAGCTCTACAGCAGAGTCTCACAACTCAATCGCTGGTTGAAAACTGTTTTCTGCCCCTCCCAAAAGATAGAAATTGTAGATAATTGGCCCTCTTTCTGGGACTCACCCACAAACAGGACCAAGCCTGACCTGCTGAGGAGTGACGGACTCCATCCTAGCTGGAGGGGTGCTCTCATCTTATCTACCAACATAGATAGGGCTCTAACTCCCCTAGCTCCACAATGAAATAGGGTTCAGGCCAGGCAGCAGGCTGTTAGCCAACCTGCCAGCTTAGTGGAGTCTGCCACTAGCATAGTCAGTGTAGTCAGCTCAGCCATCCCCATTGAGACTGTGTCTGTGCCTCGACCTAGGTTGGGCAAAACTAAACATGGCGGTGTTCGCCTTAGCAATCTCATTAGGATAAAGACCTCCTCCATTCCTGCCATTATTGAAAGAGATCGTGATACCTCACATCTCAAAATAGGGTTACTTAATGTTAGATCCCTCACTTCAAAGGCAGTTATAGTCAATGAACTAATCACTGATCATAATCTTGATGTGATTGGCCTGACTGAAACATGGCTTAAGCCTGATGAATTTACTGTGTTAAATGAGGCCTCACCTCCTGGTTACACTAGTGACCATATCCCCCGTGCATCCCGCAAAGGCGGAGGTGTTGCTAACATTTACAATAGCAAATTTCAATTTACAAAAAAAAATATGGCGTTTTCGTCTTTTGAGCTTCTAGTCATGAAATCTATGCAGCCTACTCAATCACTTTTTATAGCTACTGTTTACAGGCCTCCTGGGCCATATACAGCGTTCCTCTCTGAGTTCCCTGAATTCCTATCGGACCTTGTAGTCATAGCAGATAATATTCTAATTTTTGGTGATTTTAATATTCATATGGAAAAGTCCACAGACCCACTCCAAAAGGCTTTCGGAGCCATCATCGACTCAGTGGGTTTTGTCCAACATGTCTCTGGACCTACTCACTGCCACAGTCATACTCTGGACCTAGTTTTGTCCCATGGAATAAAGGTTGTAGATCTTAATGTTTTTCCTCATAATCCTGGACTATCGGACCACCATTTTATTACGTTTGCAATCGCAACAAATAATCTGCTCAGACCCCAACCAAGGAGCATCAAAAGTCGTGCTATAAATTCTCAGACAACACAACAATTCCTTGATGCCCTTCCAGACTCCTTCTGCCTACCCAAGGACGTCAGAGGACAAAAATCCGTTAACCACCTAACTGAGGAACTCAATTTAACCTTGCGCAATACCCTAGATGCAGTTGCACCCCTAAAAACGAAAAACATTTGTCATAAGAAACTAGCTCCCTGGTATACAGAAAATACCCGAGCTCTGAAGCAAGCTTCCAGAAAATTGGAACGGAAATGGCGCCACACCAAACTGGAAGTCTTCCGACTAGCTTGGAAAGACAGTACCGTGCAGTATCGAAGAGCCCTCACTGCTGCTCGATCATCCTATTTTTCCAACTTAATTGAGGAAAATAAGAACAATCCAACATTTCTTTTTGATACTGTTACAAAGCTAACTAAAAAGCAGCATTCCCCAAGAGAGGATGGCTTTCACTTCAGCAGTAATAAATTCATGAACTTCTTTGAGGAAAAGATCATGATCATTAGAAAGCAAATTACGGACTCCTCTTTAAATCTGCGTATTCCTCCAGGGCTTAGCTGTCCTGGATCTGCACAGCTCTGCCAGGGCCTGGGATCGGGAGAGACACTTAACTTAATTAAAACCTCTAACGAGTCACAAACCAGGATCCGGGATCCCCCCCATCAAAAGAGCTGACTAGCATAGCCTAGCCTAAAGCCACAGGGATATCATATAATAAAATGTTCATGAAATCACAAGTCCAAGACACCAAATGAAAGATACAGATCTTGTGAATCCAGCCATCATTTCTGATTTTTAAAATGTTTTACAGGGAAGACACAATATGTATTTCTATTAGCTAACCACCATAGCAAAAGACACAACTTTTTTTTCTCCACCATTTTTTTCCTGCATAGGTAGCTATCACAATTTCGACCAAATAAAGATATAAATAGTCACTAACCAAGAAACAACTTCATCAGATGACAGTCTGATAACATATTTATTGTATAGCATATGTTTTGTTAGAAAAATGTGCATATTTCAGGTATAAATCACAGTTCTACATTGCAGCTGCAATCTGAAATAGCGCCGAAGCAGCCAGAATAATTACAGAGACCAACGTCAAATACCTAAATACTCATCATAAAACATTTCTGAAAAATACACATCGTACAGCAAATGAAAGACCAACATCTTGTGAATCCAGCCAATATTTCAGATTTTTTAAGTGTTTTACAGCGAAAACACAATATAGCATTATATTAGCTTACCACAATAGCCAGAAACACAAGCCATTTACCAGCAGCAAAGGTTAGCAATCGTAACAAACCAGCAAAAGATATATAATTTTTGACTAACCTTCATAACCTTCATCAGATGACAGTCCTGTAACATCATATTACACAATGCATATAGGGTTTGTTCGAAAATGTGCATATGTAGCGGCACAAATCGTGGTTATACAATGTGATTAGTAGCCAAACTTCAAGCAATCTGGCCGGCACCATCTTGGAGAGGCACCTAATCTAATCAATAACTAATCATAAACTTGACTAAAAAATACAGGTTGGACAGCAAATGAAAGATACATTAGTTCTTAATGCAACCGCTGTGTTAGATTTTTAAAATTAACGTTACTACGACATACAGCGTGCGCTAAAGCGAGACCGCACCGAAATTCATGGCGGAATTATTGTTTAACATTTTTCAACATAAATACGAATTAACAGCATAAAGACTTCTTACTATTTGTTGAGCTTCCTTCAGAATCTTGGGCAAGGTGTCCTTTGTCCAGAACAATCGTCTTTTGGTTGAAAGATGTCCTCTTCTCCTGTAGAATTAGCAGCTAACGCTAGCCATGTGCCGGAGAGGTGTCCAACTCGCGATAGCGCGTGACAAAGAAATTCCAGAAAATCGCAATAAACTGATATAAACTGCTATAAGTCGGTTTAAATTAACTACCTTATGAAGTTTTTAAGACAAAAATCTAATTAAATCAGAGCCGGAGATATAGAACTTCTAAAACGAAAGCTTTTCAGGACGCCATGGTGATGTCCCTCCTGCGTCAGGCCCCACGTTGAAAAGGCCGGACCTTCCGTTCCAAGAGCTTTTATATTGCCCCAGATGTTGCAATCCACTCCATTCAAATTCTCACCGCTTACTGACATCTAGGGGAAGGCGTATGCAGTGCATGTAGCCCCATAGCTTACATGGGAATTTATAAAGTGACCCTGGAACAGAGACCTCGATTTCAGAAATCTCACTTCCTGACAGGAAGTGTGCTGCAGAATGAGTTCTGTTTCACTCAGAGAAATAATTCAAACGGTTTTAGAAACTAGAGCGTGTTTTCTATCCAATAGTAATAATAATATGCATATTGTACGAGCAAGAATTGAGTACGAGGCAGTTTAATTTGGGAACGATATTTTACAAAGTTGAAACAGCACCCCCTATATTGACAAGAAGCAGTAATAAAGCCTCTCTTGAAAAAGCCAAACCTTGACACGGAAAATATAAAAAACTATCGAATCTTCCATTCCTCTCAAAATTTTTTGAAAAAGCTGTTGCGCAGCAGCTCACTGCCTTCCTGAAGACAAACAATGTATACGAAATGCTTCAGTCTGGTTTTAGACCCCATCATAGCACTGAGACTGCACTTGTGAAGGTGGTAAATTACCATTTAATGGCGTCAGACCGAGGCTCTGCATCTGTCCTCGTGCTACTAGACCTTAGTGCTTAGTGCCTTTGACACCATCGATCACCACATTCTTTTGGAGAGACTGGAAACCCAAATTGGTCTACACGGACAAGTTCTGGCCTGGTTTAGATCTTATCTGTCGGAAAGATATCAGTTTGTCTCTGTGAATGGTTTGTCCTCTGACAAATCAACTGTACATTTCGGTGTTCCTCAAGGTTCCGATTTAGGACCACTATTGTTTTCACTATATATTTTACCTCTTGGGGATGTTATTCGAAAACATAATGTTAACTTTCACTGCTATGCGGATGACACACAGCTGTACATTTCAATGAAACATGGTGAAGCCCCAAAATTGCCCTCGCTAGAAGCCTGTGTTTCAGACATAAGGACGTGGATGGCTGAAAACGTTCTACTTTTAAATTCGGACAAAACAGAGATGCTTGTTCTAGGTCCCAAGAAACAAAGAGATCTTCTGTTAAATCTGACAATTAATCTTGATGGTTGTAAAGTCGTCTCAAATAAAACTGTGAAGGACCTCGGCGTTACTCTTGACCCTGATCTCTCTTTTGACGAACATATCAAGACTGTTTCAAGGACAGCTTTTTTCCATCTCCATCTCCATCTATCATTTTCTGTCCAAAAATGATGCAGAAAAATTAATCCATGCATTTGTTACTTCTAGGTTAGTCTACTGCAATGCTCTACTTTCCGGCTACCCGGATAAAGCACTAAATAAACTTCAGTTAGTGCTAAATACGGCTGCTAGAATCCTGACTAGAACCAAGAAATTTGATCATATTACTCCAGTGCTAGCTTCCCTACACTGGCTTCCTGTTAAGGCAAGGGCTGATTTCAAGGTTTTACTGTTAACCTATAAAGCGTTACATGGGCTTGCTCCTACCTATCTTTCCGAGTTGGTCCTGCCGTACATACCTACACGTACGCTACGGTCACAAGACGCAGGCCTCCTAATTGTCCCTAGAATTTCTAAGCAAACAGCTGGAGGCAGGGCTTTCTCCTATAGATCTCAATTTTTATGGAATGGTCTGCCTACCCATGTGAGAGACGCAGACTCAGTCTCAACCTTTAAGTCTTTACTGAAGACTTATCTCTTCAGTAGGTCATATGATTGAGTGTAGTCTGGCCCAGGAGTGTGAAGGTGAACGGAAAGGCTCTGGAGCAACGAACCGCCCTTGCTGTCTCTGCCTGGCCGGTCCCCTCTCTCCACTGGGATTCTCTACCTCCAACCCTATTACAGGGGCTGAGTCACTGGCTTACTGGTGCTCTTTCATGCCGTCCCTAGGAGGGGTGCGTCACTTGAGTGGGTTGAGTTACTGACGTGATCTTCCTGTCTGGGTTGGCGCCCCCCCTTGGTTTGTGCTGTGGTGGAGATCTTTGTGGGCTATACTCGGCCTTGTCTCAGGATTGTAAGTTGGTGGTTGAAGATATCCCTCTAGTGGTGCGGGGGCTGTGCTTTGGCAAAGTGGGTGGGGTTACATCCTTCCTGTTTGGACCTGTCCGGGGGTATCATCGGATGGGGCCACAGTGTCTCCTGACCCCTCCTGTCTCAGCCTCCAGTATTTATGCTGCAGTAGTTTGTGTCGGGGGGCTAGGGTCAGTTGGTTATATCTGGAGTACTTCTCCTATCTTATCCAGTGTCCTGTGTGAATTTAAGTATGCTCTCTCTAATTCTCTCCTTCTCTCTTTCTTTCTCTCTCTCAGAGGACCTGAGCCCTAGGACCATACGTCAGGACTACCGGGCATGATGACTCCTTGCTGTCCCCAGTCCAACTGGCCTTGCTGCTGTTCCAGTTTCAACTGTTCTGCCTGCGGTTATGGAACCCCTACCTGTCCCAGACCTGCTGTTTTCAACTCTTAATGATCGGCTATGAAAAGCCAACTGACATTTATTCCTGATTATTATTTGACCATGCTTGTCATTTATGAACATTTTGAACATCTTGGCCATGTTCTGTTATAATCTCCACCCGGCACAGCCAGAAGAGGACTGGCCACCCCTCATAGCCTGGTTCCTCTCTAGGTTTCTTCCTAGGTTTTGGCCTTTCTAGGGAGTTTTTCCTAGCCACCGTGCTTCTACACCTGCATTGCTTGCTGTTTGGGGTTTTAGGCTGGGTTTCTGTACAGCACTTCGAGATATTAGCTGATGTACGAAGGGCTATATGAAATAAACTTGATTGACTAACTGTAGCCCCTCTGTTGCTCTGCACAATTTGTGTCAGCCTCCTTTGTCCTCTTTCATCAATGACCCGTTTTCTACCCCTGGCCTGCCGTTGGCTGGATGTCTTTTAGGTGGTGGACCATTTTGGATACAAACAGAAAACTGGTGAGCATGAAAAACCCAGCAGCGTTGCAGTTCTTGACACATTCAAACCGGTGCGCAAGGCACCTACTACCGTATCCCATTCAAAGTCATAAGTTTACATACACCTTAACCAAATACATTTAAACTCAGTTTTTCACAATTCCTGACATTTAATCCAAGTACAAATTCCCTGTCTTCGGTCAGTTAGGTTCACCACTTTATTTTAAGAATGTGAAATGTCAGAATAATAGTAGAGAGAATTATTTATTTCAGCTTTAATTTCTTTCATCACATTCCTAGTGGGTCAGAAGTTTACATACACTCAATTGGTATTTGGGAGCATTGCCTTTACATTGTTGGGTCAAACGTTTCGGGCAGCCTTCCACAGGTTTCCCACAATAAATTGGTGAATTTTGGCCCATTTCTCCTGACAGAGCTGGTGTAACTGAGTCAGAATTGTAGGCCTCCTTGCTCGCACATGCTTTTTCAGATCTGCCCACAAATTTTCTATAGGATTGAGGTCAGGTCTTTGTGATGGCCACTCCAATACCTTGACTTTGTTGTCCTTAACAAGAAATGTGTGGAGTGGTTGAAAAACGAGTTTTAAAGATTCCAATCTAAGTGTATGTAAACTTCCGACTTCTACTGTAAATCCATGTCTCAATTGTCTCAAGGCTTAAAAATCATTCTTTAATCTGTCTCCTCCCCTTCATAAACACTGATTGAAGTGGATTTAACAAATTACATCAATAAGGGATCATAGCTTTCACCTGGATTCACCCGGTTAGTCTATGTCATGGAAAGAGCAGGTTAATTTAAGCAATAAGGCCAGAGCGGTGTGGTATATGGCCAACTCTGAGTAGCATCATGCCTAAGAATAGCCGTTAGCCGTGGTATATTGGCCAAATATCACAAACTCTCGAGGTTCCTTATTGCTATTATAAACTGTTTACCGACGTAATTAGAGCAGTAAAAATAACTGTTTTGTCATACCTGTGGTATACGGTCTGATATACCATGGCTTTCAGCCAATCAGCATTCAGTGCTCGAACCACCCAGTTTGTAAAATGTTTTAAACACTCAGCATGTACTGATTTTAAATCGATATTTGTATTTTCTTAATTTTTTCCTTTTGTTTACTCTGAGCAATGCTGCATAGTTAGTTTCATTTTGGCTATAAGTTTCGCAATACTATTTCTTCTTCATTTTTACATGTTTATGTTGCAGTCTCCTTAGTATTTACTAAAGAAAATGAAAGGAGTGATTCTCATGATGTGGAATGATGATGATCTATTCCAGCAGTAAGTAAATCAAAATGAACCCATATCTATGCAGCAGCTCATGTTGAATTTTCAAGGGGCTTTCATGCTCTGGCTGCTGTATATTTCTGTATAGGGTCTATAGGGAACCCATTGAGAATAACTAAAGCAAATTGTAACGTAAATCCTCACTCAGCTGGCATCATTAGATTAAATCTGTCTCTTGCTTATAATCAAAATGTTTATTATAGATATTATAATTGGATTAATGGATTAGATCCTCCTGTGGAATCATTTTCTCAGAGTAATTTTCCTCATATTACCCCATGTGCCATTGGTCTGTTTAGTCAAAACGAAGTAGGTATTGAGTTAGTAGAGCAACGTGTTGAAAATACAAACTATGAATCATCTGGTTGGTGGCAATCCTTCCATGTATAATGGCTTTAAAGTGTATTAATTTCAATTACTGGGCCTCGAAAGAGTCCTGTATTGTTATTTTTCGTCACTACCTCCCGGGGTCGGGAGTGGGTCATTTTAAAACATGCTGCCTTCCTTGGATGTGGTTGCCGTTTCTCAATGTACTGTACAATGCTATATTGAGTGTATGCTAAAGTTGTTCATAGAATCCACTTCCCTCCGCTGCATATTACACTCTTAGATAAAAAGGTGCTATCTAGAACCTAAAAGGGTTATTCTGTTGTCCCCATATGAGAACCCTTTGAAGAACCCTTTTGGATTCCATGTAGAACCCTTTCCTAAGAGGGTTCTATGTGGAACCGAAAGGGTTCTACCTGGAACCAAAAAAGGTTATACCTGGAACCAAAAAAAGGGTTCTCCTATGGGGACACCCGAAGAACCCTTTTGGAACCTGTTGCTATGCTTCAGTCAGGATGTGTCGCCGTTGAAAAAGCAACGTTAAAAAAAACGCAATGTCAAAGGTGTGTGTCAAACAAATGAAAATGACATAGCTAGATATACTCTTCATTTATTTTTAAAGCATTGATCATGATTCCCCCTAGAAAGAGTAATTGTTCAAGTAAAACTTTCAAGCTGTGATGTCTGAATGGAAAAGGGTTGTCAGGGACAATGTGAAAGCCATTTAGGCTATTCACTACAAAACTGCATTAGTGTTTATTAAACTTTTACATGAAAGAATCATAAGCGTGCCGATGCATATTCCTCTGTAAATTATGTTAGAGGAAAACCCTGAACGTCAATTATAAAGTAATATTTAGCCATGATGAAGAACCTTGAATTTCAAAAACAAATTTGACTTTGGCGGTTGAGGAAAATACATTATTGTGAGGATTGAATGAATGCTGGTTTCACACTGATGATGCACATTAGCACTGCCGATGAACCGGTTCGCTCTGTGACATGAGCCACGCGGGGAGAGAGGTGGTGCAAAGTCACGCAGAGAGTGCAGAATGACACAGGCAGGCAGGCAGAAAGCCCGCTCCTCTCAACACATTTGCAATGACAGAGTAGAGGGAGAAGAGGCGTCTGGCAGGTTGGTGGTAGAGTCGTGATTAAGAGCATCTGTGGATGACATGACTCCATTAGCACCAGCAGGCCCATTAAGCCTGAGCTAAGCCATGACACTGCATGGAGAGACATGATAGCTATGCCTCTCTACATCTCATCCATACGTCTCTCATGATTACAGGCTGAGTTTCAGGGTACCTTGTTTAAATTGCTTAATGGGGAACTTAATTGCGGAGTCAAAACAATGAGTCATTCAAGTATTCAACTTGATATTCAACACATCAGCACTGTCTGATTGAAAATACAGTTATAGAATAAGAAGAAAAGCCAAACAAAGTAATCATTAGGTTTTCATCCTCTTGGATTTTAATTGGCTTTGAGTTTGTATTCTGACATCTCCAGGTCAGGACTGTGAGCAATAAAACCAATTTTAAACCGGGTAGTTTTGGTCCTGGATGCTGATTGGCTGAAACAGTATTTCAGCTGTATGTACAGTATATCAGACAATATACCATGGGTATGATGCAAAAAATACTAGTTTACTGTTCTATTTATGTTGGTAACCAGTTTATTATAGCAATAAGGCGACTTGGGTTTTCCTGTGTGGTAAGCGGTCACACCCCCCCGGGCCTTGTTTCTTAGCCTCAGAGAAGTTGCAACTACAATTCTATGGTACGGTATAAGTTGTGACTAGACCAAGGTTATTTTATTTTTGCCTTCCCAATTTAAGTTAGCAAGTTAGCATACCCGCTTGATTTGCTGAGAGCCAAATAGCATTACCTCAGTACTTTTTCAAAGGTGGATGCAGCAGATCCATGCTATTGTCTCCTTAACTGAACCCTGTCTTTCCCTCTGTGGGTGTTTAAGTGATTTTGTTCTACACACAAGGGAGCCCACCAAAGCACACCAGAAACACATTGCATTTCCTATCTCCCTTAACGCAATTGGCAGCATAGTACATCAGCAGGCAGCAGCTCCTGGGGCTCATTGGAGTGTATGTGTGGTATGGGAGATCTATAGAGAGTGGGGGCAGACGAAGGGAAAAGAACGGCTGAAGGAAGTGAATTGAAATTCAACTCAGAGCAACGGGTCAACGCAGCACAAATGCAGTGGTGATATCTTCCCCCAGTGCGGAATAACTGTTCTATTCTCCCCAGGACACTCCTTATCGCTTTGTTTCCCACACAGCTTGGATGCTTTATGCTCCCATTATCACACATTTTATTCCCATCATGCATTCCACTCCAACACAACTCTTACCAGTACCTCTTGTGAAAGACAATGTGCACAGTTGAACACATATCAATTGAACATTCATTATGTAGTAACTTTATTAGACATATAGTATATCATAATATAGCTGTGTTGACAATGTACAGGTACATGAATGTATATTTGGGAGGCAGGTAGCCAAGTGGTTAGAGAGGCGAGTCAGAGGGTTGCCAGTTCGAATCCCGGGTCTGATGGAAAGAGTATGTCGGGAAGTAAGCTGGAAGGTTGATGGTATCAAATCCTAGATGCCATTGCCTGCTGATGTGCACTTGAGTAAGGCACTCAACCCTCCACAACAACTGTGCCACGGGCAGCCCCCTCCAACCTCTGTATGTACAGTTGAAGTCAGAAGTTAACATACACTTAGGTTGGAGTCATTAAAACTCGTTTTTCAAACACTCCACAAATTTGTTGTCAACAAACTATAGTTTTGGCAAGTCGGTTAGGACATCTACTACTTGCATGACACAAGTAATTTTTCCAACAATTGTTTACAGGCAGATTACTTCAATTAATTCACTGTATCACAATTCTAGTGGGTCAGAAGTTTACATACAGTAAGTTGACTGTGCCTTTAAACAGCTTGGAAAATTCCAGAATATGATGTCATGGCTTTAGAAGCTTCTGATAGGCTAATTGACATCATTTGAGTCAATTGGGGGTGTACCTGTGGATGTATTTCAAGGCCTACCTTCAAAACTCAGTGCCTCTTTGCTTGACATCATTGGAAAATCAAAGAAATCAGCCAAGACCTCTACAAGTCTGGTTCATCCTTGGGAGCAATTTCCAAATGACTGAAGGTACCACGTTCATCTGTACAAACAATAGTACGCAAGTATAAACACCATGGGACCACTCAGCCATCAAATCGCTCAGGAAGGAGACACGTTCTGTCTCCTAGAGATGAATGTACTTTGGTACGAAAAGTGCAAATAAATCCCAGAACAACAGCAAAGGACCTTGTGAAGATGCTGGAGGAAACATGTACAAAAGTATCTATATCCACAGTAAAACGAGTCCGATATGGACATAACCTGAAAGGCCGCTCAGCAAGGATGAAGCCACTGCTCCAAAACCGCCATAAAAATGCCAGTCTACGGTTTTCAACTGCACATGGGGACAAAAATCGTACTTTTTGGATAAATGTTCTCTGGTCTGATGAAACAAAAATAGAACTGTTTGGCCATAATGACCATCATCATGTTTGGAGGACAAAGGGGAAGGCTTGCAAGCCAAAGAACACCATCCCAACCGTGAAGCACGAGGGTGGCAGCATCATGTTGTGGGGGTGCTTTGCTGCAGGAGGGACCAGTGCACTTCACAAAATAGATGGCATCACGAGGATGGGAAAGTGATGTGGATATGTTGAAGCAACATCTCAAGACATCAGTCAGGAAGTTAAAGCTTGGTTGCAAATGGGTCTTCCAAATGGACAATGACCCCAAGCATACTTCCAAAGTTGTGGAAAAATGGCTTAAGGACAACAAAGTCCTGGTATTGGAGTGGCCATCACAAAGACCTGAACACAATCCTATAGAACATTTGTGGGCAGAACTGAAAAAGCATGTGCGAGCAAGAAGGACTACAAACCTGATTCAGTTACATCAGCTCTGTCAGGTGGAAAGGGCCAAAAATTACCCAACTTATTGTGGGGAGCTTGTGGAAGGCTTCCCGAAACGTTTGTACCCAAGTTAAACAATTTAAAGGCAATGCTACCAAATACTCATTGATTGTATGTAAACTTCTGACCCACTGGGAATGTGATGAAAGAAACAAAAGCTGAAATAAATCATTCTCTGTACTATTATTCTGACATTTCACATTCTTAAAATAAAGTGGTGATCCTAACTGACCTAAGAGAGGGAATTCTTACTAGGATTAAATGTCAGGAATTGTGAAAAACTGAGTTTAAATGTATTTGGATAAGGTGCATGTTAACTTCCGACTTCAACTGTAACTATCGAGGACTAAAGTGAAGTTAATCTTAATCCCTTGTAGCGCTATGGTCTGTGTTTTCTGCTTGCTGCTATATTATAGCCACATTGACATTTGAGTCATACATAAGAGGAAATGTGCATATAATGTCAATGACTCATACTTAATGTAGTACCACAATTTTCTTATTAAGCCTTAAACCCCAAGGTAACTGTAATATTAATGTAACAGTATTTATCCTCTTAGAACAAAACATATGGTGAAGGTTAGATTCCTCAAACACTAATGATAACCTTGTGAATTATGAAATGCAGGTGATCGATATGAAACTAGATAGTAATTAGGAAATGCAGCTGATCAATATGACATTAGATTGTAATTATGAAATGCAGCTGATCAAAATGACATTAGATAGTAATTATGAAATGCAGCTGATCAATATGACATTAGAGAGTAATTATGAAATGCAGCTGATCAATATGACATTAGAGAGTAATTATGAAATGCAGCTGGTTAATATGACAATAGACAGTAATTGTGAAACGCAGCTGATCAATCTGACATTAGAAAGTAATTATGAAATGCTGCTGATCAATATGACACTAGATATCAATTGTGAAATGCAGCTGATCAATATGACACTAGATATCAATTGTGAAATGCAGCTGATCAATATGACATTAGATAGTAATTATACAATGAAGCTGATCAATATGAAACTAGATATCAATTGTGAAATGCAGCTGATCAATATGACATTAGATAGTCATTATGTAATGCAGCTGATCAATATGACACTTGGTAATATTTATGAAATGCAGCTGATCAATATGACATTAGATAGTATTTATGAAATGCAGCTGATCAATATGACACCAGATAGTAATTTTGAAATGCAGCTGATCAATATGACATTAGATAGTAATTGTGAAATGCAGCTGATCAAAATGAAACTTGGTAATATTTATGAAATGCAGCTGATCAATATGACATTAGATAGTATTTATGAAATGCAGCTGATCAATATGACACCAGATAGTATTTATGAAATGCAGCTGATCAATATGACATTAGATAGTAATTGTGAAATGCAGCTGATCAATATGACACTCAATAGTAATTATGAAATGAAGATGATCAATATGACACTAGATAGTAATTACGAAATGCAGCTGATCAATATGACATTAGATAGTCATTATGAAATGCACCTTATTAATATGACAATAGATAGTAATTATGAAATTCAGCTGATCAATAGTACAATATATTGTCATTTTGAAATGCAGCTGATTAATATGATATTAGATTGTAATTATGAAATGCAGCTGATCAATATGACATTAGATAGTCATTATGAAATGCACCTTATTAATATGACAATAGATAGTAATTATGAAATGCAGCTTATTATTATGACACTAAATAGTAATTTGAAATTCAGCCTATCAGTAAGACAATAGATAGTAATTATGAAATACAGCTGGTAATATGACACTATATAGTTATTGTGAAATGCAGCCTATCAGTAAGACAATAGATAGTAATTATGAAATACAGCTGGTAATATGACACTATATAGTTATTGTGAAATGCAGCCTATCAGTAAGACAATAGATAGTAATTATGAAATACAGCTGGTAATATGACACTATATAGTTATTATGAAATGCATCTGATCAATATGACACTATATAGTTATTATGAAATGTAGCTGATCAATATGACACTATATAGTTATTATGAAATGTAGATGATCAATATGACACTATATAGTTATTGTGAAATGCAGCCTATCAGTAAGACAATAGATAGTAATTATGAAATGGAGCTGGTCAATATGACATTAGATGGCAATTATGAAATCAAGCTGATCAATATGACACTAAAAAGTATTTATGAAATACAGCTGGTAATATGACACTAGATAGTATTTATGAAATGCAGCTGATCAATATGATATTTGATAGTGATTATGAAGTGCAACTGATCAATTTGACATTAGATAGTAATTATTAAATGCAGCTGTTTAATATGACACTAAATAGTATTTATGAAATACAGCAGATCAATATGACACTAGATATTAATTATGAAATACAGCTGTTCAATATGACACTAGATAGTAATTATGAATATGTAGCAGGGGAGGCAGGATCCAATCAACCTGTTTAATAATTTCAAATAATTTTTGGGCAAGCCATTTTCAGAGATCTGGTGAATGATTACAGATGAATGCCGATAGTCTTGAGTATTTGTAGCTTTGGTTTATTAAAATGACTTTCTCTTGTTATTTCTTTGGAATTTGCTTCAGCTGGCCTATTGGTTTATGTGAGAATAAACTGGAGTATTGATTTCCATCTATCAACCAGGATGTGAGACAACCACTCTTCCTAAGTAAACTTACTTCCCGCTGTCATGAAAATGTGTTGTGATATGTGTTATTAGACTGCCATATCTTGAGTATCGCACAACGGATTTTAGTGCTCTTATCATTTCACACTCCTTCTGATTGCATGTAGGGTGATTCATTTCAAAACAATGGCACTTGAATGGATTGGACACGTGCGCTATGGATAGGGTATTAACCATTGAGAAATGACATGAAGCTAACCAGGGACTACTGGGAATCTTGCTGAATAAACCAATTAACTGCACAGAGATGGAGCCAACAGGAAGCTCTCTAGCAGTGAGATCCAAGCTCGCGAAGCTCGCTCTGAGAAAATGGTAGAGTGCCTGTGAAGGGGAAAAGCGAGGTGATACAATACAGGTAATGACGCATTCTATTGAGTGACTTCAGCTGCAGGTGCTGCTTGGTAGAGGTTCCAGCAGAGCCCGTGTGGTCCTAGTTGGAATCACAGAGCTCAAGAGATCTCCCCTTGTTTTTCTAATTAGGCCCGATTCAGCCTTTATTTTGACCGTTGTTTGGATGACTGAGCAAATGTGAGGACGCACAAGCTGTAGGAATTAAATAGCGTGCTGTTAAGAGCATAGCTGGTATTCTTGCTCCACACTCCTTTTAAAAGTGCTGATCCTTTGCAGCATATAGCTAGCTGTTTGTGATATGTGATGAATGCGATTGGAAACTGGACTTGGGTGCAGAATCTGTTTCCATCCCCTTGTTCATGAACATGGAGTCCTGGAATTGCATATCTTCAGTTTTTTACTTCTTGGCGGGTGTCTTAATTGCTGGATGATGAATATGTAAATGCAGGTTCTTTCATCTGTTTTCAAAGAGATCGGGTGAAGAGCGTTAAGACATCATGGCTTAATGAGTATGTTTACTCCTTTCTGTAAGAGAGAGTGACATGAAAACCATAACAGCTACCCCTCTGATAAAGTGTAAGTCATAAATCACCAAAATTAAGGAGAGGATTATTTAAGCAATAAGGCCCCAGGAGGTGTAGTACACGGCCAATATACAACGGCTGAGGAGTGTTCTTACGCACGACGCAACACAGAGAACAGCCATTAGCCGTGGTATATCTACCACAACCCCCCGAGGTGCCTTATTGCTATTATGAACTTTTTGGGGTTTCAGCCAATCAGCATTCAGAGATCAAACCACCCAGTTTATAATATTGATTATCTGCTGATATATGTATGCTATTAAATGCGTTTTGCCTAGGTCCTGCTGTGCTGGTGTTTAGAATGAACTCTGAACTCTGAACCATATGCAAACGTCAACAAAATAAGCATGGCAAGAGGTAGAGGACAAGGATGAGGACAAGCATGTCTCCTGTCCACATTATTATTCAATTGTATATTGAACGACTTGACAAAATAGAGATATTACAGGACAGAACATCAAATAAATGTCTATGCCGCCCGTCAACCTCTCCACCAAAATGAACATCCCTAGTACAAATCTATTGGGCCTGCTCCTAAAAGAACATCAATGTCAAGAAGACATTTATATAATTAGATTTAAATAAATGACTGACCAATAACAAAAAGAGTGATTAGCCCTCCCCTAAACATTATTGACAATAAATCAGCATCCAATCAATGATTAAAAAGGGCAATAAAATACATGAGTGATAGTGCACAGTCAAAGGCCAATGTTAAAGGCCAATGTTGAGTTCAGACCTGAGGTCAATACAGTGCTTAGCTCAGAGCTAGGGAGTATAGTGACAGACATCTTCCCCTCAAGGAGCTTCAGTGTGACTATTAGGTTTTTCTGACAAGATCACCCACTCTAAAGGGTATGCTTCAACATGTAGCCTAATCAACATGTAATTTCATCTAAAGTTCACTTCAGAACTCGAGAACCCGGAATGGGAATGTTCGTTCCTTCACATTGAAGAGCCCCTGTGTAAAAAGGCCAGCAGGCACTCCTCTTGTCAACTGTTAAGAGAGCAAATTATACAGAGACACATTGAGGAGATGCTCAAAACAGCTATACCACACAGCTGGAAGCTGTAAATCATACCCTTACCAGTAATCAATATAATTTGCCTAAATTCTAGTAATAAACTTCCTAAGAGAGGAAGTGATATTGTATTCTACTGATTTTGTTTGTTTGTGACGATGACGAAGGAAGTGCTTGAAGTTTGTAGGCGGTAATTGATTCGTAATATCAATGTAAATTAATAATGAATGATTACACAACTCATGAACCAAGACAGAAAACATCAAACAGAAAACCAAGCTTATACAAGGTATCGTTGATCAATGTTTCATTAGAACTCAGGTCTTCAGTAGAACAATTGTGAAAACAGTAATAACAATCTCCCAAGTAAAGGTTGCAAATAATATAGTGTGAATACATATTGAACCTGTAAGGTCACAATTTAACATGACATCTGCCATCTGCCCTCAGAGAGAGTACTTATGTCAAGAATCAGCAACACTTATCCTGGCAAACCAGTGTGCTATGCTGTAATAAGGAGCCATGAGTTGTTACAAATGTAGACAAACAGTGTACATGTGAAAAATGATGTGTATCATGCAGCTTATAAGTAAAATGCCTATCATTCACTTTCTTACTGTGCCAGTAATGTCGAGGACTCTAGCTTGTTAAGATGTTAAGAGATTCATGAGGATTAGTCAGACACCATTAGTCACCACATTCAGTACAGATGTAAGATCTTAACTTGAGCCAGTTTGCTACAGCAGAAAAATTATCCTGCAGCAACAGAAAATGTGAATTATTATGTGGATTATAATTAATCAACATTTTTGTAAGGGTTGATACATTTTTCGTAAGGGAAGGTCGAGTCTCAAATTTCTAAGTGGAAATTACAAACTTCAGAAGCCTTTTTATACCTCAAATACACATTGTTCTACATCTCATGCATTGAACCTGCAACAGGGTGATCTGTATGTGTGATTTTCTGTGAACTTTGATCTTGGCTGGAGCCTCAGCCTGTTGACGTGTCCCATCTGCTTGCATTATGGGGTGGTGATGTGAGATCCATATCGTGGAGGAAGCGGAAAAGGCTGTATGGACACATCTGACCTGCAAAACGATATATCATGTCATCATTTAATAGAATTAGGTTAAGGATAGGGTAAAGGGGTAAGTGTTTGGTGCCCCTCAGGGGTGCGGGCTTAGTCCCCTCCTGTATTCCCTGTTCACCGACAACTGCATGGCCGCACACGACTCCAACACCATCGTTATGTTTGCTGACGACACAACGGTAGTAGGCCTGATCACCGACGACAATGAGATAGTCTATAAGGAGGAGGTCAGTGACCTGGCAGTGCGGTGCCAGAACAACAACCTCTCCCTCAGCAAGACAATAGAGCTGATCTTGGACTACAGGAAACAGAGGGCTGAGCACGCCCCAATTCACATCGACGGGGCTGTAGTGGAGCGGGTTGAGAGCTTCAAGTTCCTCAGTGTCCATATCATTAAAGATGTATCATGTTCCACACACACCAACACAGTTGTGAAGAGGGCACGACAGCGCCTCTACCCCTCAGGAGGTTGAAAAGACTTGTCATGGGCCCTCAGATCTTCAAAAAGTTTTACAACTGCACCACTGAGAGCATATTGACTGGCTGCATCATCGCTTGGTATGGCAACTGCTTGGCATCCAACTGCAAGGCCATCCAGGACCTCAGAACCCTAAAACATGTTTGACACATCACATACGCTGCTGCTACTATTTATTATCTATCCTGTTGCCTAGCCACTTTATTCCTAGTTATATTTACATATCTACCTCAATTACACTCGTATCCCTGCACATCGACTGGGTACTGGTACCCTATGTATATAGCCATGTTATCGTTACTCATTAATTAAGCATTTCACTATTAGTCTAAACCTGTTGTTTACGAAGCATGTGACTGTCACGATCGTCTTGCTGAGAGAGAGTGGACCAAGGCGCAGCGTGTGCAAAATACATTCTCTTTTATTATTAGAGAAACGGAAAAAAAACACGCAACGAACACTTTAACAAACTGAAACCAAAAACAACAAACGATCGTGAAGCTAAAGACGTAAGTGCACACACAAGCTACAAACGTACAACATAGACAATTACCCACAATAACCTAGTGCCTATGGCTGTCTTAAATATGGCTCCCAATCAGAGACAATTAATGACATCTGTCTCTGATTGAGAACCATTCAGGCAACCATAGACACAGCTAGACACCTACACTAAACACAAACCCATCTACTCTACTTAACCCCCTAAACCATACAACCACCCTAGACAATACAAAAACACATACATTCCCCATGTCAAACCCTGACCTAACTAAAATAATAAAGGAAACAAAGAATACTAAGGCCAGGGCGTGACAGTGACAAATAACATTTCATTTAATTTAAGGTTAGGGTTAAGGTACGGGTCAGTTTTAGATTTTGGTTAGTCATTTTACAGGTCAGGAGTGTCCTTAGAGCTTCTCCCGAGGAAGCTGGCCAAAAGAGGGACAGCTGGTTTAAGCCGACTGTAGACTCACATGTTTATTATAAACATAATACCAGAGAAACCAGGAGCAACAAACCTTCACCTATACACAGACACACACATCCAGCAACATTATCAATCTGAGATCAAAACAGGCCTTACTACGGTAGGATAATCACTACACAGTCCAGGGCATGGGCGTAGCATTGAAAACCCCACCATTGAAGATGAAACAATAGGGATTGGTTGATAGGGCTGCATCACTCTCTTGGTTGTTTGAATTAGCAGTATAAACGCTGTTAGACCAGTGGCAGGGCTGTAGGATTAATCCACTGGCATTATCACTGAGAAAAGTATTCTGGATAACCATAGATAACAAGAAAATAGTTTTCATATTCTCCTGAGAAGGTTTTAATTTGGACTAGAAAAGCACATGAATTTAAACATACAGTGTTACTGTAATAATATAAAACACAATGGAGCACATGATCCTTGTAAAACACATACCTTTAACAACTCAAATGATTCATATTTGTGCCCCAAAAAATGGACTCAAATTATATAGCGAAATGGAATCCTAACATAAAACAGAACAATGTACAGATGTAGGATCTTAATTTGATCACTCTGTTGCTGAGAATATTCCTGCACTGCAGGAAATGCAGATGAACTTCGCGATTTACATAAGTACACTGAAATCCCACACTAACACACAGTCATATTAACAGTATTGCACTTTTCATGTAGCCTACTTTTGGCCAGCTAACCTCTTAACCACTGATCAAGCAACATTATGGACTAAACGTTCAAATATTTTTGCTGCAGGATTATTATGCTGTGACAATAAAGGTCAAACTAAGATCCTACATCTGTGCGCCCTAGACACTGAGGTGAGATCAAAAGGCTGGCATCCACATTATACAACATTCATATGTATTAATGAAGGGACTTTGGTAAATTATTGAATTGAAAAAAGACATAAAAGATAAAAGATTATAAAAGATTAAAGTAGCATCTGGCCCATGTATTTGGTGTACCTTCTGTCTGTCCTCTGTGTCATGTCACTTTGTTCTGCTAATGATTAGTGTTTTTATGCTGTGAGCCAGGTTGAATAAGGCATGGGTAAAAAAAACAGCATACTTTTAATTTAACTTTCATCATACAGATTTAATTGGGTGCTCTTTTTTCGTTTGTGGTTCATACCCCTTTGTTATAATTCACTTTGTTCAGTTCACACTGAGCTTTTTTAACAGGACTAGGCTACATGCAAGAATTGGAACTGAAAATTAAAACTGCACATTGTTCAATTTGTCGTGATACACTTATGGGTGGTGGATGTACCCATGCAGTCCCATGGCTTATACAACCATTGAATAAATCTAAGGCATTTCCTGTGATCTAGAGTATGTGTAATTTTCTCCACAAAGTCTCCTTGTTTTTTTTGTACTTATATTCAAATGACATATATGATTCAATTATTGTACTAAGGAAGAGTGATTTTTATATTAGTACCAGAGACAGAAGAGGAAGCGAGATAACCCACTTGATGTCCCCCCCCCCCAAAAAAAATAATCTTTCTGGTTCTCTATGGGAGACACCCTGTTAGGTAGACCGGAACTGACAGATATTTTTCAATGGTAACTGCATAGGTGAACTATCTTCATTCATCCCACATCTTGATTACTACTCATCTTTTGTAATGCATAATGTAGGAGTAACATAGCCTGCTTTCAGTGGTAAAGGCTTACTGACTGATCTATAGTATTCATTATAAATGCATTGTGGATTTTATGCATGTGCCCTGAGAAATTAGTATCAACATTCAGTTTGGAGTACAATCCACCAGATAATACATGTACTAATTACATATTCATAAGGTCATCAACCTACTCTCATGTCACACATTTAGCAGTGGGGATGTTAGGAGTGTATTAAATCAAAATAATTCAAAGGTCAAATGAATGTTTTCTTGCTCCCTGGTGAAATGCCCCCTTAATTTGTTTTCCCAGGACTCTGGCCCAGTGTTCACTTGACCTGCCTGACTGTCTTGAGTATATGCCATATGTGTTCTGTTTTAGTTTGCCATATGTTCACTGAACAACAATATAAATGCAACATGCAACAATTTTTTTTTTTACAGAGTTACAGTTCATATAAGGAAATCAGTCAATTGAAATTAATTCATTCGGCCCTAATCTATGGATTTTACATGACTGGGAATACAGATATGCGTCTGTTGGTCACAAATACATTAAAAAAAAAGTAGGGGCGTGAATCAGAAAACCAGTCAGTATATTGTGTGACCGCCATTTGCCTCATACAGCGTGACACATCTCCTTCGCATAGGCTGTTGATTATGTCCTGTGGAATGTTGTCCCACTCCTCTTCAATGGCTGTGTGAAGTTGCTAGATATTGGCTTAAACTGGAACACGTTGTCGTACACGTCGATCCAGAGCATCCCAAGCATGTTCAATGGGTGATATGTCTGGTGAGTATGGTGGGCATCGAAGAACTGGAACATTTTCAGCTTCCAGGAATTGTGTACAGATCCTTGCGACATTGGCAATGCATTATCACGCTGAAACATAAGGTGATGGGCCTCCGGTTCTCATCACGGTATCTCTGTGCAATCAAATTGGCATCAATGAAATGCATTTGGGTTCTTTGTCCGTAGCTTATGCCTGACCATACCATAACCCGACCATCACCATGGGGCATTCTGTTCACAACGTTGACGTCAGCAAACCGCTCGCCCACACGTCGACATGCACACTGTCTGCCATCTGCCCGGTACAGTTGAGCACACTTCTCCAGCGTGCCAGTGGCCATCAAATGTAAGCATTTGCCACTGAAGTTGATTACAATACCGAACTGCAGTCAGGTCAAGATCCTGGTGAGGACGACAAGTATGCAGATGAGCTTCCCTGAGACGGTTTCTGACAGTTTGTGCAGAAATTGTTTAGTTGTGCAGACCCACAGTTTCATCAGCTGTCCGGGTGGCTGGTCTCAGACGATACCGCAGGTGAAGAAGCCGGATGGGCAGGTCCTGGGCTAGCGTGGTTACTCGTGGTCTGCAGTTGTGAGGCTGGTTGGACGTACTGCCAAATTCTCTAAAACGATGTTGGAGGCGGTTTATGGTAGATAAATGGACATAACATTATCTGGCAATAGCTCTGGTGGACATTACTGCAGTCAGCATGCCAATTGTAAGCTCCCTCACAACTTGAGGAATCTGTGGCATTGTGTTATGTGACAAAACTGCACATTTTAGAGTGGTCTTTGATTGTCCCCAGCGCAAGGTGCACCTGTGTAATGATGATGATGTTTACTCAGCTTCTTGATATGCCACACCTGTCAGGTGGATGTATTATCTTGGCAAAGTAGAAATGCTCACCAACAGGGATGTAAACAAATATGTGCACAACATTTGAGAGAAATAAGCTTTTTGTGGGTATAGAAGATTTATGGAATCTTTTATTTAATCTGAAACATGGGATCATCACTTTACATGTTGTGTTTGTGTTTTTCGTCAGTATATATTGAGTGTCCTTGTTCTAAAGCCAACTGTGGGTAACACTATCCAATTCGCGGTCTGTAAAACCCTTGTAATCTGCAAACAGACCACACAATATGATTTACCTTGCATAAGTAAATGATGTTGAATTGCATAAGTAAGGATGTGTGTGTTTTTTTGAAATTGGGTTCTTAACATTTGGTTCTTAGCATTGGGTTCTTAACTTCTCTGGGATATTGCCAAAAGCCAGTAAAAATGCAGAGCGCCAAATTCAAATAAATTACTATAAAAATCGAACTTTCATGAAATCACACATGCAATACACCAAATTAAAGCTACATTTGTTGTGAATCCAGCCAACATGTCAGATTTCAAATAGGCTTTTCGGCGAAAGCAAACAATGTTATTATCTGAGGATAGCACCATAGTAAACAAAGAGAGAGAAGCATATTTCAACCCTGCAGGCGCGACACAAAACGCAGAAATAAAAATATAATTCATGCCTTACCTTTGACGAGCTTCTGTTGTTGGCACTCCAAAATGTCAAATAAACATCACAAATGGTCCTTTTGTTCGATTAATTCCGTCGATATATATCCAAAATGTCCATTTATTTGGCGCGTTTGATCCAGAAAAACACCGGTTCCAACTTGTGCAACGTGACTACAAAATATCTCAAAAGTTACCTGTAAACTTTGCAAAAACATTTCAAACTACTTTTGTAATACAACTTTAGGTATTCTTTTACGTAAATAATCGATCAAATTGAAGACGGGATGATCTGTGTTCAATACAGGATTAAAACAAACTGTAGCTAGCTTTCTGGTCACGCGCCTCTATCTAACAGTACACTTCAAGTTACCCTCGTTCTGGATGGTCGTACTTCTTCATTACACAAAGGAAAAAACCTCAACCAATTTCTAAGGACTGTTGACATCCAGTGGAAGCGGTAAGAACTGCAAGAAGGTCAATTAGAAATCTGGATTCCCAATGAAAACACATTGAAAAGAGAGTGACCTCAAAAGTTTTTATTCTGAATGGTTTGTCCTCGGGGTTTCGACTGCTAAATAAGTTCTGTTATACTCACAGACATGATTCAAACAGTTTTAGAAACTTCAGAGTGTTTTCTATCCAAATCTACTAATAATATGCATATCTTATCTTCTGGGGATGAGTAGCTGGCAGTTGAATTTGGGTATGCTTTTCATCCAAACTTGAAAATGCTGCCCCCTATCCTAGAGAAGTTTTAACATTGTTTTTTGACACTCCTACGGACATACTCTTGTTGAACTCCGCTAAACATTTATTTTCTTGTACATAAATGTAATTTGCTTCGCTAATGCTATTAAAAGTTTATTTGATAAAAATAGCTGGATTTGTGACTTATTTTATTGATCCATCTATTCATCACATCCTTATTGAAATTCTGAATTCTGTACTCACAGAAACTCAAGCTGCTCTGGCCAACAAACAAAATGTACATGATTCCAAATCACCATTTAGCATGGATTATATAATTGGATTTGTAAGCAGAATGTTAAAGAGCCCACTACAGGACATGCCATTACAAATGTAATGCATTTAAATGGCTTTGTATGTTACTGTAAACATTGCTACACTACATATTCCATTGTGACAGCAGTTGCTCTGAGAGACACGAAGCAACTCTGACCTTTAGATGACAGTTCGACCAAGTGATTGTTCAAAAAACTCAGCAGTGACTTATCTTTGCCAGGGCAACGATGTCTGCGCCAAGAATGCTAATTTGAAATGAAAGTGCAAAAAAGGAATTAACTCCATGGCAAAGACAGGGACAGTTATCAGTATTTTCCAAATCTATGAACAACACTGACCTTTTGATTTAACCTTTTATGGCTGCAGGCCGGTGTCGGGCTCAATATGACAACAGCCCGTCCAAGTGCAGGGCGCGAAATTCAAAATATATTTTTTAGAAATATTTAACTTTCACACATTAACAAGTCCAATACAGCAAATGAAAGATAAACATCTTGTGAATCCAGCCAACATGTCCGATTTTTTAAATGTTTTACAGCGAAAACACCACGTATATTTATGTTAGCTCACCACCAAATACAAAAAAGCACAGACATTTTTCACAGCACAGGTAGCATGCACAAAACCAACCAAACTAACCAAGAACCAACCAAACTAACCAAGAAACAACTTCATCAGATGACAGTCTTATAACATGTTATACAATAAATCTATGTTTTGTTCGAAAAATGTGCATATTTGAGGTATAAATCATAGTTTTACATTGCAGCTACAATCGGAAATAGGACGGAAGCAGCTAGAACAATTACAGAGACCAAATTGAAATACCTAAATACTCATCATAAAACATTTATGAAAAATACATGGTGTACAGCAAATGAAAGACAAACATCTTCTGAATCCAGCCAATATTTCAGATTCTTTAAGTGTTTTACAGCGAAAACACAATATAGCATTATATTAGCTTACCACAATAGCCAAAAACACAACCCATTTATCAGCAGCAAAAGTTAGCGATCGCAAGAAAACAGCAAAAGATATATAGTTTTTCACTAACCTGGACAAACTTCATCAGATGACAGTCCTATAACATCAGGCTATACAATACACTTATGTTTTGTTCGAAAATGTGCATATTTAGAGCTGAAATCCGTGGTTATACATTGTGAAAACTTAGCATCTTTTTCCCAGAATGTCCGGATATATTTCTGACACTCACCTTTCTGACCAAATAACTAATCATAAACGTTACTAAAAAATACTTGTTGTACAGCAAATGATAGATACACTAGTTCTTAATGCAATCGCCGTGTTAGAATTCAAAAAATAACTTCATTACGACATGCAGCTTACGTTATAGCGACACAGCGCCAAAACTCAAGGCGGAAAACACAACAACACATTTTCGACAGAAATAGGAAATAACATCATAAATGGGTCCTACTTTGGTTGAGCTTCCATCAGAATCTTGTACAAGTGGTCCTTTGTCCAGAACAATCGTTGTTTGGATTTAGAATGTCCTTTTTCCCTCTCGAATTTGCAAGCAAAACTTGCCAAGTGGCGCGAAGCTCTCCATCGTCAACAAACTCAGAGAACGGAACACGCCAAAACTCCCGAAAAAAATTCAATAATCTGATTAAACTATATTGAAAAAACATACTTTACGATGATATTGTCACATTTATCAAATAAAATCAAAGCCGGAGATATTTGCCGTCTATAACAAAAGCTTTTCAGAAGCCAATGCGGAAGTCCTTTCCGCGTCTTCCTGAGCAAAGGAAATTGGGGTCCTGTCATTCCAAGCTCTCTCTTTTGACCATAGAAAGAGCTAGAGACCCCATTTCACCTCTCACAGCCTATTGACATCTAGTGGAAGGCGTATGAAGTGCATCTATACTAATAGATTTCAAGCAAACGATTAGGGAGGCCCTGGAACAGAGCCTCGATTTCAGATTTTTCACTTTCTGACAGGAAGTTTGCTGCAAAATGAGTTCTGTTTTACTCACAGATATAATTCAAACGGTTTTAGGAACTTGAGAGTGTTTTCTATCCAATAGTAATAATAATATGCATATTGTACGAGCAAGAATTGAGTACGAGGCCGTTTGAAATGGGCACCTTTTATCCAAGCTACTCAATACTGCCCCTGCAGCCATAAGAAGTTTTAAGTCACTCAACCTAGGTGCCCCAAAAGGACTGCAGGACGACAGTTAACGTCCGCCCCACAAATTTGCTAGCCTGATATTGGAATGTGCTCCAACATTTAGCTTTGGGTTTTATAGAGGACTGAGATCTTATAAGATAGAAGGGTTTAACTTGTCTCAACTGCCATGCTAATATATGCATTTGGTTGCCATGACAATAGGTGATCATCCCAGTGAGGGGAATGACATTGCTAAAATAATTTTCCTTTAGACTCCAGAACAGTGTGTTTCTTTAGGCTCCAATGCATTGTGTTTCTTTAGGCTCCAATACATTATGTTTCTTTAGGATCCAATACATTGTGTTTCTTTAGGCTCCAACGCTTTGTGTTTTTTTAGGCTCCAATATAGCAAGTTTCTTTAGTCTCCAATGCATAGTGTTTTATACGTCTCCAATACAGTACATTTATTTAGGCTCCGATACAAATTGTTTCTTAAGATTCCAATTTCTTCAGGCTCCAATACATTGTTTCTTTAGACTCCAATGCATTACCTTTCTTTAGGCTCCAATACATTATGATTCTTTAAGTTCCAATTGTTTTTAGTATGGTCAGGGCGTGAGTTGGGTGGGTTATCTATGTTTTGTGTTTCTATGTTAGGGTTTGTCGTTTGGCCTGATATGGTTCTCAATCAGAGGCAGGTGTTTGTCATTGTCTCTGATTGGGAACCATATTTAGGCAGCCTGTTTTGTATTGTGGGTTGTGGGTGATTGTTCCTGTTCCTGTGTTCTGTGTTCACAGTTTCGGGACTGTAGCGTATTCGGTTGTTTTTGTCAGTTTATTGTTTTGTTCGTTCTTGAAAGTATTCGAATAAATATGAATACACACCCTTGGTCCGACCATTCTTACTCCTCAGACGAGGAGAACGAAGACTACCGTTACAAATACATTAACTTTCTTCAGGCTCCAATACATTGTTTCTTTGGCTCCAATACATTATGTTTATTTAGGCTCCACTACATTATGTTTACTTCGAATCCAACTTATTTAGGCTCCAATACATTATGTTTCTTTCGGCTCCAATACATTGTGTTTCTTTAGGCACCACTACATTATGTTTCTTTAGGCTCCAATACATTATATTTATTTAGTCTCCAATACATTATCTTTAGGCTCCAATGCAGTATGTTTATTTCGGTTCCAATCCGTTATGTATCTTTCGTCTCCAATACATTAAGTTTTTTTAGGCTCCAATACATTATGTTTACTTCGAATCCAATTTATTTAGGCTCCAATACATAATGTTTCTTTGGAATCCAATTTCTTCTGGCTCCAATCCATTGTTTCTTTAGGATCCAACACATTATGCTTCTTTAGTATCCAATATGTTATGTTTCTTTCGTCTCCAATACATAATGTTTAATTGGAATCCAATTTCTTCAGGATCAAAAAAACATTGTTTCTTTAGGCTCCAACTTCTTTACGCTCCAACACATTATGTTTCTTTAGGCACCAATACATTATGTTTCTTTAGGCTCCAATACATTATGTTTCTTTAGGCACCAATACATTATGTTTCTTTAGGCTCCAATACATTATGTTTCTTTAGGCTCCAATACATTATGTTTCTCTAGGCACCACTACATTATGTATCTTTAGGCTCCAATACATTATATTTATTTAGGCTCCAATACATTATCTTAAGGCTCCAATACAATATGTTTATTTAGAGTCCAATACATTAAGTTTCATTAGAATCCAATGTACTTAGTCTCCAATGCAGTGTGTTTCTTTAGGATCTAATACATTATGTTTCTTTAGGATCTAATACACTATGTTTCTTTAGGCTCCAATAATTATGCATCTTTAGGCTCCAACACTTTGTGTTTCTTTAGGCTCCAATATAGCATGTTTCTTTTGTCTCCAATACCTTATGTTTCTTTCTTCTCCAATACATTACATTCCTTTCGGCTCCAAAACGTAATGTTTCTTTAGAATCCAAATTCTTCAGGCTCCAATACATTGTTTCTTTAGGCTCCAATACATAATTTTTCTTTAAGCTCCAATACATTAACTTTCCGTAGGCTCCAATACATTATGTTTCTTTAGGCTCCAATACATTATGTTTCTTTAGGCTCCAATACATTATGTTTCTTTTGGTTCCAATACAATGTGTTTCTTTAAGCTGCAATACATTAACTTTCTTTAGGCTCCAATACATTGTGTTTCTTTAAGCTCCAATATATTAACTTTCTTTAGGCTCCAATACATAATGTTTAATTGGAATCCAATTTCTTCAGGCTCAAAAAAACATTGTTTCTTTAGGCTCCAACTTCTTTACGCTCCAACACATTATGTTTCTTTAGGCACCAATACATTATGTTTCTTTAGGCTCCAATACATTATGTTTCTTTAGGCTCCAATACATTATGTTTCTTTAGGCTCCAATACATTATGTTTATTTAGGCTCCACTACATTATGTTTACTTCGAATCCAACTTATTTAGGCTCCAATACATTATGTTTCTTTCGGCTCCAATACATTGTGTTTCTTTAGGCACCACTACATTATGTTTCTTTAGGCTCCAATACATTATATTTATTTAGTCTCCAATACATTATCTTTAGGCTCCAATGCAGTATGTTTATTTCGGTTCCAATCCGTTATGTATCTTTCGTCTCCAATACATTAAGTTTTTTTAGGCTCCAATACATTATGTTTACTTCGAATCCAATTTATTTAGGCTCCAATACATAATGTTTCTTTGGAATCCAATTTCTTCTGGCTCCAATCCATTGTTTCTTTAGGATCCAACACATTATGCTTCTTTAGTATCCAATATGTTATGTTTCTTTCGTCTCCAATACATAATGTTTAATTGGAATCCAATTTCTTCAGGATCAAAAAAACATTGTTTCTTTAGGCTCCAACTTCTTTACGCTCCAACACATTATGTTTCTTTAGGCACCAATACATTATGTTTCTTTAGGCTCCAATACATTATGTTTCTTTAGGCACCAATACATTATGTTTCTTTAGGCTCCAATACATTATGTTTCTTTAGGCTCCAATACATTATGTTTCTCTAGGCACCACTACATTATGTATCTTTAGGCTCCAATACATTATATTTATTTAGGCTCCAATACATTATCTTAAGGCTCCAATACAATATGTTTATTTAGAGTCCAATACATTAAGTTTCATTAGAATCCAATGTACTTTGTCTCCAATGCAGTGTGTTTCTTTAGGATCTAATACATTATGTTTCTTTAGGATCTAATACACTATGTTTCTTTAGGCTCCAATAATTATGCATCTTTAGGCTCCAACACTTTGTGTTTCTTTAGGCTCCAATATAGCATGTTTCTTTTGTCTCCAATACCTTATGTTTCTTTCTTCTCCAATACATTACATTCCTTTCGGCTCCAAAACGTAATGTTTCTTTAGAATCCAAATTCTTCAGGCTCCAATACATTGTTTCTTTAGGCTCCAATACATAATTTTTCTTTAAGCTCCAATACATTAACTTTCCGTAGGCTCCAATACATTATGTTTCTTTAGGCTCCAATACATTATGTTTCTTTAGGCTCCAATACATTATGTTTCTTTTGGTTCCAATACAATGTGTTTCTTTAAGCTGCAATACATTAACTTTCTTTAGGCTCCAATACATTGTGTTTCTTTAAGCTCCAATATATTAACTTTCTTTAGGCTCCAATACATAATGTTTAATTGGAATCCAATTTCTTCAGGCTCAAAAAAACATTGTTTCTTTAGGCTCCAACTTCTTTACGCTCCAACACATTATGTTTCTTTAGGCACCAATACATTATGTTTCTTTAGGCTCCAATACATTATGTTTCTTTAGGCTCCAATACATTATGTTTCTTTAGGCTCCAATACATTATGTTTCTTTAGGCTCCAATACATTATGTTTCTTTAGGCTCCAATACATTATGTTTATCTAGGCTCCAATACATTATGTTTCTTTAGGCTCCAATACATTATGTTTATTTAGGCTCCAATACATTATGTTTATCTAGGCTCCAATACATTATGTTTCTTTAGGCTCCAATACATTATGTTTCTTTAGGCTCCAATACATTATGTTTCTTTAGGCTCCAATACATTATGTTTATCTAGGCTCCAATACATTATGTTTATCTAGGCTCGAATACATTATGTTTATCTAGGCTCCAATACATTATGTTTATTTAGGCTGCAATACATTATGTTTATCTAGGCTCCAATACATTATGTTTCTTTAGGCTCCAATACATTGTGTTTCTTTAGGTTCCAATACATTATGTTTATCTAGGCTCCAATACATTATGTTTCTTTAGGCTCCAATACATTATGTTTCTTTAGGCTCCAATACATTATGTTTATCTAGGCTCCAATACATTATGTTTATTTAGGCTCCAATACATTATGTTTATCTAGGCTCCAATACATTATGTTTATTTAGGCTCCAATACATTATGTTTATCTAGGCTCCAATACATTATGTTTATCTAGGCTCCAATACATTATGTTTATCTAGGCTCCAATACATTATGTTTATTTAGGCTCCAATACATTATGTTTATCTAGGCTCCAATACATTATGTTTATTTAGGCTCCAATACATTATGTTTATCTAGGCTCCAATACATTATGTTTATCTAGGCTCCAATACATTATGTTTATTTAGACGCCAATACATTATGTTTATCTAGGCTCCAATATAAATGTTTTCTTTAGACGCCAATACATTATGTTTCTTTAGGCTCCAATACATTATGTTTCTTTAGGCTCCAATATAAATGTTTTCTTTAGGATCCAATACATTATGTTTAATTAGTCTCCAATACATTATGTTTCTTTAGGCTCCAATATAAATGTTTTCTTTAGGCTCCAATACATTATGTTTCTTTAGGCTCCAATACATTATGTTTCTTTAGGCTCCAATACATTATGTTTCTTTAGGCTCCAATATATTATGTTTCTTTAGGCTCCAATATAAATGTTTTCTTTAGGCTCCAATACATTATGTTTCTTTAGGCTCCAATACATTATGTTTCTTTAGGCTCCAATACATTATGTTTATTTAGACGCCAATACATTATGTTTAATTTGCCTCCAATACATTATGTTTCCTTAGGCTCCAATATAAATGTTTTCTTTAGACGCCAATGCATTATGTTTCTTTAGGCTCCTATACATTATGTTTCTTCAGAGTCAAAACATTTTAGGCTCCAATATAATATGTTTAATTTGCCTCCAATACATTATGTTTCCTTAGGCTCCAATATAAATGTTTTCTTTAGACGCCAATACATTATGTTTCTTTACGCTCCAATACATTATGTTTCTTTAGGCTCCAATATAAATGTTTTCTTTAGGCTCCAATACATTATGTTTCTTTAGGCTCCAATACATTATGTTTCTTTAGGCTCCAATATAAATGTTTTCTTTAGGCTCCAATACATTATGTTTCTTTAGGCTCCAATACATTATGTTTCTTTAGGCTCCAATATAAATGTTTTCTTTAGGCTCCAATACATTATGTTTCTTTAGGCTCCAATACATTATGTTTCTTTAGGCTCCAATATAAATGTTTTCTTTAGGCTCCAATACATTATGTTTCTTTAGGCTCCAATACATTATGTTTCTTTAGGCTCCAATATAAATGTTTTCTTTAGGCTCCAATACATTATGTTTCTTTAGGCTCCAATACATTATGTTTCCTTAGGCTCCAACATAAATGTTTTCTTTAGACACCAATACATTATGTTTCTTTAGGCTCCAATACATTATGTTTCTTCAGAGTCAAAACATTTTAGGCTCCAATACATTATGTTTCTTTAGGCTCCAATACATTATGTTTCTTCAGGCTCCAATGCATTAACTATCTTTAGGCTTAAATACAGTATGTGTCTTTAGACTCCAATTCAATATTTTTCTTTAGAATCATTTTTTTTTTAGGCTACTCCAATACATTATGTTTCTTTAGAATACAATTTCTTTAGGCTCCAATGCAATGTGTTCCTTAAGGCTCCATCCAATACATTGTGTTTCTTTAGGCTCCTATATATGAACTTTCATTATGCTCCAATACAGTATGTTTCTTTAGAATCCACTTTCCTTAGGCTCCAATACATTGTTTCTTAGGCTCCAAGACATTATTTTAATTTAGGCTCCAAGACATTATTTTAATTTAGGCTCCAAGACATTATGTTTCTTTAGGCTCCAGTGCATTGTGTTTCTTTACGCTCCAATATAGTATGTTTCTTTAGGATCCAATACATTATGTTGATTTAGAATCCAATTTCTTTAGGCTCCAATAAATTATGTTGATTTAGAATCCAATTTCTTTAGGCTCCAATAAATTATGTTTATTTATGCTCTAAAACATTATGTTTCTTTGGGCTCCAATACATTACGTTTTTTTGGGCTCCAACACGTAATGTTTCTTTAGAATACAATTTCTTCAGGCTCCAATACATTTTTTCTTTAGGCTCCAATACATTATGTTTCTTTGGGCTCCAATTTCTTTAGCTCCAATACAGTACGTCTCTTTAGGCTCCAATGCATTGTGTTCCTTAAAGCTCCTATACATTATGTGTCTTTAGGGTCCAATACATTGTGTTTCTTTAGGCTACAAAAAACTAACTTTCTTTAGGCTCCAATACATTGTTTCTTTAGGCTCCAATAAATTGTGTTTCTTTAGGCTCCAATGCATTCCCTTCCTTTAGCCTTCAATACAGTATGTTTCTTTAGACTCCAATTTCTTTAGGCTCCAATACATTGTTTCTTTAGGCTCTAATACATTGTTTCTTTAGGCTCTAATACATTGTTTCTTTAGGCTCTAATACATTGTTTCTTTAGGCTCCAATACATTGTTTCTTTAGGCTCTAATACATTGTTTCTTTAGGCTCTAATACATTGTTTCTTTAGGCTCTAATACATTGTTTCTTTAGGCTCTAATACATTGTTTCTTTAGGCTCTAATACATTGTTTCTTTAGGCTCCAATACATTGTTTCTTTAGGCTCCAATACATTGTTTCTTTAGGCTCTAATACATTGTTTCTTTAGGCTCTAATACATGTTTCTTTAGGCTCTAATACATTGTTTCTTTAGGCTCCAATACATTGTTTCTTTAGGCTCCAATACATTGTTTCTTTAGGCTCTAATACATTGTTCCTTTAGGCTCCAATACATTGTGTTTCTTTAGGCTCCAATACATTGTTTCTTTAGGCTCCAATACATTGTTTCTTTAGGCTCCAATACATTATGTTTCTTTAGGCTCCAATACATTATGTTTATCTAGACTCCAATACATTATGTTTATTTAGGCTCCAATACATTATGTTTATCTAGGCTCCAATACATTATGTTTATTTAGGCTCCAATACATTATGTTTATCTAGGCTCCATTACATTATGTTTATCTAGGCTCCAATACATTATGTTTATCTAGGCTCCAATACATTATGTTTATTTAGGCTCCAATACATTATGTTTATCTAGGCTCCAATACATTATGTTTATTTAGGCTCCAATACATTATGTTTATCTAGGCTCCAATACATTATGTTTATCTAAGCTCCAATACATTATGTTTATTTAGACGCCAATACATTATGTTTATCTAGGCTCCAATACATTATGTTTATTTAGACGCCAATACATTATGTTTATTTAGGCTCCAATACATTATGTTTCATTAGGCTCCAATATAAATGTTTTCTTTAGGCTCCAATACATTATGTTTCTTTAGGCTCCAATACATTATGTTTCTTTAGGCTCCAATACATTATGTTTATTTAGACGCCAATACATTATGTTTCTTTAGGCTCCAATACATTATGTTTCTTCAGAGTCAAAACATTTTAGGCTCCAATATAATATGTTTAATTTGCCTCCAATACATTATGTTTCCTTAGGCTCCAATATAAATGTTTTCTTTAGACACCAATACATTATGTTTAATTAGCCTCCAATACATTATGTTTCCTTAGGCTCCAATATAAATGTTTTCTTTAGACACCAATACATTATGTTTAATTAGCCTCCAATACATTATATTTCCTTAGGCTCCAACATAAATGTTTTCTTTAGACACCAATACATTATGTTTCTTTAGGCTCCAATACATTATGTTTCTTCAGAGTCAAAACATTTTAGGCTCCAATATAATATGTTTAATTTGCCTCCAATACATTATGTTTCCTTAGGCTCCAATACATTATGTTTCCTTAGGCTCCAATATAAATGTTTTCTTTAGACGCCAATGCATTATGTTTCTTTAGGCTCCAATACATTGTGTTTCTTCAGGCTCCAATGCATTAACTATCTTTAGGCTTAAATACAGTATGTGTCTTTAGACTCCAATTCAATATTTTTCTTTAGAATCATTTTTTTTTTAGGCTACTCCAATACATTATGTTTCTTTAGAATACAATTTCTTTAGGCTCCAATGCAATGTGTTCCTTAAGGCTCCATCCAATACATTGTGTTTCTTTAGGCTCCTATATATGAACTTTCATTATGCTCCAATACAGTATGTTTCTTTAGAATCCACTTTCCTTAGGCTCCAATACATTGTTTCTTAGGCTCCAAGACATTATTTTAATTTAGGCTCCAAGACATTATTTTAATTTAGGCTCCAAGACATTATGTTTCTTTAGGCTCCAGTGCATTGTGTTTCTTTACGCTCCAATATAGTATGTTTCTTTAGGATCCAATACATTATGTTGATTTAGAATCCAATTTCTTTAGGCTCCAATAAATTATGTTGATTTAGAATCCAATTTCTTTAGGCTCCAATAAATTATGTTTATTTATGCTCTAAAACATTATGTTTCTTTGGGCTCCAATACATTATGTTTTTTTTGACTCCAACACGTAATGTTTCTTTAGAATAAAATTTCTTCAGGCTCCAATACATTTTTTCTTTAGGCTCCAATACATTATGTTTCTTTGGGCTCCAATTTCTTTATCTCCAATACAGTACGTCTCTTTAGGCTCCAATGCATTGTGTTCCTTAAAGCTCCTATACATTATGTGTCTTTAGGGTCCAATACATTGTGTTTCTTTAGGCTACAAAAAACTAACTTTCTTTAGGCTCCAATACATTGTTTCTTTAGGCTCCAATAAATTGTGTTTCTTTAGGCTCCAATGCATTCCCTTCCTTTAGCCTTCAATACAGTATGTTTCTTTAGACTCCAATTTCTTTAGGCTCCAATACATTGTTTCTTTAGGCTCTAATACATTGTTTCTTTAGGCTCTAATACATTGTTTCTTTAGGCTCTAATACATTGTTTCTTTAGGCTCCAATACATTGTTTCTTTAGGCTCTAATACATTGTTTCTTTAGGCTCTAATACATTGTTTCTTTAGGCTCTAATACATTGTTTCTTTAGGCTCTAATACATTGTTTCTTTAGGCTCTAATACATTGTTTCTTTAGGCTCCAATACATTGTTTCTTTAGGCTCCAATAAATTGTTTCTTTAGGCTCTAATACATTGTTTCTTTAGGCTCTAATACATTGTTTCTTTAGGCTCTAATACATTGTTTATTTAGGCTCCAATACATTATGTTTATCTAGGCTCCAATACATTATGTTTATTTAGGCTCCAATACATTATGTTTATCTAGGCTCCAATACATTATGTTTATCTAGGCTCCAATACATTATGTTTATTTAGACGCCAATACATTATGTTTATCTAGGCTCCAATATAAATGTTTTCTTTAGACGCCAATACATTATGTTTCTTTAGGCTCCAATACATTATGTTTCTTTAGGCTCCAATATAAATGTTTTCTTTAGGCTCCAATACATTATGTTTAATTAGTCTCCAATACATTATGTTTCTTTAGGCTCCAATATAAATGTTTTCTTTAGGCTCCAATACATTATGTTTCTTTAGGCTCCAATACATTATGTTTCTTTAGGCTCCAATACATTATGTTTCTTTAGGCTCCAATATATTATGTTTCTTTAGGCTCCAATATAAATGTTTTCTTTAGGCTCCAATACATTATGTTTCTTTAGGCTCCAATACATTATGTTTCTTTAGGCTCCAATACATTATGTTTATTTAGACGCCAATACATTATGTTTAATTTGCCTCCAATACATTATGTTTCCTTAGGCTCCAATATAAATGTTTTCTTTAGACGCCAATGCATTATGTTTCTTTAGGCTCCTATACATTATGTTTCTTCAGAGTCAAAACATTTTAGGCTCCAATATAATATGTTTAATTTGCCTCCAATACATTATGTTTCCTTAGGCTCCAATATAAATGTTTTCTTTAGACGCCAATACATTATGTTTCTTTACGCTCCAATACATTATGTTTCTTTAGGCTCCAATATAAATGTTTTCTTTAGGCTCCAATACATTATGTTTCTTTAGGCTCCAATACATTATGTTTCTTTAGGCTCCAATATAAATGTTTTCTTTAGGCTCCAATACATTATGTTTCTTTAGGCTCCAATACATTATGTTTCTTTAGGCTCCAATATAAATGTTTTCTTTAGGCTCCAATACATTATGTTTCTTTAGGCTCCAATACATTATGTTTCTTTAGGCTCCAATATAAATGTTTTCTTTAGGCTCCAATACATTATGTTTCTTTAGGCTCCAATACATTATGTTTCTTTAGGCTCCAATATAAATGTTTTCTTTAGGCTCCAATACATTATGTTTCTTTAGGCTCCAATACATTATGTTTCCTTAGGCTCCAACATAAATGTTTTCTTTAGACACCAATACATTATGTTTCTTTAGGCTCCAATACATTATGTTTCTTCAGAGTCAAAACATTTTAGGCTCCAATACATTATGTTTCTTTAGGCTCCAATACATTATGTTTCTTCAGGCTCCAATGCATTAACTATCTTTAGGCTTAAATACAGTATGTGTCTTTAGACTCCAATTCAATATTTTTCTTTAGAATAATTTTTTTTTTAGGCTACTCCAATACATTATGTTTCTTTAGAATACAATTTCTTTAGGCTCCAATGCAATGTGTTCCTTAAGGCTCCATCCAATACATTGTGTTTCTTTAGGCTCCTATATATGAACTTTCATTATGCTCCAATACAGTATGTTTCTTTAGAATCCACTTTCCTTAGGCTCCAATACATTGTTTCTTAGGCTCCAAGACATTATTTTAATTTAGGCTCCAAGACATTATTTTAATTTAGGCTCCAAGACATTATGTTTCTTTAGGCTCCAGTGCATTGTGTTTCTTTACGCTCCAATATAGTATGTTTCTTTAGGATCCAATACATTATGTTGATTTAGAATCCAATTTCTTTAGGCTCCAATAAATTATGTTGATTTAGAATCCAATTTCTTTAGGCTCCAATAAATTATGTTTATTTATGCTCTAAAACATTATGTTTCTTTGGGCTCCAATACATTACGTTTTTTTGGGCTCCAACACGTAATGTTTCTTTAGAATACAATTTCTTCAGGCTCCAATACATTTTTTCTTTAGGCTCCAATACATTATGTTTCTTTGGGCTCCAATTTCTTTAGCTCCAATACAGTACGTCTCTTTAGGCTCCAATGCATTGTGTTCCTTAAAGCTCCTATACATTATGTGTCTTTAGGGTCCAATACATTGTGTTTCTTTAGGCTACAAAAAACTAACTTTCTTTAGGCTCCAATACATTGTTTCTTTAGGCTCCAATAAATTGTGTTTCTTTAGGCTCCAATGCATTCCCTTCCTTTAGCCTTCAATACAGTATGTTTCTTTAGACTCCAATTTCTTTAGGCTCCAATACATTGTTTCTTTAGGCTCTAATACATTGTTTCTTTAGGCTCTAATACATTGTTTCTTTAGGCTCTAATACATTGTTTCTTTAGGCTCCAATACATTGTTTCTTTAGGCTCTAATACATTGTTTCTTTAGGCTCTAATACATTGTTTCTTTAGGCTCTAATACATTGTTTCTTTAGGCTCTAATACATTGTTTCTTTAGGATCTAATACATTGTTTCTTTAGGCTCCAATACATTGTTTCTTTAGGCTCCAATACATTGTTTCTTTAGGCTCTAATACATTGTTTCTTTAGGCTCTAATACATGTTTCTTTAGGCTCTAATACATTGTTTCTTTAGGCTCCAATACATTGTTTCTTTAGGCTCCAATACATTGTTTCTTTAGGCTCTAATACATTGTTCCTTTAGGCTCCAATACATTGTGTTTCTTTAGGCTCCAATACATTGTTTCTTTAGGCTCCAATACATTGTTTCTTTAGGCTCCAATACATTATGTTTCTTTAGGCTCCAATACATTATGTTTATCTAGACTCCAATACATTATGTTTATTTAGGCTCCAATACATTATGTTTATCTAGGCTCCAATACATTATGTTTATTTAGGCTCCAATACATTATGTTTATCTAGGCTCCAATACATTATGTTTATCTAGGCTCCAATACATTATGTTTATCTAGGCTCCAATACATTATGTTTATTTAGGCTCCAATACATTATGTTTATCTAGGCTCCAATACATTATGTTTATTTAGGCTCCAATACATTATGTTTATCTAGGCTCCAATACATTATGTTTATCTAAGCTCCAATACATTATGTTTATTTAGACGCCAATACATTATGTTTATCTAGGCTCCAATACATTATGTTTATTTAGACGCCAATACATTATGTTTATTTAGGCTCCAATACATTATGTTTCATTAGGCTCCAATATAAATGTTTTCTTTAGGCTCCAATACATTATGTTTCTTTAGGCTCCAATACATTATGTTTCTTTAGGCTCCAATACATTATGTTTATTTAGACGCCAATACATTATGTTTCTTTAGGCTCCAATACATTATGTTTCTTCAGAGTCAAAACATTTTAGGCTCCAATATAATATGTTTAATTTGCCTCCAATACATTATGTTTCCTTAGGCTCCAATATAAATGTTTTCTTTAGACACCAATACATTATGTTTAATTAGCCTCCAATACATTATGTTTCCTTAGGCTCCAATATAAATGTTTTCTTTAGACACCAATACATTATGTTTAATTAGCCTCCAATACATTATATTTCCTTAGGCTCCAACATAAATGTTTTCTTTAGACACCAATACATTATGTTTCTTTAGGCTCCAATACATTATGTTTCTTCAGAGTCAAAACATTTTAGGCTCCAATATAATATGTTTAATTTGCCTCCAATACATTATGTTTCCTTAGGCTCCAATACATTATGTTTCCTTAGGCTCCAATATAAATGTTTTCTTTAGACGCCAATGCATTATGTTTCTTTAGGCTCCAATACATTGTGTTTCTTCAGGCTCCAATGCATTAACTATCTTTAGGCTTAAATACAGTATGTGTCTTTAGACTCCAATTCAATATTTTTCTTTAGAATCATTTTTTTTTTAGGCTACTCCAATACATTATGTTTCTTTAGAATACAATTTCTTTAGGCTCCAATGCAATGTGTTCCTTAAGGCTCCATCCAATACATTGTGTTTCTTTAGGCTCCTATATATGAACTTTCATTATGCTCCAATACAGTATGTTTCTTTAGAATCCACTTTCCTTAGGCTCCAATACATTGTTTCTTAGGCTCCAAGACATTATTTTAATTTAGGCTCCAAGACATTATTTTAATTTAGGCTCCAAGACATTATGTTTCTTTAGGCTCCAGTGCATTGTGTTTCTTTACGCTCCAATATAGTATGTTTCTTTAGGATCCAATACATTATGTTGATTTAGAATCCAATTTCTTTAGGCTCCAATAAATTATGTTGATTTAGAATCCAATTTCTTTAGGCTCCAATAAATTATGTTTATTTATGCTCTAAAACATTATGTTTCTTTGGGCTCCAATACATTATGTTTTTTTTGGCTCCAACACGTAATGTTTCTTTAGAATAAAATTTCTTCAGGCTCCAATACATTTTTTCTTTAGGCTCCAATACATTATGTTTCTTTGGGCTCCAATTTCTTTATCTCCAATACAGTACGTCTCTTTAGGCTCCAATGCATTGTGTTCCTTAAAGCTCCTATACATTATGTGTCTTTAGGGTCCAATACATTGTGTTTCTTTAGGCTACAAAAAACTAACTTTCTTTAGGCTCCAATACATTGTTTCTTTAGGCTCCAATAAATTGTGTTTCTTTAGGCTCCAATGCATTCCCTTCCTTTAGCCTTCAATACAGTATGTTTCTTTAGACTCCAATTTCTTTAGGCTCCAATACATTGTTTCTTTAGGCTCTAATACATTGTTTCTTTAGGCTCTAATACATTGTTTCTTTAGGCTCTAATACATTGTTTCTTTAGGCTCCAATACATTGTTTCTTTAGGCTCTAATACATTGTTTCTTTAGGCTCTAATACATTGTTTCTTTAGGCTCTAATACATTGTTTCTTTAGGCTCTAATACATTGTTTCTTTAGGCTCTAATACATTGTTTCTTTAGGCTCCAATACATTGTTTCTTTAGGCTCCAATACATTGTTTCTTTAGGCTCTAATACATTGTTTCTTTAGGCTCTAATACATTGTTTCTTTAGGCTCTAATACATTGTTTCTTTACATTTTACATTTTAGTCATTTAGCAGACGCTCTTATCCAGAGCGACTTACAGTAGAGTGCATACATTTTATTACATTTTTACATACTGAGACAAGGATATCCCTACCGGCCAAACCCTCCCTACCGGCCAAACCCTCCCTAACCCGGACGACGCTATGCCAATTGTGCGTCGCCCCACGGATCTCCCGGTTGCGGCCGGCTGCGACAGAGCCTGGGCGCGAACCCAGAGACTCTGGTGGCGCAGCTAGCACTGCGATGCAGTGCCCTAGACCACTGCGCCTTTAGGCTCCAATACATTGTTTCTTTAGGCTCCAATACATTGTTTCTTTAGGCTCTAATACATTGTTCCTTTAGGCTCCAATACATTGTGTTTCTTTAGGCTCCAATACATTGTTTCTTTAGGCTCCAATGCATTGTTTCTTTAGGCTCCAATACATTGTGTTTCTTTAGGCTCCAATACATTGTGTTTCTTTAGGCTCCAATACATTGTTTCTTTAGGCTCCAATACATTGTTTCTTTAGGCTCCAATACATTGTTTCTTTAGGCTCTAATACATTGTTCCTTTAGGCTCCAATACATTGTGTTTCTTTAGGCTCCAATACATTGTTTCTTTAGGCTCCAATACATTGTTTCTTTAGGCTCTAATACATTGTTTCTTTAGGCTCCAATACATTGTTTCTTTAGGCTCTAATACATTGTTTCTTTAGGCTCTAATACATTGTTTCTTTAGGCTCCAATACATTGTTTCTTTAGGCTCCAATACATTGTTTCTTTAGGCTCCAATACATTGTTTCTTTAGGCTCTAATACATTGTTTCTTTAGGCTCCAATACATTGTTTCTTTAGGCTCTAATACATTGTTTCTTTAGGCTCTAATACATTGTTTCTTTAGGCTCCAAAACATTGTTTCTTTAGGCTCCAATACATTGTTTCTTTAGGCTCAAATACATTGTTTCTTTAGGCTCCAATACATTGTTTCTTTAGGCTCTAATACATTGTTTCTTTAGGCTCCAATACATTGTTTCTTTAGGCTCCAATACATTGTTTCTTTAGGCTCTAATACATTGTTTCTTTAGGCTCTAATACATTGTTTCTTTAGGCTCTAATACATTATGTTTCTTTAGGCTCCAATACATTATGTTTCTTCAGAGTCAAAACATTTTAGGCTCCAATATAATATGTTTAATTTGCCTCCAATACATTATGTTTCCTTAGGCTCCAATATAAATGTTTTCTTTAGACACCAATACATTATGTTTAATTAGCCTCCAATACATTATGTTTCCTTAGGCTCCAATATAAATGTTTTCTTTAGACACCAATACATTATGTTTAATTAGCCTCCAATACATTATATTTCCTTAGGCTCCAACATAAATGTTTTCTTTAGACACCAATACATTATGTTTCTTTAGGCTCCAATACATTATGTTTCTTCAGAGTCAAAACATTTTAGGCTCCAATATAATATGTTTAATTTGCCTCCAATACATTATGTTTCCTTAGGCTCCAATACATTATGTTTCCTTAGGCTCCAATATAAATGTTTTCTTTAGACGCCAATGCATTATGTTTCTTTAGGCTCCAATACATTGTGTTTCTTCAGGCTCCAATGCATTAACTATCTTTAGGCTTAAATACAGTATGTGTCTTTAGACTCCAATTCAATATTTTTCTTTAGAATCATTTTTTTTTTAGGCTACTCCAATACATTATGTTTCTTTAGAATACAATTTCTTTAGGCTCCAATGCAATGTGTTCCTTAAGGCTCCATCCAATACATTGTGTTTCTTTAGGCTCCTATATATGAACTTTCATTATGCTCCAATACAGTATGTTTCTTTAGAATCCACTTTCCTTAGGCTCCAATACATTGTTTCTTAGGCTCCAAGACATTATTTTAATTTAGGCTCCAAGACATTATTTTAATTTAGGCTCCAAGACATTATGTTTCTTTAGGCTCCAGTGCATTGTGTTTCTTTACGCTCCAATATAGTATGTTTCTTTAGGATCCAATACATTATGTTGATTTAGAATCCAATTTCTTTAGGCTCCAATAAATTATGTTGATTTAGAATCCAATTTCTTTAGGCTCCAATAAATTATGTTTATTTATGCTCTAAAACATTATGTTTCTTTGGGCTCCAATACATTATGTTTTTTTTGGCTCCAACACGTAATGTTTCTTTAGAATAAAATTTCTTCAGGCTCCAATACATTTTTTCTTTAGGCTCCAATACATTATGTTTCTTTGGGCTCCAATTTCTTTATCTCCAATACAGTACGTCTCTTTAGGCTCCAATGCATTGTGTTCCTTAAAGCTCCTATACATTATGTGTCTTTAGGGTCCAATACATTGTGTTTCTTTAGGCTACAAAAAACTAACTTTCTTTAGGCTCCAATACATTGTTTCTTTAGGCTCCAATAAATTGTGTTTCTTTAGGCTCCAATGCATTCCCTTCCTTTAGCCTTCAATACAGTATGTTTCTTTAGACTCCAATTTCTTTAGGCTCCAATACATTGTTTCTTTAGGCTCTAATACATTGTTTCTTTAGGCTCTAATACATTGTTTCTTTAGGCTCTAATACATTGTTTCTTTAGGCTCCAATACATTGTTTCTTTAGGCTCTAATACATTGTTTCTTTAGGCTCTAATACATTGTTTCTTTAGGCTCTAATACATTGTTTCTTTAGGCTCTAATACATTGTTTCTTTAGGCTCTAATACATTGTTTCTTTAGGCTCCAATACATTGTTTCTTTAGGCTCCAATACATTGTTTCTTTAGGCTCTAATACATTGTTTCTTTAGGCTCTAATACATTGTTTCTTTAGGCTCTAATACATTGTTTCTTTAGGCTCCAATACATTGTTTCTTTAGGCTCCAATACATTGTTTCTTTAGGCTCTAATACATTGTTCCTTTAGGCTCCAATACATTGTGTTTCTTTAGGCTCCAATACATTGTTTCTTTAGGCTCCAATACATTGTTTCTTTAGGCTCCAATACATTGTGTTTCTTTAGGCTCCAATACATTGTGTTTCTTTAGGCTCCAATACATTGTTTCTTTAGGCTCCAATACATTGTTTCTTTAGGCTCCAATACATTGTTTCTTTAGGCTCTAATACATTGTTCCTTTAGGCTCCAATACATTGTGTTTCTTTAGGCTCCAATACATTGTTTCTTTAGGCTCCAATACATTGTTTCTTTAGGCTCTAATACATTGTTTCTTTAGGCTCCAATACATTGTTTCTTTAGGCTCTAATACATTGTTTCTTTAGGCTCTAATACATTGTTTCTTTAGGCTCCAATACATTGTTTCTTTAGGCTCCAATACATTGTTTCTTTAGGCTCCAATACATTGTTTCTTTAGGCTCTAATACATTGTTTCTTTAGGCTCCAATACATTATTTCTTTAGGCTCTAATACATTGTTTCTTTAGGCTCTAATACATTGTTTCTTTAGGCTCCAAAACATTGTTTCTTTAGGCTCCAATACATTGTTTCTTTAGGCTCTAATACATTGTTTCTTTAGGCTCCAATACATTGTTTCTTTAGGCTCTAATACATTGTTTCTTTAGGCTCCAATACATTGTTTCTTTAGGCTCCAATACATTGTTTCTTTAGGCTCTAATACATTGTTTCTTTAGGCTCTAATACATTGTTTCTTTAGGCTCTAATACATTGTTTCTTTAGGCTCTAATACATTGTTTCTTTAGGCTCCAATACATTGTTTCTTTAGGCTCCAATACATTGTTTCTTTAGGCTCTAATACATTGTTTCTTTAGGCTCTAATACATTGTTTCTTTAGGCTCTAATACATTGTTTCTTTAGGCTCCAATACATTGTTTCTTTAGGCTCCAATACATTGTTTCTTTAGGCTCTAATACATTGTTCCTTTAGGCTCCAATACATTGTGTTTCTTTAGGCTCCAATACATTGTTTCTTTAGGCTCCAATACATTGTTTCTTTAGGCTCCAATACATTATGTTTCTTTAGGCTCCAATACATTATGTTTATCTAGGCTCCAATACATTATGTTTATTTAGGCTCCAATACATTATGTTTATCTAGGCTCCAATACATTATGTTTATTTAGGCTCCAATACATTATTTTTATCTAGGCTCCAATACATTATGTTTATCTAGGCTCCAATACATTATGTTTATCTAGGCTCCAATACATTATGTTTATTTAGGCTCCAATACATTATGTTTATCTAGGCTCCAATACATTATGTTTATTTAGGCTCCAATACATTATGTTTATCTAGGCTCCAATACATTATGTTTATCTAGGCTCCAATACATTATGTTTATTTAGACGCCAATACATTATGTTTATCTAGGCTCCAATACATGATGTTTATTTAGACGCCAATACATTATGTTTATTTAGACGCCAATACATTATGTTTATTTAGGCTCCAATATAAATGTTTTCTTTAGACGCCAATACATTATGTTTCTTTAGGCTCCAATACATTATGTTTCTTTAGGCTCCAATATAAATGTTTTCTTTAGGCTCCAATACATTATGTTTAATTAGTCTCCAATACATTATGTTTCTTTAGGCTCCAATATAAATGTTTTCTTTAGGCTCCAATACATTATGTTTCTTTAGGCTCCAATATAAATGTTTTCTTTAGGCTCCAATACATTATGTTTCTTTAGGCTCCAATACATTATGTTTCTTTAGGCTCCAATATAAATGTTTTCTTTAGGCTCCAATACATTATGTTTCTTTAGGCTCCAATACATTATGTTTCTTTAGGCTCCAATATAAATGTTTTCTTTAGGCTCCAATACATTATGTTTCTTTAGGCTCCAATACATTATGTTTCCTTAGGCTCCAACATAAATGTTTTCTTTAGACACCAATACATTATGTTTCTTTAGGCTCCAATACATTATGTTTCTTCAGAGTCAAAACATTTTAGGCTCCAATACATTATGTTTAATTAGGCTCCAATACATTATGTTTCTTCAGAGTCAAAACATTTTAGGCTCCAATACCTTATGTTTAATTAGACACCAATACATTATGTTTCTTCAGAGTCAAAACATTTTAGGCTCCAATACATTATGTTTAATTAGACACCAATACATTATGTTTCTTTAGGCTCCAATACATTATGTTTCTTCAGAGTCAAAACATTTTAGGCTCCAATACATTATGTTTAATTAGACACCAATACATTATGTTTCTTTAGGCTCCAATACATTATGTTTATTTAGGCTCCAATACATTATGTTTCTTTAGGCTCCAATATAAATGTTTTCTTTAGGCTCCAATACATTATGTTTCTTTAGGCTCCAATACATTATGTTTCTTTAGGCTCCAATATAAATGTTTTCTTTAGGCTCCAATACATTATGTTTCTTTAGGCTCCAATACATTATGTTTCCTTAGGCTCCAACATAAATGTTTTCTTTAGACACCAATACATTATGTTTCTTTAGGCTCCAATACATTATGTTTCTTCAGAGTCAAAACATTTTAGGCTCCAATACATTATGTTTAATTAGGCTCCAATACATTATGTTTCTTCAGAGTCAAAACATTTTAGGCTCCAATACATTATGTTTAATTAGACACCAATACATTATGTTTCTTTAGGCTCCAATACATTATGTTTCCTTAGGCTCCAACATAAATGTTTTCTTTAGACACCAATACATTATGTTTCTTTAGGCTCCAATACATTATGTTTCTTCAGAGTCAAAACATTTTAGGCTCCAATACATTATGTTTAATTAGGCTCCAATACATTATGTTTCTTCAGAGTCAAAACATTTTAGGCTCCAATACATTATGTTTAATTAGGCTCCAATACATTATGTTTCTTCAGAGTCAAAACATTTTAGGCTCCAATACATTATGTTTCCTTAGGCTCCAATACATTATGTTTCTTTAGGCTCCAATACATTATGTTTCTTCAGGCTCCAATGCATTAACTATCTTTAGGCTTAAATACAGTATGTGTCTTTAGACTCCAATTCAATATTTTTCTTTAGAATCATTTTTTTTTTAGGCTACTCCAATACATTATGTTTCTTTAGAATACAATTTCTTTAGGCTCCAATGCAATGTGTTCCTTAAGGCTCCATCCAATACATTGTGTTTCTTTAGGCTCCTATATATGAACTTTCATTATGCTCCAATACAGTATGTTTCTTTAGAATCCACTTTCCTTAGGCTCCAATACATTGTTTCTTAGGCTCCAAGACATTATTTTAATTTAGGCTCCAAGACATTATTTTAATTTAGGCTCCAAGACATTATGTTTCTTTAGGCTCCAGTGCATTGTGTTTCTTTACGCTCCAATATAGTATGTTTCTTTAGGATCCAATACATTATGTTGATTTAGAATCCAATTTCTTTAGGCTCCAATAAATTATGTTGATTTAGAATCCAATTTCTTTAGGCTCCAATAAATTATGTTTATTTATGCTCTAAAACATTATGTTTCTTTGGGCTCCAATACATTACGTTTTTTTTGGCTCCAACACGTAATGTTTCTTTAGAATAAAATTTCTTCAGGCTCCAATACATTTTTTCTTTAGGCTCCAATACATTATGTTTCTTTGGGCTCCAATTTCTTTATCTCCAATACAGTACGTCTCTTTAGGCTCCAATGCATTGTGTTCCTTAAAGCTCCTATACATTATGTGTCTTTAGGGTCCAATACATTGTGTTTCTTTAGGCTACAAAAAACTAACTTTCTTTAGGCTCCAATACATTGTTTCTTTAGGCTCCAATAAATTGTGTTTCTTTAGGCTCCAATGCATTCCCTTCCTTTAGCCTTCAATACAGTATGTTTCTTTAGACTCCAATTTATTTAGGCTCCAATACATTGTTTCTTTAGGCTCTAATACATTGTTTCTTTAGGCTCTAATACATTGTTTCTTTAGGCTCTAATACATTGTTTCTTTAGGCTCCAATACATTGTTTCTTTAGGCTCCAATACATTGTTTCTTTAGGCTCTAATACATTGTTTCTTTAGGCTCTAATACATTGTTTCTTTAGGCTCTAATACATTGTTTCTTTAGGCTCCAATACATTGTTTCTTTAGGCTCCAATACATTGTTTCTTTAGGCTCTAATACATTGTTCCTTTAGGCTCCAATACATTGTGTTTCTTTAGGCTCCAATACATTGTTTCTTTAGGCTCCAATACATTGTTTCTTTAGGCTCCAATACATTGTGTTTCTTTAGGCTCCAATACATTGTGTTTCTTTAGGCTCCAATAAATTGTTTCTTTAGGCTCCAATACATTGTTTCTTTAGGCTCCAATACATTGTTTCTTTAGGCTCTAATACATTGTTCCTTTAGGCTCCAATACATTGTGTTTCTTTAGGCTCCAATACATTGTTTCTTTAGGCTCCAATACATTGTTTCTTTAGGCTCTAATACATTGTTTCTTTAGGCTCCAATACATTGTTTCTTTAGGCTCTAATACATTGTTTCTTTAGGCTCTAATACATTGTTTCTTTAGGCTCCAATGCATTGTTTCTTTAGGCTCCAATACATTGTTTCTTTAGGCTCCAATACATTGTTTCTTTAGGCTCTAATACATTGTTTCTTTAGGCTCCAATACATTGTTTCTTTAGGCTCTAATACATTGTTTCTTTAGGCTCTAATACATTGTTTCTTTAGGCTCCAATACATTGTTTATTTAGGCTCCAATACATTATGTTTATCTAGGCTCCAATACATTATGTTTATCTAGGCTCCAATACATTATGTTTATCTAGGCTCCAATACATTATGTTTATTTAGGCTCCAATACATTATGTTTATCTAGGCTCCAATACATTATGTTTATTTAGGCTCCAATACATTATGTTTATCTAGGCTCCAATACATTATGTTTATCTAGGCTCCAATACATTATGTTTATTTAGACGCCAATACATTATGTTTATCTAGGCTCCAATACATTATGTTTATTTAGACGCCAATACGTTATGTTTATTTAGGATCCAATACATTATGTTTCTTTAGGCTCCAATATAAATGTTTTCTTTAGGCTCCAATACATTATGTTTCTTTAGGCTCCAATACATTATGTTTCTTTAGGCTCCAATACATTATGTTTATTTAGACGCCAATACATTATGTTTCTTTAGGCTCCAATACATTATGTTTCTTCAGAGTCAAAACATTTTAGGCTCCAATATAATATGTTTAATTTGCCTCCAATACATTATGTTTCCTTAGGCTCCAATATAAATGTTTTCTTTAGACACCAATACATTATGTTTAATTAGCCTCCAATACATTATGTTTCCTTAGGCTCCAATATAAATGTTTTCTTTAGACACCAATACATTATGTTTAATTAGCCTCCAATACATTATATTTCCTTAGGCTCCAACATAAATGTTTTCTTTAGACACCAATACATTATGTTTCTTTAGGCTCCAATACATTATGTTTCTTTAGGCTCCAATATAAATGTTTTCTTTAGGCTCCAATACATTATGTTTCTTTAGGCTCCAATACATTATGTTTCTTTAGGCTCCAATATAAATGTTTTCTTTAGGCTCCAATACATTATGTTTCTTTAGGCTCCAATACATTATGTTTCTTTAGGCTCCAATATAAATGTTTTCTTTAGGCTCCAATACATTATGTTTATCTAGGCTCCAATACATTATGTTTCTTCAGAGTCAAAACATTTTAGGCTCCAATACATTATGTTTAATTAGGCTCCAATACATTATGTTTCTTCAGAGTCAAAACATTTTAGGCTCCAATACATTATGTTTAATTAGACACCAATACATTATGTTTCTTCAGAGTCAAAACATTTTAGGCTCCAATACATTATGTTTAATTAGACACCAATACATTATGTTTCTTTAGGCTCCAATACATTATGTTTCTTCAGAGTCAAAACATTTTAGGCTCCAATACATTATGTTTAATTAGACACCAATACATTATGTTTCTTTAGGCTCCAATACATTATGTTTATTTAGGCTCCAATACATTATGTTTCTTTAGGCTCCAATATAAATGTTTTCTTTAGGCTCCAATACATTATGTTTCTTTAGGCTCCAATACATTATGTTTCTTTAGGCTCCAATATAAATGTTTTCTTTAGGCTCCAATACATTATGTTTCTTTAGGCTCCAATACATTATGTTTCCTTAGGCTCCAACATAAATGTTTTCTTTAGACACCAATACATTATGTTTCTTTAGGCTCCAATACATTATGTTTCTTCAGAGTCAAAACATTTTAGGCTCCAATACATTATGTTTAATTAGGCTCCAATACATTATGTTTCTTCAGAGTCAAAACATTTTAGGCTCCAATACATTATGTTTAATTAGACACCAATACATTATGTTTCTTTAGGCTCCAATACATTATGTTTCCTTAGGCTCCAACATAAATGTTTTCTTTAGACACCAATACATTATGTTTCTTTAGGCTCCAATACATTATGTTTCTTCAGAGTCAAAACATTTTAGGCTCCAATACATTATGTTTAATTAGGCTCCAATACATTATGTTTCTTCAGAGTCAAAACATTTTAGGCTCCAATACATTATGTTTAATTAGGCTCCAATACATTATGTTTCTTCAGAGTCAAAACATTTTAGGCTCCAATACATTATGTTTCCTTAGGCTCCAATACATTATGTTTCTTTAGGCTCCAATACATTATGTTTCCTTAGGCTCCAATATAAATGTTTTCTTTAGACGCCAATGCATTATGTTTCTTTAGGCTCCAATACATTATGTTTCTTCAGGCTCCAATGCATTAACTATCTTTAGGCTTAAATACAGTATGTGTCTTTAGACTCCAATTCAATATTTTTCTTTAGAATATTTTTTTTTTTAGGCTACTCCAATACATTATGTTTCTTTAGAATACAATTTCTTTAGGCTCCAATGCAATGTGTTCCTTAAGGCTCCATCCAATACATTGTGTTTCTTTAGGCTCCTATATATGAACTTTCATTATGCTCCAATACAGTATGTTTCTTTAGAATCCACTTTCCTTAGGCTCCAATACATTGTTTCTTAGGCTCCAAGACATTATTTTAATTTAGGCTCCAAGACATTATTTTAATTTAGGCTCCAAGACATTATGTTTCTTTAGGCTCCAGTGCATTGTGTTTCTTTACGCTCCAATATAGTATGTTTCTTTAGGATCCAATACATTATGTTGATTTAGAATCCAATTTCTTTAGGCTCCAATAAATTATGTTGATTTAGAATCCAATTTCTTTAGGCTCCAATAAATTATGTTTATTTATGCTCTAAAACATTATGTTTCTTTGGGCTCCAATACATTACGTTTTTTTTGGCTCCAACACGTAATGTTTCTTTAGAATAAAATTTCTTCAGGCTCCAATACAGTTTTTCTTTAGGCTCCAATACATTATGTTTCTTTGGGCTCCAATTTCTTTATCTCCAATACAGTACGTCTCTTTAGGCTCCAATGCATTGTGTTCCTTAAAGCTCCTATACATTATGTGTCTTTAGGGTCCAATACATTGTGTTTCTTTAGGCTACAAAAAACTAACTTTCTTTAGGCTCCAATACATTGTTTCTTTAGGCTCCAATAAATTGTGTTTCTTTAGGCTCCAATGCATTCCCTTCCTTTAGCCTTCAATACAGTATGTTTCTTTAGACTCCAATTTATTTAGGCTCCAATACATTGTTTCTTTAGGCTCTAATACATTGTTTCTTTAGGCTCTAATACATTGTTTCTTTAGGCTCTAATACATTGTTTCTTTAGGCTCCAATACATTGTTTCTTTAGGCTCTAATACATTGTTTCTTTAGGCTCTAATACATTGTTTCTTTAGGCTCTAATACATTGTTTCTTTAGGCTCTAATACATTGTTTCTTTAGGCTCTAATACATTGTTTCTTTAGGCTCCAATACATTGTTTCTTTAGGCTCCAATACATTGTTTCTTTAGGCTCTAATACATTGTTTATTTAGGCTCTAATACATTTTTTCTTTAGGCTCTAATACATTGTTTCTTTAGGCTCCAATACATTGTTTCTTTAGGCTCCAATGCATTGTTTCTTTAGGCTCTAATACATTGTTCCTTTAGGCTCCAATACATTGTGTTTCTTTAGGCTCCAATACATTGTTTCTTTAGGCTCCAATACATTGTTTCTTTAGGCTCCAATACATTGTGTTTCTTTAGGCTCCAATACATTGTGTTTCTTTAGGCTCCAATAAATTGTTTCTTTAGGCTCCAATACATTGTTTCTTTAGGCTCCAATACATTGTTTCTTTAGGCTCTAATACATTGTTCCTTTAGGCTCCAATACATTGTGTTTCTTTAGGCTCCAATACATTGTTTCTTTAGGCTCCAATACATTGTTTCTTTAGGCTCTAATACATTGTTTCTTTAGGCTCCAATACATTGTTTCTTTAGGCTCTAATACATTGTTTCTTTAGGCTCTAATACATTGTTTCTTTAGGCTCCAATACATTGTTTCTTTAGGCTCCAATACATTGTTTCTTTAGGCTCTAATACATTGTTTCTTTAGGCTCCAATACATTGTTTCTTTAGGCTCTAATACATTGTTTCTTTAGGCTCTAATACATTGTTTCTTTAGGCTCCAATACATTGTTTATTTAGGCTCCAATACATTATGTTTATCTAGGCTCCAATACATTATGTTTATCTAGGCTCCAATACATTATGTTTATCTAGGCTCCAATACATTATGTTTATTTAGGCTCCAATACATTATGTTTATCTAGGCTCCAATACATTATGTTTATTTAGGCTCCAATACATTATGTTTATCTAGGCTCCAATACATTATGTTTATCTAGGCTCCAATACATTATGTTTATTTAGACGCCAATACATTATGTTTATCTAGGCTCCAATACATTATGTTTATTTAGACGCCAATACGTTATGTTTATTTAGGCTCCAATACATTATGTTTCTTTAGGCTCCAATATAAATGTTTTCTTTAGGCTCCAATACATTATGTTTCTTTAGGCTCCAATACATTATGTTTCTTTAGGCTCCAATACATTATGTTTATTTAGACGCCAATACATTATGTTTCTTTAGGCTCCAATACATTATGTTTCTTCAGAGTCAAAACATTTTAGGCTCCAATATAATATGTTTAATTTGCCTCCAATACATTATGTTTCCTTAGGCTCCAATATAAATGTTTTCTTTAGACACCAATACATTATGTTTAATTAGCCTCCAATACATTATGTTTCCTTAGGCTCCAATATAAATGTTTTCTTTAGACACCAATACATTATGTTTAATTAGCCTCCAATACATTATATTTCCTTAGGCTCCAACATAAATGTTTTCTTTAGACACCAATACATTATGTTTCTTTAGGCTCCAATACATTATGTTTCTTTAGGCTCCAATATAAATGTTTTCTTTAGGCTCCAATACATTATGTTTCTTTAGGCTCCAATACATTATGTTTCTTTAGGCTCCAATATAAATGTTTTCTTTAGGCTCCAATACATTATGTTTCTTTAGGCTCCAATACATTATGTTTCTTTAGGCTCCAATATAAATGTTTTCTTTAGGCTCCAATACATTATGTTTATCTAGGCTCCAATACATTATGTTTCTTCAGAGTCAAAACATTTTAGGCTCCAATACATTATGTTTAATTAGGCTCCAATACATTATGTTTCTTCAGAGTCAAAACATTTTAGGCTCCAATACATTATGTTTAATTAGACACCAATACATTATGTTTCTTCAGAGTCAAAACATTTTAGGCTCCAATACATTATGTTTAATTAGACACCAATACATTATGTTTCTTTAGGCTCCAATACATTATGTTTCTTCAGAGTCAAAACATTTTAGGCTCCAATACATTATGTTTAATTAGACACCAATACATTATGTTTCTTTAGGCTCCAATACATTATGTTTATTTAGGCTCCAATACATTATGTTTCTTTAGGCTCCAATATAAATGTTTTCTTTAGGCTCCAATACATTATGTTTCTTTAGGCTCCAATACATTATGTTTCTTTAGGCTCCAATATAAATGTTTTCTTTAGGCTCCAATACATTATGTTTCTTTAGGCTCCAATACATTATGTTTCCTTAGGCTCCAACATAAATGTTTTCTTTAGACACCCATACATTATGTTTCTTTAGGCTCCAATACATTATGTTTCTTCAGAGTCAAAACATTTTAGGCTCCAATACATTATGTTTAATTAGGCTCCAATACATTATGTTTCTTCAGAGTCAAAACATTTTAGGCTCCAATACATTATGTTTAATTAGACACCAATACATTATGTTTCTTTAGGCTCCAATACATTATGTTTCCTTAGGCTCCAACATAAATGTTTTCTTTAGACACCAATACATTATGTTTCTTTAGGCTCCAATACATTATGTTTCTTCAGAGTCAAAACATTTTAGGCTCCAATACATTATGTTTAATTAGGCTCCAATACATTATGTTTCTTCAGAGTCAAAACATTTTAGGCTCCAATACATTATGTTTAATTAGGCTCCAATACATTATGTTTCTTCAGAGTCAAAACATTTTAGGCTCCAATACATTATGTTTCCTTAGGCTCCAATACATTATGTTTCTTTAGGCTCCAATACATTATGTTTCCTTAGGCTCCAATATAAATGTTTTCTTTAGACGCCAATGCATTATGTTTCTTTAGGCTCCAATACATTATGTTTCTTCAGGCTCCAATGCATTAACTATCTTTAGGCTTAAATACAGTATGTGTCTTTAGACTCCAATTCAATATTTTTCTTTAGAATCATTTTTTTTTTAGGCTACTCCAATACATTATGTTTCTTTAGAATACAATTTCTTTAGGCTCCAATGCAATGTGTTCCTTAAGGCTCCATCCAATACATTGTGTTTCTTTAGGCTCCTATATATGAACTTTCATTATGCTCCAATACAGTATGTTTCTTTAGAATCCACTTTCCTTAGGCTCCAATACATTGTTTCTTAGGCTCCAAGACATTATTTTAATTTAGGCTCCAAGACATTATTTTAATTTAGGCTCCAAGACATTATGTTTCTTTAGGCTCCAGTGCATTGTGTTTCTTTACGCTCCAATATAGTATGTTTCTTTAGGATCCAATACATTATGTTGATTTAGAATCCAATTTCTTTAGGCTCCAATAAATTATGTTGATTTAGAATCCAATTTCTTTAGGCTCCAATAAATTATGTTTATTTATGCTCTAAAACATTATGTTTCTTTGGGCTCCAATACATTACGTTTTTTTTGGCTCCAACACGTAATGTTTCTTTAGAATAAAATTTCTTCAGGCTCCAATACATTTTTTCTTTAGGCTCCAATACATTATGTTTCTTTGGGCTCCAATTTCTTTATCTCCAATACAGTACGTCTCTTTAGGCTCCAATGCATTGTGTTCCTTAAAGCTCCTATACATTATGTGTCTTTAGGGTCCAATACATTGTGTTTCTTTAGGCTACAAAAAACTAACTTTCTTTAGGCTCCAATACATTGTTTCTTTAGGCTCCAATAAATTGTGTTTCTTTAGGCTCCAATGCATTCCCTTCCTTTAGCCTTCAATACAGTATGTTTCTTTAGACTCCAATTTCTTTAGGCTCCAATACATTGTTTCTTTAGGCTCTAATACATTGTTTCTTTAGGCTCCAATACATTGTTTCTTTAGGCTCCAATACATTGTTTCTTTAGGCTCTAATACATTGTTCCTTTAGGCTCCAATACATTGTGTTTCTTTAGGCTCCAATACATTGTTTCTTTAGGCTCCAATACATTGTTTCTTTAGGCTCTAATACATTGTTTCTTTAGGCTCCAATACATTGTTTCTTTAGGCTCTAATACATTGTTTCTTTAGGCTCCAATACATTGTTTCTTTAGGCTCCAATACATTGTTTGTTTAGGCTCCAATACATTGTTTCTTTAGGCTCCAATACATTGTGTTTCTTTAGGCTCCAATACATTGTTTCTTTAGGCTCCAATACATTGTTTCTTTAGGCTCTAATACATTGTTTCTTTAGGCTCCAATACATTGTTTCTTTAGGCTCCAATACATTGTTTCTTTAGGCTCTAATACATTGTTCCTTTAGGCTCCAATACATTGTGTTTCTTTAGGCTCCAATACATTGTGTTTCTTTAGGCTCCATTACATTATCTTTCTTTAGACTCCAATACGTTATGTTTCTTTAGTCTCCATTACATTATGTTTCTTTAGGCTCCAATAAATTGTGTTTCTTTAAGATCCAATAAATTGTTTTTCTTTAGGCTCCAGTACATGTTTGAATGAATGTAATAATATATGGGTGGTTTCTACCGGTTGCTCAGGAATAAAACATATTTAGGAGCACCATCCCTACACCAGTCACATATATCTTAATCAAAACAGACACAGACGCAGCCGTGCAACCATGTATTGCATTTGAGTTTGCTAAAATGTATGAAGCATCTGCCTATGCATTCCTACGAAATTACAGGACACAAATAATCTCCATATGTGATATTTATTTTGCATGAACAGTCTTTTATCATACCTCAGGTATCACTTACCTCCCTACTTACTTTCTTCCCTAGTTACTTACCTCCCTAGTTACTTACCTGCCTAGTCATATTCCTAGACATGATTTGCCATTAGTATAGACTGTGCCTGGAAACTCAGCAGCTCTATGTGTAACCAGAGCAGAACTCTGAAAGGGAAGAGACCATCTGCTGCAAGAGAGGGAATTATGCAAATGCTTCTTTGAGACACTAGCATGGAGATATGGAAGCTTTCTAAGGCGGATTGCACATGACATTGGCATGGTCAAGACAGGCTTCAAGAAAGGTGTCTCACACGCACACCCAGGAGTCCTTTTCATTTGTTCTGAAAGTCCCTAAAGACAATGTGTAGCTCTACGTGTCCTTTATGGCAATCTCCGGCTGGGGATCTCTAATACTGTTCACTCTACAAGTGTTTCAGATTTTTGACATTGACACATTAAAATAGGAGAATACTCACTTGAGGTTGGCTTGTCATTTTAAAGTCCTTTTTGGATTAAACAGGAGAGCATCCATTTTGTTACTCAGGTTTTTGACACCAGATTGAAGACATGACAGGCTTGATTTGTTAGGTCACAGCACAATTCCTACTTCCTCTGGAGCCATTCCACACTGAACCACTCCAGTGCTGTGTTTTACTGTACATTCCATGTTGTTTATGTATGCTCATATCTCAGATCGTTCTAACTACAGTATGTGTACAAGACTCTCACAGTCTATCTCACAAACTTCCTCAAACTGAGTCTGAGTTTATAGTACGCACAATGTTTATAGTCTTAAACATTGATGTCTCAAATACAGGTACAGTCAGAGCTAGCCAATGGCTGCTACCTAAAACATGCTTTTGTATATTTGTCGACTGTAAACCAAAAAATGTGAAAGGAAGGCACATGTTTCTCCTAAACGGAAGTGACAAAGGTTATGGTCAAAGTTTGTACATCTCAGTATGTCTAAAGGCTGGTTTATACTTGGTCTATTGACATGTCTGTAGGCAATTAGAATGCAACATGTGTTGCTGGTCAAAACAACATTTAATCTCTACTCCAGTGCAATGTCTGTAGACCGTCTCTGAGACTGTTGGTTTCCTTGTCGCAGACAGAAAAAGTTTAACTTTGACCCTGTCGCTGCATCCGTTATCATGGTAACCTGATAAGTACAATGCCCTACTTTTGTTTCGTCACGACGTAAGCCATTTTCTTTAATCAGCTTGCCATTAACTTGCAAATAATGATCTGGTTGTGAGTTTATTTTCCTGTAATAATGAATACAAATTACCTGAAGTTAAGATGTTGCCAGCTATGATATGGTCTCTATTTGAACTGGCTAGCCAACTATCTAGCTAGCCTACAAGCTAGAAACTAACCAAAACATTGTTCATAAAGTTGCTATTAGTTGATTGGTTTGCTAGATTGACATACATGTATACTACATTAATTTTTAAATGGATGGGTTTATTGGTGTTAAAATACATAACTTACTTTGGACCACGAGGCTACTGATACCTTGCAGCCTGTCGTTTTTATACTTTTTCATAACGACAACTTAAAGTTTGACATCGGAGGACAATAGAATGTTCATGACGTTACTGCGACAATTGTCGACAGACATGTCAAAAGACCAAATATAAACCAGCCTTAAGGGGACATAGTGAGGCTAACATGCCTTTCATCCACTTCGTTGCTCTTTAATTATGACACAATTAATGTTTTAACATTCAGGATATCCAACATGATATCAGAGGAAAATGTACAGTACTTTGCAGTTATCTAAGCCCTAAGGCCTCAGGTCTCTGAAGGAGCTAGTATTTCCTCCATTCACAAGAAGGGTCCAATGTGGTTTGGAGTCTCAAGTGGTACACGGATGGAATGCCCGTGTCAACTAAGATGGCTGCACTTTGAACTGCATCTTTAAAGACAATAAACTTCTATGTTTCATAGAAGCAGACTTGTGCCTTTCAATCTTGATCAAGGTTTTCTTCAGGTGAAAATTTGTTAAAGTTAAGAATGATAAACATCTTCAATGTCAAATGAATGGCACAGAAGTAGAGCCATCCTGGCAACCGAGAAAAACTACATTTAGGAGTAATGACACAGAGGGAAACAGAGCACATCCAGATAAATCTTTAATCAGTGCATGAGAAGAGAGAAGAGAGATGGGAACAACTGGAGCAGCTAGCTTTACTTCAGGGGTCAAAGCTTTCATCAGAAACAACAGAAAACAAATGTATATCTATACAGTGCATTCGGAAAGTAATCAGACCCCTTGACTTTTACCACATTTTGTTACGTTACAGCCTTAATCTAAAATGGATTTAATTGTTTTTTTCTTTCATCAATCTACACACAATACCCCATAATAACAAAGCAAAAACAGTTTTAGAAATGTTTGCAAATCCATAAAAAAAATACATCTGAAATATCACATTTACATAGGTATTCAGAACCTTTACTTAGTACTTTGTTGAAGCACCTTTGGCAGCGATTACAGCCTCGAGACCTCTTGGGTATGACACTACAAGATTGGCACACCTGTATTTGGGGAGTTTCTCCCATTCTTCTCTGCAGATACTCTCAAGCTCTGTCAGGTTGGATGGGGAGCGTCGCTGCACAGCTATTTCCAGGTCTCTCCAGAGATATTCTTTCGGGTTCAAGTCCGAGCTCTGGCTGGACCACTCAAGGACATTCAGAGACTTGTCCCAAAGCCACTCCTGCGTTGTCTTGACTGTGTGCTTAGGGTCGTTGTTTTGTTGGAAGGTGAACCTTCGACCCCAGTCTGAGGTTCTGAGCACTCTGGAGGAGGTTTCCATCAAGGATCTCTCTGGACTTTGCTCTGTTCATCTTTCCCTCAATCCTGCCTAGTCTCCCAAACCCTGCCACTGAAAAACATCCCCACAGTATGATGCTGCCACCACCATGCTTCAAATTAGGGATGGTGCAAGGTTTTCTCCAGACATTACGCTTGGCAGTCAGGCCAAAGAGTTCAATCTTGGTTTCATCAGACCAGAGAATAGTGTTTCTCATGGTCTGAGAGTCCTTTAGGTGCCTGTTGCCAAACTCAAAGTGGGCTGTCATGTGCCTTTTACTGAGGAGTGGCTTCCGTCTGTCCACTCTAAAGGCCTGATTGGTGGAGTGCTGCAGAGATGTTTGTCCTTCTGGAAGATTCTCCCATCTCCACAGAGGAACTCTGGATCTCTGTCAGAGTGACCATCGGGTTCTTTGTCACCTCCCTGACCAAGGCCCTTCCCCCTCTGATTGCTCAGTTTGGCCGGGTAGACAGAGCTCGGAAGATTCTTAGTGGTTCATAACTTCATCCATTTAAGAATGATGGAGACTACTGTGTTGTTTGGGACCTTCAATACTGCATACATTTGTTGGTACCCTTCCCCAGATCTGTGCCTCAACACAATCCTGTCTCAGAGTTCTATGGACAATTCCTTCGACCACATGGCTTGGTATTTGCTCTGACATGCACTGTCAACTGTGGGACCTTATATAGACAGGTGTGTGCCTTTCCAAATCATGTCCAATCAATTGAATTTACCACAGGTGGACTCCAATCAATTTGTAGAAATTTGACATTATGGGATATTGTATGTAGATTGATGAGGAAAAACATGAATTTAATCAATTTTAGAATAATGCTGTAACATACACCAGCTGGTTGCAGTGACATGTGTTGTTGTACAGTGTCAGCCATAGTAGTATGGAGCCCCTGGAGCAAATTGAGGTTAAGTGCCTTGCTCAAGGGCACATCAACATATTTTTTTACCAATTACCGGAGGTATGAACTGCTTCCTCCCCTGAGACAGAATGGTAGCAATCTAGATTAAGGATCTCATATACTAGATCGATACATCCCTTAAGAAACTTTTGGCCAATCGTTTAATACTTAATGAGATCCTTTGATTAATAGCTAGGTGACACCCTTGGCAATCTATTAACAGAAGTAGATCCTTGTCATGTCCGTGTGCCTGGCAGCTGGAAATGTTGTCTAAGTGAAGGGTGTCTATGCTATAGTGATTGACTGAAACATCTCAATTAGTGTCTGTTTAGTCAATTGGCCTATGAGTAAATCCTGGACTATAAATCTGTCATTTTAAGGGACCTACAGTCGAAGTCGGAAGTTTACATACACTTATGTTGGAGTCATTAAAACTAGTTTTTCAACCAAACCACAAATGTCTTGTTAGCAAACTATAGTTTTGGCAAGTCAGTTAGGACATCTACTTTGTGCATGACACAAGTCATTTTTGCAACAATTGTTTACAGACAGATTATTTCACATATAATTCACTGTATCCCAATTCCAGTGGGTCAGAAGTTTACATACACTAAGTTGACTGTGCCTTTAAACAGCTCAGAAAATTCCAGATAACGATGCCATGGCTTTAGAAGCGTCTAATAGGCTAATTGACATCAGTTGAGTCAGTTGGAGGTGTACCTGTGGATGTATTTCAAGGTCTACCTTCAATCTCAGTGCCTCATTGCATGACATCATGGGAAAATCAAATGAAATCAGCCAAGACCTTAGAAAAAAAAGTCTAGTTCTTCCTTGGGAGCAATTTCCAAACGCCTGAAGGTACCACGTTCATCTGTGCAAACAATAGTACGCAAGTATAAACACAATGGGACCACGCAGCCGTCATACCGCTCAGGAAGGAGACACGTTCTGTCTCCTCGAGATTAACGTACTTTGGTGAGAAAAGTGCAAATCAATCCCAGAACAACAGCAAAGGACCATGTGAAGATGCTGGAGGAAACAGGCACAAAAGTATCTATATCTAAAGTAAAACAAGTCCTATATCGACTTAACCTGAAAGGCCACTCAGCAAGGAAGAAGCCACTGCTCCAAAACAGCCATACAAAAGCCAGACTACTGTTTGCAACTGCAAATGGGGACAAAGATTGTACTTTTTGGAGAAATGTCCTCTGGTCTGATGAAACAAAAATAGAACTGTTTGGCCATAATGACCATCGTTATGTTTGGAGGAAAAAGGGGGATGCTTCTAAGCCGAAGAACACCATCCCAACCGTGAAGCACGGGGGTGGCAGCATCATGTTATGGGGTTGCTTGGCTTCAGGAGGGACTGGTGCACTTCACAAAATAGATGGCATCATGAGGGAGGGAAAATGATGTGGATATATTGAAGCAACATCTCAAGACATCAGTCAGGAAGTTAAAGCTTGTTCGCAAATGGGTCTTCCAAATGAACAATGACCCCAAGCATACTTCCAAAGTTGTTGCAAAATGGCTTAAGGACAACAAAATCAAGGTATTGGAGTGGCCATCACAAAGCCCTGACCTCAATCCTATAGAAAATGTGTGGGCAGAACTGAAAAAGCATGTGCGAGCAAGGATGCCATCAAACCTGACTGCAAACCTGACTCAGTTACACCAGCTCTGTTGGGAGAAATGGGCCAAAATTCACCCAACTTATTGTGGGGAGCTTGTGGACGGTTACCCGAAACATTTGAACCAAAATAAACAATTTAAAGGCAATGCTACCAAATACTAATTGAGTGTATGTAAACTTCTGACCCACTGGGAATGCGATGAAAGAAATAAAAGCTGAATTAAACCATTCTCTCTACTATTATTCTGACATTCCACATTCTTAAAATAAAGTGGTGATCCTAACTGACCTACTTGGATTAAATGTCAGTTATTGTGAACAAACTGAGTTTGAATGTATTTGGCTAAGGTGTATGTAAACGTATGACTTCAACTGTATACCATAATATATTTTCCTTATGGACAATATTGTATCTATATTTTATTCTCATTATGGGCAATAATTCAATGAACAAAAATAGCAACGCAGAATGCAACAATTTCAATGGTTTCACTTAGTTACAGTTCATGTAAGGAAATCTGTAATTTTAAATAAATTCTTAGGCCCTAATCTATGTATTTCACATGACTTGGCGGGGCGCAGCCATGGGTGAGCCTGGGAGGGAAAGGCCCACGCACATAGGAGCATGACCCAACCATTGGGGAGATAGTCCTAGCTAATCAGAATAATATTTTCTGCACAAAAGGGCTTCATTACAGACATAAATACTTTTCAGTTTCATCAGCTGACCGGATTGTTGGTCTCAGGCAATCTTTCAGGTGAAGAAGCCGAATGTGGAAGTCCTGGGGTGGTGTGATTACACGTGGTCTGTGGTTGTGAGCCTGGTTGGAGGTGCTGCCAAATTCTTAAAACAACGTTGAAGGCGGCTTATGGTGGAGAAATTACCATAAAATTATCTGGCAATAGTTCTGGTGGACATTCCTGCAGTCAGCATGCCAATTACACTCTCCCACAAAACTTGAGACATCTGTGGCATTGTGTTGTGTGAAAAAACTGCACATTTTACAGTTGCCTTCGATAGTGCACAGCACAAGGTGCACCTGTGTAATGCTCATGCTGTTTAATCAGCCTCTTGATATATCACACCTGAAAGGTGGATGGATTATCTTGGCAAAAGATAAATGCTCACTAAGAGGAATGTAAACACATTTTTACACAACATTTGAGAGAAATTAGCTTATTGTGTGTATGGAACATTTCTGGGACTTTTTACTTCAGCTCATGAAACATGGAACCAACACTTTACATGTTGCGTTTATATTTTTGTTCAGGATAACAGTGAGGATATAACAGTAGTGTTCACATACTTTTCCCAACCCACAGTGTAGGTTGGAAAAAGTATGTGAACCCCTAGGCTAATGACTTCTCCAAAAGATAATTGGAGTCAGGAATCAGCTAACCTGGAGTCCAATCAATGAGACGGGATTGGAGATGTTGGTTAGAGCTGCCCTGCCCTATAAAAAACACTCACAAAATTTAAATTTGATTTTCACTAGAAACATTTCCTGATGTGAACCATGGCTCGGACAAATAGATCTCAGAAGATCTAATATTAAGATTTGTTGACTTGCATAAAGCTGGAAAGGGTTACAAAAGTGTCTCTAAAAGCCTTGATGTTCATCAGTCCACAGTAAGACAAATTGCCTATAAATGGAGAAAGTTCAGCACTGTTGCTACTCTCCCTAAGAGTGGCCGTCCTGCAAAGGTGACTGCAAGAGCACAGCGCAGAATGCTCATTGAGGTTAAGAAGAATCCTATAGTGTTAGCTAAAGACTTACAGAAATCTCTGGAACATGCTATCATGTCTGTTGACGAGTCCACAATTTGTAAAACATTTAACAAGAATGGTGTTCATGGGAGGACACCACGGAAGAAGCCACTGCTGTCCAAAAAAAACATTGCTGCACGTCTGAAGTTCACAAAAGAGCTCCTGGATGTTCCACAGCGCTACTGGCAAAATATTCTGTGGACAGATTAAACTAAAGTTGAGTTGTTTGGAAGGAACACACACCACTATGTGTGGAGACAAAAAGGGACAGCGCACCAACATTTAAACCTCATCCCAACTGTTAAGTATAGTGGAGGGGGCATCATGGTTTGGGGCTGCTTTGCAGCCTCAGGGCCTGGATACCTTGCTATCATCTACGGGAAAATGAATTCATCAAGCCATTTTGTATGACAATGTAAGGCTATCTTTCCACCAATTGAAGCTCAAGTTGGATGATGCAACAGGACAACGACCCAAAACACAGAAGTAAATCAACAACAGAATGGCTTTAGCAGACGAAAATACGCCTTCTGGAGTAGCCCATTCAGAGTCCTAACCTCAACCCGATTTGAGATGCTGTGGCCTCAATTGAGCAGTTTACACCAGACATCCCAAGAATATTGCTGAACTGAAACCGTTTTGTATAGAGGAATGGTCCAAAATTCCTCCTGACCATTTCGCAGGTCTGATCCGCAACTATAGAAAACGTTTGGTTGAGGTTATTGCTGCCAAAGGAGGGTCAACCAGTTATTAAATCCAAGGGTTCACACATATTTTTTTTAATGACCAATTTATGCAGAAATCTAGGTAATTCCAAAGGGTTCACATACTTTTTCTTTCCACTGCATGTAGGGGATAACCATAGCCTTTTACACTCATACCCATATATGGGTCGAAAATAGCAGATTTGGACACTTAAATTAAACACCAACACTTAAATGGGAATGTAGTAGCTGTACAATAACATGTTATACATGACGTCAGAGCCCTGGCTCGTTGCTTCACAGCGATGTGTGGGTTTTAACTGACATTCTGAACTAGAGCAGCAAGAAGTTGCCCCCATGGTTATTGGGCAACTTTAGCAAATGTTTTGCTGTCTGAGTGAGGGAAATGGTGAAAATTATGAGGACTCAATGTATTTTGAAAGATGAGACATTGAGGATTATAACTTTGATGTCATTCAAGCAGGCCAAACACCCGTGAGGCCAAACGTGCACTTCACATTTACAAATCATGTCATATACAGTACAGTGTCAACATTTATGATCACTATGTTTGATGTAGAGTTACAAGAGGACATGGAGTCATACCCTGGGTTGTTCTGAACAGAATGAGGCTATGTTTGTTTATTGTGAAGAAGAAAGATATTTGCCACGACACACACACCTGAACGCACTCATGATTCCTTTCTATGTGCATCACAATGATCATCTGTTTCTCTGAATTGCCTTGTGAAAGCCTAACACTGTAAGATAATATATTATAACTTAGCTTTCAAATCATGCCCACCTGACGCAGATTGACATTTATAATGGACCGCTTTTGGATTGTGTAAACAACAGTAATTGTGTGATGCGGAGATGCAGGGTTGTGTTCCAATCGAATCCACTAACTGAACAGCTAGGAGACCGGAAAAGGTGCCTTATAGCTGAAGACTCTTCTTTGAGTAATAAAAGTGTGTGTGGCTCCTCAAAACCTTGTATTTTTTTGTTTTATGCTGCAGCTACCCCACATTTTCCAGGAATAGTCTTATCATGTTATCTTATCATGTTATATCACGTATCCAGAGTATTTTCAGATTTTGTTATCAACAAATGGATAACGCACATAAAATCAACAGTGTAATGTTTGAATTCAGATTTGTGTTGGGTGAACTGTTGTGTCCTCACTTTGTTCCAATCATTTTCCCATTATCTCCAAACTGTTCTCTTTCAATTGTTACCATGGTTATGTGTGTATATTTCATATTTCTTCTGTAAGAAACATTTCAATTGAGGCCTATCGATATAGGCCAAGTCCCACCAGTGTAAAGGGTTTAAAAATACCCAACCAACAGTATATGTTTACAACAGATGTCCTCTCACTGTCTTAATCCATTATTATAATTTGAAGTGTCACGAGGAGCGTGCTCTGTAAATCTGCAACATGTTCAGCAGCCTGAAGATAGCCATGGACCAGATGGCTCTTAGTCACACCATAGATCAAGACCTCAAACATTTATCGGCTACTCAACAGCTTCCAGTGACGTGAGCCTACAGACGAGCTAAATGCACTACCGTTCAAAAGTTTGGGGTCACTTAGACATGGCCTTGTTTTCCATGAATACATACATGAAATGAGTTGCAAAATGAATAGGAAATATCGTCAAGACGTTGACAAGGTTATAAATAATGAGTTTTAATTTAAATAATAATTGTGTCCTTCAAACTTTGCTTTCGTCAAAGAATCCTCCATTTGCAGCAATTACAGCCTTGCGATCTAGCTGTCAATTTCTTGAAGTAATCTGAAGAGATTTCACCCCATGCTTCCTGAAGCACCTCCCACAAGTTGGATTGGCTTGATGGGCGCTTCTTACATACCATACGGTCAAGCTGCACCCAACAGCTCAATAGGGTTGAGATCCGGTGACTGTGCTGGCCACTCCATTATAGACAGAATACCAGCTGACTGCTTCTTCCCTAAATAGTTATTGCATAGTTTGGAGCTGTGCTTTGGGTAATTGTCCTGTTGTAGGAGGAAATTGGCTCCAATTAAGCGCAGTCAACAGGGTATGGCATGGGTTTGCAAAATGGAGTGATAGCCTTCCTTCTTCAAGGTAGACCAACACAGACTTGACTGGTCTGGGCCATATCTGATCTTGTGAAGGCTACTGGACATGCAAATGTGTTAGTCATACATAGACAACATCGGCCTGAACTTGTGAAGACCTTTGGACAGGAACATTAGCTAATCAGTTATAGGCACCATTATACCTGCAGTAGGAGTGTGCATGTCTGCGTGTCACGCCACCAATAGAATCTAAGCCCTAATGTCTGAGCCAATCAGAGAATGGAAACTAAGCAAGACACCAAGATTGGAGTGACCAAGGCTAAAAGGAATTAGTCATTTACATAAAGTGGAGTGACTATGTTATGTAAGGGTAAAACTGTATAAAAGCAGAGTACTGAGAATGGAGAGATCAGTTGTTTCATAAACTAACTCAGCTCTTGTTACTTGGTAATAAAAGTATATTTGAACTCACAGGCTCAGGTATTTGAGAAATATTATTGACTGAATATTTCCACAACAAGACCACTGTAACGTTCGTTCTCCTCCTCGTCTGAGGAGGAGCAAGGATCGGACCAATATGCAGCGAGGTATGAAGACATAATGATTTATTTAAAGAAAGACGAACACGAAAAAACTCTTAACAAACTACAAAACAATAAACGACGTAAACAGACCTGAACATGAGAACTTACAGACAACGAAGAAACAAACAAACCAGTCCCGTGTGGCATAAACACTAACACAGGAACAATCACCCACAAACAAACGGTGTGAACAGCCTACCTTAATATGGTTCTCAATCAGAGGAAACGTAAAACGTAAAACTGCCCCTGATTGAGAACCATATCAGGCTAATTAACAATGAACCTAAACATAGAAACACATAACATAGAATGCCCACGCAGCTCACGTCCTGACCATACTAAACAAAGACAAAATAAAGGAAATAAGGTCAGGAACGTGACAACCACCCTCGTTTGGTTTCCATGTGCCATATATGTTTTACAAAATGTTTGAAACTTTCTAATAGTATATTATCCACAGATTGTGAGCTAAAGATGAAAACCTTTCCTACGAGTATTATTATATTATTTATTGACTGACTATGGCTTCCCAAATCGCCCAACACTGCTATTTGTAATGTTAATTTTAAGTGCATGTTATGATTTGTTTTACCATTCCTGAACCTGTGACCAGAAACAAGCTACGTAGGGGCAATACCAGAATAAATTATCTATTGATTCTGTCTCTTCGCAGCAAAATCTACAGAGCTGAGATTCTTGTATGCTCCATATACAGTTGAAGTCAACCACTCCACAAATATCTCCTCCCATTTATTTTGCAACCTGTATGGCGCAGCAGTCAACATTTTTGTCCTCAGATGAATCTGGTTTATTTTTCGATTCATGCATGTTCCTTTCATCCAATTTATATCTTTAATATATGGCAAGCAAACAAGTTCCCTACCTTCTCCCTTTTCCACTTGCCTCCTCCTGGTTTTGGCTTTTTCTTTGCAACTCTGCCTAGAAGGCCAGCATGCCGGAGTCGCCTCTTCACTGTTGACGTTGTTTTGTGGGTACTATTTAATGAAGCTGCCAGTTGAGGACTTGTGAGGTGTCTGTTTCTCAAACTAGACACTCTACTGTACTTGTCCTCTTGCTCAGTTGTGCACCGGGGCCTCCCACTCCTCTTTCTATTCTGGTTAGTGCCAGTTTGCGCTGTTCTGTGAAGGGAGTAGTATACCGCATTGTGTGAGATCTTCAGTTTCTTGGCAATTTCTCGCATGGAATAGCCTTCATTTCTCAGAAGAAGAATAGACTGATGAGTTTCAGAAGAAAGGTCTTTGTTTCTGGCCATTTTGAGCCTGTAATCGAACCCACAAATGCTGATGCTCCAGATACTCAACTAGTCTAAAGAAGGCCAATTTTATTGCTTCTTTAATCAGAACAACAGTTTTCAGCTGTGCTAAGATAATTGCAAAAGGGTTTTATAATGATCAATTAGCCTTTTAAAATTATAAACTATTAGCTAACACAACGTGCCATTGGAACAAAGGAGTGATGGTTGCTGATAATGGGCCTCTGTACGCCTATGTAGTTATTCCATTGAAAAATCTGCCGTTTCCAGCTACAATAGTCATTTACAACATTAACAATGTCTACACTGTATTTCTGATCAATTTATTGCTATTTTAATTGACAAAAAAAATTGCTTTTCTTTCAAAAACAAGGACATTTCTAAGTGACCCCAAACTTTTGAACGGTAGTGTACATATCTACCTCAATTACCTCGTACCCCTGCACATCGACTCGACACTGGTACAACATGTTGCCAAGGTATTCCTTATTTTTCTATTTTTCTATTATTTATTTATATTTTTCTGCCTTGTTGGGAAGTGCCATTAAGTAAGCATTTCACTATTAGTCTACAGCTGTTGTTTACAAAGGATGTGACAAATAACATTTGATTTGTTTTTAATTTTAAGTACAGCCAATCCTGCTTTACAATTACTGGGCAAAGGTAAACACTATGCTGACAAATTTGCTCGTAGTCAAGTCTCAGCTAGTCTCCAAACCCCTATTCTACCCCACTTACAGCACTGTTATCAGCTGAACCTGCACAGGATCTGTCAATTGGAGCATCTTATTCCTGATGACAGTACCTAGGAACTGCATGCAAGACAACTCTAGAATATCAAACCCCCAAATCACAGTTATCTTAAAATTGGATTACAGCCTGACTGACACAAAACTGTGTTTTGTCAAGGATTGCACCTTTTAAGGTTTGTTTTCATCAGGTTTGCACATTAAGAGCTATATCACCACCCAGATACTGATCAATACAGTTTACAAGTGCATACAGGGACAAAGTTCAATAGTTGTTAGCAACTCCTCGAAGTGGAAAGCTAGAAGGGTGTGTTTGATGTGACTTTGTAGTAGTCAACAGAGGCATTACTACCCTCCCTCCACTAGTGGCATGAGTGGGTCTGGTAGACTACAATCTGAAAGAATGTAGAGTTTAGTTTATCCGCAGACATAATGCAAAATGTCCCAGAGTCCCTGTATACCTTTCAGTACAAAGATTCTTTGTTGGCTTAGGAAGCAATATTATTTTGACAAAAGTTCACTGGCTGTACAGCAAGTTTCTAGAGCAGAAGTACAAAGGGCTACATCATGATGGTCTTTCCTAGATTACAGGCTTGAGGCAAAAGACAGGACAGAGTAGGGTTGAACAGGGTTGAATAAGGTTGGTGCAACTTTCTGATTATTTCTGCCTGAGTTGACAGCACACAAACCATCAACACTGAAAGGGATTATTTGCAGACTTTTCAGTCTCTTGTTTTGTTTTCTCTGTTTGCTGCTGATGGAGACTAACTCCTAACTGTCCACCAATGTTCCAAAGCAGGAATCAATGTTCTGTTTTGCTGTTTCCTCTCCACTCTCTAGTTTTAATCAAGGTTCCTAATTAGCAGATAATGTCAAATTAATGAACCCTGGAGAATAGGGCACCATGTAGGCAAACTCCAGTCGGGCTCTGTGTATTTGCATCCAATAGCAATTTCCTAGGCCCCACTTATAGAATTAATGATGTGTGCTGTCATTCTTCAAGGCACAATTTGTTATTCCACCAATGTGACCGACAGCTGGCAGGGTAGCCAATTGGATAGGCGAGTTCCAAGTATTCCATCATAGCCTGCCACTTGGTATTGTAGGACAGTAGAAAAGAATAGTGAGAGATTTGGAAAGCAGGGTTGAATGGACACACAAGTGCAAATGGTAGCTTACAGGTGAAATAGAGTTGGGACAGAATGTTAGTGTTACAGATGTAGGATCTTAATTTGATCACTATTTTGTTGCTGAGAATAATCCTTTGAAGTAGGAAATGCAACCTTAAAGTGTATTTGAGGTTTAAAAAGGTTTAAAAAGGCTTCTAAAGTTTGTAATTTCCACTTAAAATGACAGACTTGATTTGGCCTAATGAAAAATGTATTTAACCCTACAAAAAATGTCCATTAATTAAAATCCACAATTATATTCCACATTAATAATTCACATTACTTTTTCAGCAGGATTATTTCCTGCTGTAGCAAACTGGCTCAAATGAAGGTCCTACATCTGTATGACAGGGGGGTGAGCGTATGACATGATACATTGGTTTGGATACAAGGGTAAAAAAAGCATGCAATTAATCAGTATGAGAATGTAACTAGTAGGGGAGAAAGGGGACTAGGTTTGAGCAGAAGTGGCAGGGACACAGAACCATCTTTCTCTGCATGTGCCCAGAAAGTGCTGATCAGACCTCCACCACTGTGAATAATTTATATGTAGAGTTGTACACGCTGTGCGCACCAGGTCGTGAAAGTCACTTGTGTCATTGTAATTGGTGGCACAATCCATTGCATGGTGATTAGCCCTGCTAAGGAACACAGAGGGAACAAAGAAAGAGGCTTTAGATGTCTCAACGACACCCAGTGGGCTGCAGCCACCTGGAAAATAATGATGGACATTTGGTGATATTTCATCTCATACTGAGTGGTGGGAGGACAGGCCTACTGAGGTATCTCATCACACATTTTCACAGGATCTCTAGCCTACTTCACTAAACACTGGTTTGGTATTACATTTTAAATTGAAGGGCTAGGGCTTCTTGTCCCTGCAGTCAATACGTGAAAATGTACCAATTGGACAGATATTAATTGTACAATTGATGCCTGTGTTGATTTTTGGTTGTTTTGGTTATTGACGTATGAATAAGATGCTCAATTCACATCATCAATGGCACGTTGAGATAAATGGCAGTCTTTTGTTTGTTCTTTAAAGATTTGTCAACAGAGAAGGCTAGATAGCTTGTGAATCTTTGGGCGCTTAATAACTCTATATTCTCGTCAGGGAATCACTCGCCGGTTCAGTTGCTGAATATGATTTTAACAGCATACAAGAGGGGTTTGCAATTTTAACAGAAATTGTGTATCGGGGCTTGTAATTTAGTTCAGTTTGCCATGCTAAAAACAGTTGAGAATAGGAGAGAAAAATCCATTCTGAGCAAGCTATGTACTGTGTTCCCCAATACAATGATTAGAAATCATCTTTAACATAGCCATCTTCTCCCCTCATTCAATATACCAGAGGTGTGACTTTTGGAACTAATTCAAATATCTGTGCAAGTAGCTCCATTTATGCAAGAATGATTTTATCTAAAGGAAACATTCAGAGATGGAAGCATGAAATAAGAGGCTTTTTGAAGCCGATACCAATACATCCGATACAGTGCTCCACTCAAGCTTCAAAGGAAGCATTTGGACATGAGTTTTTTTACCTGACAAATTGCCTGAACCCATACAGGGATGTTTTAGGGCTTTAGATTCTGCTGTACTCACAGATGGATGGGCCTGTGGACTCACTTATCATTCTCAGACTGGGTGGACAAGGAAGGTTGATTGGTGAGCTCCTAGGGCAGTATCTCACTGGCATTCAGTAGGAGAAAAAAAAAGTAGTACAAAAAATAACGAAAAAGTCTGAAAATGTATGTACTCACTACGGCAAGTCGCCCTGGATATTATTGTCTGCTAAATTACTAAAATATCGATGTAGATCTAAACTAAAACTACAAACATTTGTTATTCAATACTTCTTTAACAACCCTCATGGATGTGACCTTTAAATATGGTTTAGATGGTACACATGCTATGCTAAAAGGGAAGCTAATGCAATTTAGACTAAAAGTCTCTGCATAGTGTCTTTAAGAACTGTAATCTACAATGCCACTATATACTAAAACCCTGTAACTCAATACATAGATGTACTGTTATGTTGTCCTTCACTTGAGCAACAGAGTGCATCTTGCCCTCCAGCCATCTAACAATGAAAGGACATTAGCAGCAGACAGATTAACGTTAAGTCAAACAGACAGTCTTGTCTTCGTTTGAGTCACACTACTCAACAGACGGATGGTCGTAGCCTTAGCTGTGGCCGTAGAGAGACCTCCTTTGGGTCCTCCATCTGAGTTGTTGTTGAATAAGGGTTTGATGGGATGCGAAGTGTAATTTGGCGGCGGGTGGTGTAAATGCATCCTCAAGGGCGTCAGTGGTCAGTTGCATTCAACTGACAAACAGTTTGACATGGATGCATCCCCCCCACTAACACAGTCTGAGCTTACCATTGATTGTCAGGATATCTGGACTATCATCCGTGACTATGCTGCTGCCTCCAGAGAACGGCTGGTTATCATTCACAGACTACCATAGGGCCTCCGGTGCTCTTCCCTTCTATAGACAAAGTCAGCAACACAGAAATCTAGAGCACACATTAATATTTGCATGTCAATGTGTAAGCCCTGTGTTATTAGTCATACCATGGATAGAATTAAATAGTACCGTAATATATTCGTTGAGTAGGATTGCAGATTTGAATCTTTATTTCTATTACAATATTTCAATGAAAAGAGAAAACCAATAATCGTTTTTTGTAAGTGTGGAGCCCATCTTGTCAAATGGCTGACAGACGGAGAAAAACCTTTCCTAAGAAACCGTCCACCTATATTATTTTTGATCGTTTTTCCTGCAAGCTTCTCCTTCTTTCTGTCTATATATATTTTTTTTCCTTAATAAAATCCTCAAATATGGCCCATTTACTGATCCTGCTTATACTTCTGCATAG